>NC_134869.1:49331380-49631380 GCF_049852395.1 Peromyscus maniculatus bairdii
GGATTAAAGGCTTGCTTTCTGGGATTAAAGGCGTGATGAGTCACCATGCCTGGCTGTATCCTTGAACAGATGGATTTCTGCCTCTGGAATGCTAGGATTAAAGGCGTGTGCTACCACTGCCTATCCTTTATGTTTAATATTGTGGCTGCTCTGTCTCTGACCCCACATAAGTTTATTAGCATGCACAATATTTGGGGGACTACAATACCACACCAGTGGGTCTCCTTAAGTCCGGGGAGAGCTTGCTGCCCAGAGGCAAAGTTACAGAGCATCGGCTCCCCAATTTTAGGGGCCCCGTAAAGTCGTTTAGATTGGCTGAAGTTCAGGATGTGTTTCAGCAAGTTCGCTGGCTGGTGGTGCTTCAGCTCCTGGGTGGGTGGGTGGGGGGGGGGCTGGACGTGGAGGTTTTGGAGGGGATGGCAGAAGATGGGAGGAGCCACGCAGGCGATCTTAACTCACAGCGAAAGACCTCAGCTTCTGAGAATGGAAGGTGGTAATATGGATAGTCCTTGAGGTTGTAGATGTAATTATAAATGGTCTTATTAAGTAAGAAACACAGAGCCAAATACAGAGTTAAAAGCCCAGAGATCAGAGCAGCAGCCAAGAGCTAAGACCACCTTCTCTTAACACTGCTTAACTTAACTCGCTGCCGTCCTTCCCTTGAGAGAGGGACCTTCCTGTGTCTTGTCTTTTTATTGCCTTTCTGTTCTGTCTTCTCATTGGTTCTAAACCCAACCACATGACTTCCTTGTCACTGCCTGTCTATACAGACCTCCAGGTCTCTATGGTTCGTACTCAGATTAAAGGCTCTGGTCACCCCTTGGCTGTGTCCTTGAACACACAGAGATTCTGCCTGCCATGTGATCGGATTAAGGACATGTGCCACCACCACCACCACCCAACTTCAGCCAAATGGCTTGCTCTTAGCTCTGATCTCCAGGCAACTTTATTAACATACAAATAAAATCACATTTCAGCACAAATAAAATATCACCATATGAGGTACCAGATTCCCAGGGCAGGGAGGGCCTGAGGTACCAGGTTCCTAGGGTAAGGAGGATAGGAAGTCAAGGTCTTTCAGACCTGAGAGCCCCTGTTTTCTTGGGAAAATTAGGAGAAAAATTAGAAAGTTAGGAAACACCCTTCAACGGCATGCCCCTGGTAACCCACTTCTACAGTTTCAACCACCACCAAGTAGTTGATGCAACTGAACATTCTTTGAGGGACAGTGATGGAATCTACCAGCTGCGGACCAAGCCCTTCATACAGGAGTTTTGGGGAGACTATACCCCATCCAAACCGTAACATATCTCCAGCCTCCAGTGCTCTCTTCTCTGAAGAGGAGGAATTGGGCATCACAGGCTAGGGTTTGATTCAGTTTCCACTGTCCTCAGTCACATGCCTCTGCCAGCACCTGGGAAGTCCATGGGGAGAAAGAAGATTCTGGGGAGAGCTCTGTGAGATTGCCATGAAGGTAGACGCGTCTTTGCGCGGGGGCGCGTGTTTCTCACGGTCTTTCCCACCTTTTCTTTCAGACAAAGGACCAGTCACCAGCATCCTTCCATCTCAGGTAAACAATTCTCCGGTGATAAATCACCTCCTGCTAGGGAAAAAGATGAAGGCGACACACAGAGCAGCCAAGAATGCAGTCATCCACCTCCCCGGCCACGCAGGAGGCAAAATGTCGCCCGTCCCCTACGAAGACCTCAAGACAAAACTCAACTCTCCGTGGCGGACGCACATCAGAGTCCACAAGAAGAGCATGCCGAGGGCCAAGAGCCATCCGGGCTGTGGGGACACCGTAGGGCTGATAGAAGAGCAGGGTGAAGGCTGTAGGGCGGGCAGCCTGGGGGCGGCTGAGGAATTCCCTTCCCCTTGTGCGGCGGGGGCGGCGGCTGCAGCGGCTGCAGCTCATGGCGAGGGCGGCGGCTGTGACGGCGGCGGCGGCGGCGGCGGCGGCACCCCGAGGACGATCGAAGGGCAGTCTCCGGAGCCAGTATTTGGGGACGCTGACGTTGTGGATGTGGCCGCGGTGCAGGTGAAACTAGAAGCCTTGGAACTGAACCAGAGGGATGCCCCCGCAGAAACGGAGCCCAAGGCGCACCTCCCCTGCCAGCGGCACGCCCCGGAGTCCGCCTGTGGCCCTGGAGAAAACCAGGCGACCAGCAAACCTCCCCCGGGCGGCAGCTCCAAAACTACCATCTTCAGTCCCTTCCCTAGTGTGAAGCCGCTCCGAAAGTCAGCCACGGCCCGGAATTTGGGGTTGTATGGCCCTACGGAAAGAACCCCCACCATGCACTTCCCTCAGATAAGCCGGAGCTTCAGCAAGTCGGGCATTGGGAGCAGCAGCAGCAGCAGCACCAAGAAGCGGTGATGCCTCCCTGCGGCGGCGGCGGCGGCGGCTCAGTGTCTGGACTCACGTGGCACGGTGGTGTTCGCCTGCCTGCCCTTCCTGTTTGGTTTGTCCAGTGAAAAATGAATGGAGAGGTTTGGAGCCCAGCACCAACAGCCCATCCCATTGGGAATCGGAAGTTTCACGGTGGGAACCAGGGTGGGGACCTTGCCTACCCACCGGGTAGCCGGTGAAGTGGATTCTCGTGACTGAATAAATCGTGTGCTTCTCAAGTGTGGAGTTCCCCCAATTTTCCTTGTGAGCTCTTTAGATAAGACAACTTGTAGACTGTTAAGCCCTCCTCTGGCCTTCTCGGGGCCTTTTTGGAATCCCTGAAACAATATCATATTCCCCTGGCCTTCCTGTCCTCTGGACATCACAAATACTCAAAGCATGAACGAACATACCAGCTTGCTAGAACCGAAACGGTAGAAAGTAAGTTTCTTAGTTGCAAAAAAAAAAAAAAAAAAACAACGTCCCGAAGTTCCTCTTTCTGCTCTGTTGGAGAGGGCAGGGAATTTGTGTGTGTATGATGAGTGTGTGTGTGTGTGTGTGTGTGTGTGTGTCTCCTTTACCACCTGTCTTCAAACTGTTTTTTATTCTTATGCCGAAGCATAGCCGAAAAATCAAGATAGCCTTTCTTGACCTTTCTACTTGTACCTGTGAAAAGAAAACCGTTCAGTCAGTTGAAATCAATAACCAGTTCCAAGAGCACACGCAGAGACACACCCCGTGGGCTATGCACCTGAACTGCCTGCTGATTCCAGCCCTTCCTGAGGCTCGTTTTCTTCTCTCAAGGACTCGGTGAGCTCTGTGTGCGTCCTCCAGACGGACGTGGTTCCTACACCTACCAGCTCTCTCCACTGCAGACGCACAGCGCCTTGCCAGTAGCCGGAACGCAGCACCCGGGACTCTTGTTACTTGAATTTGGGGCTTTTGGGGTTGGAGTGCTTTGCTACTTGAACACTGCCTTTCTCTGGAGAAGGTCTCAGCTCTTTTCTCTCAAGTTCCTCTCTCTCATTTCACTCCTGTCCGGGTCCCAGCAGGTCAGAGGTAGTACCTCTTGTCTCCACTATGCAGTCGGGAACTCTGTGCCACACACAGGGAGAGTGGCACTTTGGTGACTATTTACTTTGGTAAATAACCCAGAGTCTCCTAGGACCTCACCGGGTGTCTTCTAGTACGATAAGCTGGCTCACTGTTCTTTGTCCACGTCCCCTGGCCACAGAGCTTGTCTGAGCCAAGACGGGGAAGCCATTCACTACACAGCCTCCTGACTCTAAGGCGCTTTCTATAGACTCCTGGAACGGTGTTTACAGAAGGAGCTGCGAAACCTTCTCCTCACGAAAACGGAGTTCCTTTTCAAAACGCTTCATGCACCGCTCCTGTGGCTGGACGGAGAGCTGCCTGCCCACTCAGTCTCCACCGTCATTAGTGGAAAAGAGTGACTGACACCTTTCCCTCCGTCTCGGGAAGACTTTGGCAGTTCTTGCAGGAATAATACCGTTGAAGCTGTCAGCGTTCATTTCAGCAAGTCGGTTTGCTAATTCTGAAGCCAGAACTGGTTTCAGAGGGGGCTTTTTACAATGAGAATTACTCATTTTTTTTTTTTTAAATAAGATCGTGGAATTGTGTGGGCTTTTTTTTCCGAAGGAAAAACCTCTACAGGAATGACACATTGCATCCCCTACATGGTATTTTTGCTCCAAAGGAACCTGAAAATGCAATGAATCGCTGATAAGTTGTCACAGTTTGGGCCTTGAAGTTCTATCTGAAGTTAGCAGGGCCTTCTCAACAGGCAGCCATGTTCTTCCTAGGCCTGGGGAAGGATGTGTGTGTTGGGGGGGCATCGGGCTTTCTTTGCATAGCACCCCCAGGTGATGGGACCCACTGTTTCCAAAGCTAAGCACAAGAAAAGGATTCCTTTTATCCACTAAACTTCAGATAACAAACTGTCTCTTCAACTTTTCTCTTGATGATCCCAAATAAGCAACCCCAACTCCCCCTTCCCGCCCTCCCCCGTCTGTCTGTCTGTCTGTCTGCCGTGTGTGACTTGAATAGTAAAGTGTTCACTCTCTACCAAGCTCCCTGGCTCCCTGAGGGTCTGGGTGTGTGGAGCGGGGGTGGGGGAGGGTGGGGGGAGGTGGGTAATCAGGTGGGACTGCCTACCAGCCATTCTATCAGTATCCGCTCTCCCTTATGTCTGGAGAAAGAGGCGAAAGAGACGGCACAGGGTATGGGGTGAGTTATCCATTGAACAGTTGAATGGAAAATGGTCTTCTTTGCAGCAAAAAATGACCACGTCAATTTAGAAAACCCAGCAGATTCCCGTTAAAGCTCTCTGTACCAAGACCGTGCATGCACCGTATACCACAAGTAATCACAATGTGAACCGGCCGACTTCTCAGCCTTGCCTCTTAGGACAAGAGCTCCGCCGCCGCCGTCACGGCCTCTCCCACACAGCATGCACCAAGGCCTTTGCGCACCGGCCGTCTTCCCCGCGATTCGGGCACCGTATGCAAACACACCGGGAGAACTTAACCGTAGGAGTTTGTCTCCACGTCTGCCTGTATTCTCTGAGCACTTTTTTTGGGGGGGAGTCAACACTGCACCTCAGTCCTCTCTCAAAGCCACTAACTAGATCTACACCTAGTTTGTAATGTCGACCCATGGCTGTAACTGTTTGGAACGATGTTCTCCTTTGCTCTCTCTCGTCTCGTTCTGATGAACTGTTACCGATGACAGAGATATATGCATAAAGTTTCTCACTGTTGTAGCCGTCATTGTAGTCGTGTGGTTTTCTACCCCAGTGCGCGGGGACACAGGGCCGTGGCGTTCCTTTCTCCCGGTCATCCCTCACTGCTTTCTCTCCTACATCCCACCCGGTCACAGGAATCAGGGAATCGGCTCCGTTTCCCCCCATTCTCATCACTGGGTCACAGGGTTCGCTGTCACTTGCCCAGAATGGAACAGAAGAGCAGGCTCCTGAGAAGTGGGCAGACGGAGGGCAGCAGGGAGCGAGAGAGAATACGTGTATATGGTGGACATGTAAATTGACTTTTAGACCTAACCATTTTACTCTGGTTAGTCAAAAGAGAACACTAATACGAATTTACCCCTTGGTCTTTCAAGAAGTCCGCGTGAACTGAGAACTAGCATCCAGAGTCCAGCTGTTACCACCTCTCCGCATAAACTCTTCTGTAATTTCCAAACCGCTTTCTTTGGCAGCATTCCAGAGACACCATTTTTTCCTAATTAGAAAAGTGGCGTGTTTTGGAGACTTTAGGAAAATACAAGGTTTCATTCATGTTTGGGCATAGATCTTTCAGTAACTGTGAGCGCGCGTGTGCGCGTGCATGCTTCACACTGTTTCCAGGGATTGAACTCAGGTCACCAGGGCTGATTCTGGTCGGCAAAGTCTGTAGTCACGGAGCCGTTGCTTTACAGCTGTGGATGGGAGGTGTTCCTGGATGGCGGCTCCCCGGTAAAGGTGGCCTGTGCTCACTGTGCTGGGGAATGGACGGGGGCTGGCAGACGCAGGTAGCAAACGACACTCCCAGGCCACAGTGTCGGACAGTCCAGAGTCTGCGATGTACCAGGCAGGTGTCCGTCAATGGTCAGGAACCTAACTGCCTTGCTCAGGATACCGAGGGTCTTGACCCCACCGCCACAACCAGAGACCACAAACTGAGGGGCCTCAGCAACAGACGTTCTCCTCTCATGGTTTTGAAGTTAGAGGAGGAGGTCCAAGGTCAAGGTGCTGGCAGGTGTGGTGTCTAGTGAGGAAGCTCCTTCTTCTTAGTTTGTAGGTGAACAGGTGTGTATGTGTGTATGTATGTGTGTAGGGGGGGGGAGGCAGTGTTGCATATTCTACCCATGTCCTATCATATCGCCGCCAGGGTGATCTTTGGAAAATTAAAACAGTTAACAGGCCCATCTTCCTATTACTCTGATTTTCTGGAGGATGAGAAAGCAAAAGCGTTAGCATGGTCCAGACCACGGATAATTGATTCTCTAGACTGTTTGCTCATTATCGGTCCCCTTTGTCATTCTTGACCTAGCACCCTCGGAACAGTCCCATTGACCATTTGTCTGGCTTCTGTGGGTCGGGCATTGTTCTGGCGTCATCCCGTGTGTGCAAGCTCCTGGGTCCCTCGAGGAACGCTGGGAAGCCTGGGATCACTCACTCTCCCAGGTGATGAAGCAGGGCAGTTAGGTTCCTGACCATTGACACCTGCCTGGTACATCGCAGACTCTGGACTGTCCCACACTGTGGCCTGGGAGTGTCGTTTGCTACCTGCCCGACAAGCAGGCGCGTTAGTTAGTCTTGTGTTAAATTGTGACAAATACCTGAAACAGTCAGAGAAGAGAAGCTTTGTCTTGGCTCATGCTTCCAAAGCCTTCTGTTGATGGTTGATTGGCCTTTGTGGCAAGATGGTGGTAATGGTGAGAGCAAAATCACTTAACCTCATGTCCAGGAATCAAAAGAAAAAAGATAGACGCCTACAGCCCCTTCAAGGGCACACCTCAATGACCTGGAGACCTCCTACTAGGCCGCTTTGAACGTTTCCACCTCTTCTCAGATAGCACCCCGCCACTCCTGGGCTCTTCTTATGAACTTCCAGGGAAACAGACTCCCTTGGTCCTACTGGATTTGAACTTGGGAGGGAAAGGGCCTAAAAAGTGCTGCCCACAGCTGTCTTGCGCCCCCGAGAAGGCAGGCGTGTTGGAGAAGAGTGGAGCTGAGGAACAGGGCAGGCTCTTTCCCAGTCAGCTAAGCTCTGCATCAGACGTGCGCCATTTCGTGCCAATACCTTTCGTGACATCAGTTACCGTTCCCCTTCTTGGGGCTGGCGAGTTGGGTCACATTCTCTGTCACTAGTGTGGGAAAGCACTTCCTGGTGGCAGAGACATCACGGCAGTTACGGATTAGAAAGGTGCGTGGGGTGTGGGGGAGAATCCACGATGTTTGTGGTGACAGAAACCTCTTCTGAGCTCTTGTGTCCTCTATCCTTGTAACAGAAAATGTGGGGCAGTGAGGACGGGGGGAGCTTCAGGAGGAGCATGCTGTCTTTGGGCCCCTTGAGCCGCTGTTGGCCTTTTTTCTTCTCTCATCCCCTCTTGTGGGAGATGATGCTAAGGCTGAGCCTGACCCTCTGCACCCTGCTCCCGCCCCCCCCCCGTCCCCACCCCCACCCCCAGCCCGTGTCTTGTGGCCATACCAGCTGCTTTCATGGGTGAGGAGAGTAGACGGACTGAAAGCAACCAAGAGCAGTTTGTTTGTTGTTTTTATTTTTCTCCAAATTCAACAAAATTTAGGAGCCTCAGCAGCATATTTGTGGGAGTGGAATTTGAGGGACATGCATTTTACCTTCCTTGGTGGCCAGGAGGCTTCCCCAGAAAGTGTCATGTGCCTCTGATGGTGTCTGCAGGGTAGCAAGAGAGCTGAGTGGGGCTGGGCCTCTCCGGCCCTGGGGTGCTGAGCAGAGTGATGGGAGCATTCATGGGAAGCAAGCTTGCTTGGAAACACACGAGGAAGACCTCCTGAAGAGTGAAAGTAAACCTTGTCCACACCAAAGGAACAGGAGGACGTGGAAGCCTTGTGCCTGAATCACTGATGTGAATGAGATCTTACCCGGACCGAAAGGTGCCAAGGTGTGAGGGAAGCTGAGTTACCCAGGATGTAGGTGACGAACTCTACAGATGTCTATGCATCAGAACTGGAAATAAGGGGGGATGCTTAAAGGTACCGAATGCAACGTGGCATGCTGCTGTTCCTACATAAAATACTACTACCACCAATAACAAAATCAACAAAAACCTCCAGAATATATAGGTGCTTCAAAAAGTGATGGCATGAGGAAGGGGTGATCATGAATCCAGGGATCATTGTCTCTGGGAAGCGGGGAAAGTCTAGTGAGGGACATCATCAAGTATTTAACTAAGTGTCAGATGGCAGGCTTTCTTTTCCATTTGAAATCTGGCTGATATGTTTATGTCAACTGAAGATGGAGTCCCAAATATACCAGAATGTTATTTTCCTGGAAATCCTGAAGTCTGTTTTCAGATTCCTTTATCCAATACACAGCAAGACTATCCAGGTTTCGCCGTCCACAGGAAGGTGTTTAGCCTGTGTGTTGGGTTGCCTAAGATCTCACTAGTTCGGAGTTGCTGTAATTTTAGTTTCAGTTGGAACATTAGTGTGAGTTGAGGGGTTATATCAATAAGTTCACTTTCACCGCAAAGACAGATAGATGTTCAGCTCATTGAAATGAGTGGTTAGATCCACTAAAAATGAAAAGTAGGTAAGCCAGTTTTCATCAAGTTCTGGCCGAATTTTGCTCCTGATGCCACCCATAAACAACTCGACAACATGATCACAAATAATAAAACCTTTTTGACATTTGGTCCTGACTTAGTCAATTTTCCTCAGAAAAGCAAATGACGTCACCATAGTTACCATCAACCATGTTAAGGAATTGTTAGAATGGGTGACGATTTAGTTGCCAGGCTCTCATGAGATGCAGTCTTGACTAGTCACACAATACTGTTTGCTTTTAATGCTTTCAGGCATACAATTCTTTATGTTTCATGTAATGATGATGTTAAGCCTGAGTTTTGCATGGTCCTTGAATTGCCTTTTACTGGTTTTTGAAGTTCTGGGGCATCACCAGTCACTGTACCAGCTATGTTGACAATGAACAAATCCCTAATGTATCTTTACTGCCTTAGGTCTCTTGATTTAGTTGTGTCTTTTAACTGTACCAAAGCTATTTCTTCGGTGACATTACATTTTTTTAAAATGTTTTTTGAGACAGGGTTTCACTGTGTAGCCCTGTCCTGGAACTCACTCTGTAGACCAGGCTGGCCTCGAACTCACAGAGATCCGCCTGCCTCTGCTGGGATTAAAGGCGTGTACCACCACTGCTCAGGTAGTGACATTACATTTGCATCAGCACTCCAAATAAAAACAGCAAGCTGAGCCATATTGGCACATCCATGCTGTCATCCAGCTACAAAGTGTAAGATTTCAAATTGGCAGCTTTACCAACCAAATTACTTTTATTAAATTAAAACAGTATATGAGTGTTTTACCGGCATATATGTCTGTGTGCTATCATTTACCTTGTTCTCCCAGGAGACTAGAAGAAGGTGTCTGGCTGGGCGGTGGTGGTGCACACCTTTAATCCCAGCACTGGGAGGCAGAGGCAAGCAAATCTCTGTGAGTTCGAGGCCAGCCTGGTCTCCAAAGCAAGTTCCAGGAAAGGCGCAAAGCTATACAGAGAAACCCTGTCTCGAAAAACAAAAACAAAAACAAAAGGTGTCTGATCATTTGGAACTGGAGTTATAGAGGGTTAGGGGCTCACTCTCTTTTGAGATGTTTTAAGAAGCCATTCCAGAATTTAAAAATAGATAAGGGACCGTGTTTACTTTATGGACAGGAACGTATCAGACTTTGGCTTTACCAGCTCTCAGCTCTGGATGCTGTGCAGGAGGTGGAGCTGATGTGTGACAGTATCCTTAATCATCAAGTAGGAATACTTCACTGTCTTATGGGCTGCTGAGATGGCTCAGTGAGTTAGGGCATCTGTTGCCAAGCCCGTGACCTGAGTTAGATTTACCAGGATCTGTCACTGACTCTGGCAAGTTGTCTTCTAACTCTCACATGTGTGCTGTGGCATGTGACCCCACCCTAAGTAAGTAAACACATAAACAATAAATGTAATTAAAGCCGGACTTCTGAGTAACTGTACACACACTGACATTTGCAGTGATAAGTTAAAGTATTATTGATAATGTCTGTGTTTCACTCCCTAAGTCACTGTGAGCACTGTGACATCTGATGGTGCCGAGTCCACTGTCCAGTGCTCAGAACATAACACATTGGAAGATGCAACCATCGTAACACAGAGTCTGTGTGTGCACATGTGCACAGGTACAAGAGTGTGCATGCATGTATTTTGAGTGATATTGTGATATGACACTGTTCACCTAAAAATTCACACTAACGTACCTTGCAATCAAGTTACAAAAAAAAAAAAAAGTCCCAAGGAAAGCTAATACTATTGCAAGCAAGATTGTGATTTTTGATGAATCCACAGCTATCCTGGACCACACCCCTGCTTTAGAATTAAAGGGTCTGATGCTGTAGCCCCAGACTAGAGCGGAAAGTCTGGAAGCTTCTTGTGAAGTTGCTGTTAGAAATCTCTGTTCAGAGGCTGAAGAGTCTGGAGTCTGATGTCCTTAGACAACAGTACCAGGTAAAATCCACCTGCTGAAGAAGTGCAGAGATGGCCTAGGTGCGAATCTCTCCCTTCCCCTCCGAGCCTGCTGGATGGTACCAGCTGTATTCAAGGGAGCCTTTTCCTAGTGCAATAACTCACATACAAGTGTCTCTGCAAACCCTCTCCCAGGCTCAGCCAGAAAACTTGCCAATTTCTAGGCATCCCTCAATACAGTCACATAAGCAGCCAAGACTAACGATCACAACATTTTAAAACACTAACTTACTAATATGTATCTGGAATTAAAACACTTCTTCATGTTCACATCTGTCAATTTCCTCCATGTGTTTCTAGGTCTTTCTTGTGAAATTTGGGGAACATTCTCTACTTTTACTTAGTAAAAAAATTCTCTTTCCTTTTGCTATTTTTAAAATACACCTTTAAAAAATGTGTATTGATTGTGTTGCCTGCGTGTATGTCTGTGTGAGGGTGTCACAGCCGCTGGAACTGGAGTTACAGACAGGTGTGAGCTGCCATGTGGATGCTGGGAATTGAACCCAGGTCCTCTGGAGGAGCAGCCAGTGCTCTTAACCACTGAGCCATCTCTCCAGCCCCTCCTTCGCTATTTTTATGGCTTTCTTTTTATGTTTGTATCTTTGAATCTGAGGTTCATTTTTTATGTAAGATGTGAAGTAAAGCATCATCTTAACATATTTCCCCAAATGGTTACCCAGGCTGACCGTATCATTTGTCAAGTGACCCGTTTTAATAACCTAAATCCCATGTTTACACCATGCTAAGCCCCTATGTGTTTGGGGTGTTTTTCTGGTGGATTTCAGATTTACAACAGAACCCTGTGTTCAAACTAAACCATCCAAGCAGTATCAGAGCTCCTCTGGGTTGATGGGGGTCGGGGGCCAAACCCTCCCTCATTCCTTCTCTTTCTTGCCAAGGATTAACCCAGAAGCTGTTCTGTAGAGACCACTGTCTGTTTCTCACTGAAGGTAAGGATGATGTTCCGTCAAGAATCCTGTGGATGCCCCTCGCCTCCCCGTGTGCGTGGAAATACTACACCCTTGTGAGAGAAGCCACAGGAAGTGGGGGGAAGAGTCCCTAGCTCATGTCCAGGACAGCTATAGTGTTAACGGAGCCTCTCATGTTTGAGAGGAGAGTTTTCCAGGAAAAGGGGAGAGCCGCGTACAGAATCCCATACATCTGCATCGGCCTGCCTCTGTCTGGTATCGGCACTTACAGATGTGGGGATACGAATAGGTACAATAGAGACTGTGAGGGGAAGCCAGATTCCTATCACTCCACACCTTATTTCCTTGAGGCAGTGTCTCTCACTCAATCCAGCCAGGCTGGCTGGCCGGCCTGCAAACCCCAGCAGTCCCAGCAGCCCCTTGTCTTGATCCCATCATCCCCCATATCCCAGGGTTAGAGGCGGGTGTGTTTTTTTTTTCCCATTAGTTTTCTTCCATTCCACTTTCGTATTTTAAAGTTTCACCCAAATGTAGTAAACAGCTTGGCCTCATAGATGTGATGTAGTGGTTTTGATACCAGCTGGGCTTCCAAGGTGTTGTGTAGTAGTTTTCATACGCCGTACACACTCGCAGCTACCTAGTGGATCTGCAATCTGCAAAGGGAAATCTGGTTGTGTATCACATGTTGGTGAATAAAGGTAGGGCGAACCTCAGTTCTAGGCTGAAGTATCCAGCAACTTCTAGATGGGTCGTGTTAACGACGACGACGATCTGCTTCACGCATCTTTCCAATCAACAGGAAATCTACAGAAAAGGCGAGGCGGATGTGGGGTTTTCAGGTTCTCCATCGCTGGCACGGAGCGGGTGTGCGATTGGTGGACCTGACCACTAGATGCCGCTGTTGCTTCACGCGAACATTGCCAGATGGCTCCGCGCTGGCGCTGTGGTGGAGGCTTCCCTCTGCCCTGCAGGTCACAGGGCTGGTTCCTTTGTTTCTCCTGTGCCCACGTGCCCATCTTGTTCATTTGCAAACATATGTGGACTTGGTTACTGGGTGGGAAGCAGCCAGGCACCAAGTTCCCAGCCAAAGACTACCCCCTGTCTTGAAGAGTGGTAAAAAAAAAAAAATAACGCGCCAGGTGGTGGTGGCGCACGCCTTTAATCCCAGCACTTGGGAGACAGAGCCAGGTGGATCTCTGTGAGTTCGAGGCCAGCCTGGTCTCCAAAGCGAGTTCCAGGAAAGGTGCAAAGCTACACAGAGAAACCTTGTCTCGGAAAAAAAAAAATAATAATAACGCTTTCCTTTAAAACTCCCATCACCAGATGCAGATGAGCCGAGCAACAGAGACCGATGTCCTCTACAGGTCTCGATGTTCCAGGGACCTCAGAGCTAGAACAACCTCTGGGAGGCCACTCGTTCCACCTCCCACTTAGTGAAAGCAATTCTTTGGCAACCTCACTGGTGGGTGAGTGTGCTGTGCATGCCCTCTGCACTAATATCTCTACTGATACGATGTTTCCCGTGGGGCAGGTTTTGTTAGAGAGCGCAGTCCTGTGTGCAGGTCCAATCTGTCTTCCTTCCTTCTATCGTCCTTCATCATGATTTCCAGTTCAGAGCAACTCACGACCTATTTATTGAACACGTACAGGTCCAAGGCCCTGGGCTAAACCATCTAGGGGCGTTCCGGGGAGACAGCCGGGACTCTCAATATGATCTTACCATGTATTTCCTAGGAAGAAATGTGACATTCCGGGAGAAGTCTAATCCATGCCAACTGTAGGCACAATGGGGGCACTCAGTCTAGAAGATCCTGCCTAACAAGACTGTGTGGGCGTGTTACAAACACCAACGATGTTTGCTAATGCATTTGAATTCAAGGTAGATTTAAGTTTCCTGGTCTGCTCCCCTCCTCTACCCTTCCCCCCCATCTGTGGTGTGTAAGTTTGTCCTAGCGTATGCTTTTTTTTTTTTTAAACAGCAGATTTCACCACAAAACCAGGCCATTATTCACACGGTGGCTAGTGAGTACTTAACAGTCACACATGTACAGCAATCGGTCTACCTTTTGCACGTTTTACATCTTCCAGGGTTGTGGCATTCGCAGACTTGAGACCTTTGCCTGCTCTGACCTCACCTAATTACTAAAGCATGGCCGCCTGTGCGTGGTTGTTCCATAGGAACTTTAGACGGAATCCGATTAGATGCTTTCAACAGATTCCAATTCAATATCAAGAAACGTGAGCGAAGGAGCTCAGCTCAGGTTTGGGATTCCGTCCGTCCGTCCGCGGCGCTTTACAGATTTCAGACGGTGAACGAGTTCAATATTTCTAGTAAAATGTGGTGCGGATGACTATGGGAGGAATGGGTAGCCCGAAGGTACACACGTCGTATGCACATGACATCGCGGTGTCTCTTTTCCTCCCCTCTTCCTTCCTTTTTCTCTCAATTCTTATATTCATTCTCTGTCTGTCTGTCTGTCTGTATCTATGGCTGGCCTCAAAATGGTGGCAATCCTGCTTCAACGTCTTGAAAGCTAGGACTTCAGTATGAACCACCAGGCCTGACCTTTAGTTCCGCAAGCTCAGTTATTGTCTGGAGGGAATATGGCCTTGGAGGTCTCTTCGGTAATAGTCTCTAGGAGTTTCCGGTTTAAAGCGGTGGTCATAGGCTGGGTAGCCTGAGTCTTTTTTTTTGGCCGGGGCGGGTGTGTGTGTGTAAATGTTTGTAAGTAGATGTTCACTTATTTGTGAACACAAAGCACATTTTTCTTACAAAGGTGACCTGAGTCCCACTTCAGGTTTGTCCATCACTTGCTAGAGGAACCATCAAGATCACGCTGGCCATGTCAACATGAGTTTGTTACTCAAAGAATAGCTACCTTAGCCAAGCCAGCTGGTTCTAAGGGTTGCGAACCCCCTGGAAACGGAATGAATAATTATTACCAAGATTAACCCTGGAGGAAGCAGAAGGACTCCAAAGGGAGACCGCTGGTGTAGGAGGGGGGGATGGAGGGTAAAATAAAAAGAAATAAATACAAGGAATATAGTAGATTAAATACTAGCCAACATGTGATTTTGTGGTTTTGCTCTGATGATGTTTACAGTAAGGAAAAGCCACCCCCCACTCCCCTTAGTTTTGGTCCTTAGCTACTCATTTTGGTTGATGACAAGATTAGTAACTAAATAATATTCTGGAGTCGAAATGCTAAACGGTCTTATTAATAAAAACCCGGAGCCAGATATTGGGGTTAAAACCTGAGAGATCAGAGGAATAGGACATGCCACAGCCAACCTCACCTCACCAACTCCGCAGCTTCCAAAGAGACCTACTTCCTGTCTACTTTTCTGTTCTGCCCTCTCACTTCCTCTCTGCCCAGCTCCATCACTTCCTCTTCCTGCCCAGCTCTATCACTTCCTGTCTGCCTGTACAGACTTCCAGACTTTTATGGTTAACTAGTGCTGGAATTTGAGGTGTGTGCTACCACACCTGGCTCTGTTCCCAGTGTGGTCTTGAACTCACAGAGATCCAGACAGATCTTTGCCTCCCGAGTGACAGGATTAAAGGCATGTGCCACCACTGCCTGACTTCCATGTTTACTATAATGGCTGGCTTTTTCTTCTGATCCTCAGGTAAACTTTATTGGGGGACATAGATAAAATATCACCACAATATTCCAATTTGAATATATCAGACACTAGTCATACATATTATTGAGTACTTCCACATCAGGTGGTCCGGTCACATCCTCCCAGGGCCCCCTGATTTAGCTAATGAAACTGTGACTCTGTTTCATAAACAATAAAATATGCCTCATAAGGAGAAAAGACTCAGCACTTTGAGACTGCATGTGGTAAAAACAGGAAGGTAAGCACAGCCATGGAAGGTGTATTTGCCTAGTGTGCTCATTTGCATATGCAAATGATCAATTATGCATTTCCCAGAGACATTTTCACTCAGCTGGCAGGGCCCGGCGCTTTCTTAGCTCATTGGCTCCTGCTTTGAGTCTCCTTCAATGTCTTCTCCTTTTCTTCCTACCTATTTCATAGCGGGGTGCCCTGGAGCTCAATCCGTGGTCCACTTGTCAGTGTCTGCTGCACTGGGGACCTGTTCTAGGCTCACGTTTTAAATACGGTTTGTATGCCAGCAACTCCAAATGGGTGGCCTCCAGGCCACACCTCCTTCCCAGCTCCAGAGTAAAGGCCAGCTGCCTATACAACATCCGCCCTGGATGTGTAAGAGCGTCTCTGCATGCACTCTGCGCCCGCCTTCCCAGCCTGCTCCCTTCAGCTTTCTTATCTCAGTGGATAACTAAGAGTAGCTGTTGATAAAGACAGAGAGTAAACAGAGGGCAGACCACACAGGGAAAGCTCTTCGCCGATGCTGAGTTTTCTTTGAGGACAGTGCAAAGATCCTGTTACTGTTTGGGTCTGAAGGGTCCCCCCAAAGGCTTACTCGTTGAAGGCTTGGTCCCCGATGCAGCAGTGTTTAGACAGAGGACGTTAGGTATGTGGTTGGTTCCCCTGACTTCATCAGTGGCTTCGTCCACTGATATAATTGTATTTCAATGGCATGCTGTATAGTGATGGGAACTTTTGTAGGCGGGACATGGTTGCAGGAGGCAGATCTTTAGAGTCACGTCTTTGGGGGCCATATCCTGTCCCTAGCCTCTTTCTCTCTTCCTCCCTACCCCTCTCCTTCTCTCTCCTTCTTCTTCTTCCGACCACCATTAGCTAAGTAGCTCTGCTCCACCCCGCCCTTCCACAGGGACACTGTGTCTCACTGTACCATGCATTCTTCTAATCTCCTGCCTGCTCAGAGCAATAGGACTAGGCTGACCTTGGCTGGAACCTCTAAAGCCATAAGACCAAACATCCCTTCCTTACAGCAAGCATCCAGGCACAGGGACAAAAGCAAGCCAGCCAGCAAACAAAACCTGCCTAGACAGACATGGAAGGATTTTCACCAAGAAGCGGAATCATCGGACGTACTTCGGAAGGCTTGCTCTGGCTGCTTCATGGAGAATGGATACAAGGGGATATTATATCGGGACATAACCAGAGAGACTAGGTAGGAGGCTGCTGAAGTGACGAAGGCGTGGGTGTGTGGTGGCTTAGGCAGGGGTGGGAGTGGTGGAGACGGTGAGAAGTGGTCACCTTCTCGATGTCATTTGAAAGGAGAATGAGCGGGATTTCTTGGCAGGATGCCGAATGTGCTAACGAGAAGAGTCAGAGATAACAAAGAAACATCTGAGCAACTAGAAGGGTGGAGCCACAGCTACTGAGATGTGGGCTCGGATGCCTATGGACTGTTGAGTGGACCATTTGAATGGGACATCGAATATTGGACTTAGTTAAAGAAAGAGATCTGCTCTGGACATGCAAATGCGAGGCCATTGGCCTATAGATACTCTTTAGAACCAGGAGACTGGAAGAGAGCACAGAAATCTAAAGCAGCCAAAGGAGACTTCTCTATAGATGTTGGACATTCATCCCCAGCTAGCGGTGCATGCCTCTGGGCTATTTGCCAACGTCTGGACGCCTTTAAGGTTAAGTCAGCAGGGCATGGTTGCTACTGAGCTCTGGTGGACGGAGGTCACTGTGTGTTGTACCGTGCACGGGACAGCTGGCTATAAGGAAGGGGTTGTCTAGCTCGAAATATTGACAGTGTCAATGTTGAGAAAACCTTCCATAGATAGAAAGGGGAAGGTGGAACAGTGATCTCAGGACGCTGAAGCTTTTAACAGGTTACACGAGTGAGGAGGAATTGGCAAAGGACATCAGAGTCATCGTGTGAGGGAGGGGAACCCGAGGTGTGGATTGTGGAAGGCAAGGAGGTTGGCCAAGGAGCTGTGTGAGGTGTTGCTGGGTATTTGATAAGCGGAGAATTGAGAGTCATTCATTGTATTCATCAATATTCATGCCAAAGGTGATTTCAACAAAACACTGCTTTGGTGTGCATGGTGGTGGATGGACTGAAGATGGATTAGAAGGAAAGGGACCAGGGGCAGTGTGGAGATAGAGAGTTTGGAAAGGTTTTGCTGCCACGAGGAGCAAAGACATGGGGCAGGGTCTGTCTGCCCAGGGGTGAGTATCTGAGAATTGCGAGGGGCTGTGAGAGCTGCCGGACCCCAAGAAGGGCTCCAGATCCAGGCTGAAATACTTCAGCGCACAGGACAGAAAAAAAAGGCAAAGGTTTGGGATCTCTTATCTTGGAACTTGGCTTCATAGGCCAGGAGCAGGTCTGATGACTTGGGCCACACTAGACCAAACAGAGAAGATTGGTGTTTTGAAAAAAAAAAAATGTTATTTCATATAAAGGACTGGAGCTGGCTATATGATCTTCACAACCAATCTGCTGGCTTTCTCTGTCCCTTTAAATATGTAGGGATAGACTTCTGTGATGAATTGGAGGCTATGGGTGTTTCAGGGTAATGCCTGTCTAAATCAGTGGCTCTCGCCCTGTGGGTTGCAACCCCTTGGAGTGGTTGAATGGCCCTTCCACAGGGCTCACCTAAGACATCAGTAAGCACAGATATTTACATTATGATTCATAGCAATGAAAATAATTTTATGGTTGGGGGATCACTGCCACATGAGGAACTGTATGAAAGGGTCACAGCGTTGGGAAGGCTGAGAGCTGGTCTAACCTAGTGCAGCAGCGCTCACCCGACTCCAGCTCGCTTTCCTTCCAGCCCTTTATTCCAGAGAGAGCTTTCTCAAGGCTAACTCAAACACATCGTCTCCCTGTTTAAAAAAACCGTTTCTCCCCTCCCTTCCTCATCGGCGGAACAAAGGCTCCGCTGTGTGACACACGGCGGCAGCGGCGCTATGCTTAGTTTAATTTCCTGAGATATTTCTAGATATCGTCTAGCCTCACCCAACCCGTTTGTTCCCGTCACCTCTGCTGGACAGCTTGTGTCCATTGTTCTCGGACTTTGTCCTTGGGTTTCCGATTCCTGTCATTTATTCTTCTGGGACACCCTCTCTGCTTCTCTGCTTCTGGACGACCGCTGCTTAGTTTTCAAAACTCGTCTCCTTCAGGAATCTGCATGAATTAGGATTAAATTTGTTTGCAAGTAGCGAAAAGCACAGAAACAAGTGGATGACTTGTTTCTGTTCTTGGATTCGAGTAGGAGAAAGGGAGGGGGCTGTTTTAGGGTCCACAGGAGATGCTTCCAGAACCTGTTCTGGAACAGTTATCATTTAACAGGGACTAGAGGGTACCAACCTGATCATTCTTAGATTTGGGGCTTGTGAGGATATTGCTGCCTGGTATGTGCCTTCGACTCTTTATTAATTAAATAACCACATGGTTCCTGCTTTGGTGTGCTTCACATTTTATCTTGGATGTTATTGTAGATTAATTCATTAGTTTATTAATTCATCTGATATCCGAGTTATAAGCTATCTCACTGTGACTACTATATAAAAAGACCCCTCTGGCTTATTCGCCAGGGTTGCTGGATGTATAGAGTAACACAATCATTGACGTTTTGTAATCTCTCATGATCTTGGGATGATTTTACTGACCATCTTAATTCTTATTTGTTCACTTGTTTGATGATGGTTTAGAAATAATTACTAAGTCCTTGTCATTTGCCAGTCCCAGGGCTTGGTACTCAGGACACTGGGGAAAAAGACATCTCTTGTTCTGAAGAAGTTGTAGCCCAGTGCCAGGGCAGGGAAGGAAAGGGGCAGGACGGAGTGTGCCTTGTTGTTAGATTTGGTGCACTTCAAATGTCACGGGAGTCTAGAAGAGGGGCAAATGATTGACACTTGGAGTCGAGGGAGAATGTCAAGAAGCAGTGTCTGAAATGAGTGATGACAGACTCGGGGGAGAACCAGGGGCAGCTTGATGGCAGCAGAACCTCCTAGAATTGTCATTAACCCTAGTCTACCTTACTCCAAGTAAATGAACAGTTAAAGTAGATCCCATTGGCGTAGTAGGCAAACGCCACTTTATTACAAGTGTCTTACTCTCTATCCCCTGCATGTCAAGCTACTCCCCAAAGAATAATGCGGCTTCTTCAGTTTCCATTAGAGCCCTACTTCGGTCTCCCCGCTAGAGACACCTTCCAAGGTCCTTCTCCCTATGGCCTTCATTCCATCCCACCTCTCAAATTTAAATCGGCATTGTTCTGCTGGGGGATGTCTTTCTGTATGCTGTGGATATACGTTGTTCCCCTTGGTTAATAAATAAGCTGCTTTGGCCTATGGCAAGGCAGCTTAGAGGCAGGTGGGAAACCCAAGGAGAGAGACAGGGAAGAGAAAGGCAGAATAGAGGAGATTCCAGACTCCCATCCTAGCTAGGGACAACATGTAATGGGATGCAGGTAAAGCCATAGAATACGTGGTGATACATAGATTAATATTTATGGGTGGAGTTACACTGTAAGAGCTAGCTGGCAAGAAGCCTGTCATAGGCCATACAGTTGATAATTAATATAAGCCTCTGAGTGATTATTTTATAAGCGGCCCCAGGGCTGCAGGGGCCGGGCAGGGCCGGAGAAAACTTCTGGCTACTTTGTTCATTGGCTCTTCCATTCAGTGATGCTGAGGGATGACCAGGAGATGAAGGACAAGCCAAGAGTCGGGGGAGAGATGAGAAATGGAGCGGGGATCTCTGCACATATTGAAGGGTACCATGTCACACATCTCAACTGTCTTCTCCTTCAGAAGAGCTCTGTCTCTGGAGGCACTGGGGAGGAGAAGGTCTTCTCTACTAGTCAGGAGATTATGGCAACAATCCAAGCCGATCCTGGTAAGGGTTACGAAATGGTCATTTTAGTTGTCCCCATTGACTAAGCTAAGGAATATCCAGATCGATGGCAGAATGTGACTTTTGAGTGTATCCTGTGAGAATGCTTTTGGACATAAGAACATCAGTCTCAGGCCCTCAGACTTGAACTTTGAACTGAATTATGCTACAGGCTTTCTTGGATATAGAGCTTGCAGATGGTGGAACATGGACTCTATAATTTCACGAGCCTGATTCTCCTACCTCCTTTCTCTGTGGTGAACTGTGGCCAATACTGTCCTAGTGGAAAAGGGACAGATTGAAGACTGTTGTTTATTTTGCAGCTCTATTTTCTTCTGATTATAAAATAAATATATACTCATTCAAAATTTGAAAAGTACCAGAAAATGCAGGACTGGGGAAATGGTTCTGTGGAGAAAGTGCTTATCACATAAACATGAGGACCTGAGTTAATATCCTCAGAAACCAAGTGAAAGGGTAGGTGTGGTGGTGTGTGTAACCTCAGCACTGTGGTGGGTAGAGACAGGACGACTCCTGGAGCTTGCTGGTCAGACAGTCTAACCAATCAGTGAGATGGGCAAGAGACATTGTTTCAATGTAGGATATATGACATTGACCTCTGGCATACATGTGCACACTTGGGTGCACATACCTGAACCCCCCACCCCCACACCGACACACACACACACACACACACACACACACACACACACACACACACACACACCAAGTTATAAACACACTCGGGATATTTTAACATTTAGAAATAAGGTCTGCTATATTGCATAATAGTTCCCAATGTGGTTTTTTTTAATGCCAAAAAATATTTTACATGACTATACTAAATAATCAGGATCCAACTTTTTGTACAGCTTCCTGGTGCTACCGTTTATATCAACACCTCGTGTCTACCATGAAACCTACCATTTTGATCATGATAAGTGTACAGCTCTGAGGCAATAAGTACACTCATGTTTTCTTGCTACTTAAAAACTTTCAATGTTTATTTTTAGCAAACCCATTCTGCATGTCCGTGAGTGCCTTGGATTCCCTGGAACTGGAATTAGAGACAGTTGTGATTTGCCCTTTAGATGCTGGGAACTGAACTCTGGTCCTCTGGAAGAACAGACAATGTTCTTAGCCAATAAGCCATCTCTCCAGGCCAGAATCACTTGATACTTTTAAAACTATTTCTACCTATGGCTACTGGCCCTCTTTTTATTCAAGGAGATTCTCTTCTAGTATATCACGGTTATTTTTTTTTTCTGGTTCCACTTGTTGTATGGGGAAAAGTGGGCATTAGCGTCTTAACCCACATATCACATCCCGAGTCTGTGTTCTCAGGAAAGTGCAGAAAATGAGTTCTTGTGATTTTTCTCCTTTTACCCTTCACGGAGGCTGTGGAATTTAAGGGTCTGCTTTGGTAAGCTAGAAGGCAACCCAAGATTGTCCGCAGGGTTTTCGGTAATCTGCTCGAAGAACCAGAGCCCCACGTGACACGAGTGAATGTCCGCCAGTCAACATCTCCCCGCCTACCCAGATCACCCGGGGAGAAGGAAGTCCCACCTCTCCACAAAGAGTTCTTCCTGTGTCTGATGACATGTGCTTACTGGCATCTGGAATTCCACGGGCTGTTCTTAGAGCCAAGAGTCTGGGAGGGTGGCGGGGACATCAGATGTGATGCAGTGTTTCACAATGGCACTAAAGAGGACTTGTCATCACTCAGGGAACAGGCAGCAGCTCATCAGGGCGTGATGGTGAAGGCGGGGCGGGACGCATGGGAGGGGTGTGAGTGCGGTCCAGCGCCGCAGATTTTATGGGGCTGTTCCAGTGCATGGCTGAAATTCTGTGGGCACGTGTTTATTGTCTAAGTGGGACAATTTCTTGCTGGGAGTCTGATGGACCAACTCCCTTCTCTTTCCTCCCCTCCCCTCTCCCCTTCTTCCCCTCCCTTTTCTCCCCTCACCTTCCTGAGTATCACAATGTAGCCCGGGCTGTCTTCAAACTCGTGTTATTTCTGCCTCAGTCCCTGAGTGAGGAGAGTGTAGGGACGCACTGCTACACCTGCCTCTAATTTTCATTGAACTATTTCGTTCAGCCTTCTAGTTTTCATCGTGTTAGTCATGCTGTTAGAAAAGCCAACCCAATGCTAGTCGTATACATTGACTGACTGCACCCTTGATAATAAGAACAAGTATTAAGAACCACATGCAATAGAGTTGAATATTGTAGCAATGTCTGCACTAGAGGGATGGTGGAGATATGTAGGAAGGAGGTATTTTTAAAGTACGAATTGCAAAGAATTGAATATGCAACAGGCATTGTGGTGGCCCGGTATTTCCTCCTCTCTTCTTTTTCAGGCCATCCTCCCAGGTCTGAAGGAGGTATCATCTCTTTCCTAAACTCACACAGTCCTCCCATGGCACCCGTGGCTCTTCCATGGTCATGGCCACAGAACTACTGACGCCTGAGGATGGCTGAATGCAGGCAGCGATGCGCTCAGGCAAGGAAAGCAATCCTTATTTTTGTGCTCTAGTACATGGCAGAAGCCCCGTAAATTCTGATTTGTTTATAATTTAAATTGGAGTAAAAGAAAATGATGTTTTTATTGTTTTGATTTCTGCAAGGAAACGTGTTTATTGGGCAGGGAGCTGATGAGGAAGTCGAGAGTGGAAACCCACCTCTATCGGCCAACTAGAGACAAGTCCCATGCATGTTCACTGTATTTACCTCCAGATCTTTTTTTATGTACATCTGAACACGGAGGCAGAGATTTTTCTAAATAAAAAAGCTCAGTCTGTGATTCTAAATCCTTTCTCAGCTGCTCCACAAACCACAGCCATGTTTGTGTGTGAACAATCACGGAGCCAAACCATTGTCCCTTAGCCGGTCACTCTGTGGTGGATTTTATTTCTGTCTGTCTCCACTGCTACAAATAATGCTGCATAGAATACCTTTGTATATACAACCTGTGCCCCTTTCCTCCAGTTCCATTTATAATCCCTCCTTAAAGTAAGGAAGTATTTTTTCCAATCATGAATAATACCTGGATAAACACCCTTGCACACACTCATTTATACCTTTTTCAGTTATTTCCTTCATATAATATCTAGAAATAACTCCATTGACCCTGCCTCAACTTGATGTGCCAGACCTTGTTGACTCCCCTCTCTGAGGAGTGGGTGAGGAGTTGGGGGCGGGGAGGGAGTGGAAGGCAGGGAGGGAGGGGGAACTGTGGTTAGTATGTAAAATGAAAAAAATTAAAATAAAATAACATACATGTATATATAAAAGAAATAACCATATTGGTTAAGGAGAATGTACTTTGTAAACATTTTTGGATGCAAATTGTCAAATTCCCTTTTCGAAAGGTTGTGCAAATTTGCACAGGTAATACCAGTGTAATATGGATTTCCTTTTTAATCTGTCTTGGTAGTCTGGGGTTGGTGAGTACTTGTGAGTACTCACTATAACCTGCCGAATACATTTTGTGGACTGGTGGTATCCAGCCGTAGGCACAAACTTTCACCAGGGCTGTATGTTGCACCTCATTGGCCAACTTAGAAACAGCCTTCATCTGTGTGTGTGTGTGTGTGGTGGCCTCTGAGACTGGCGTAGTTCTCGTCAACTTGACACAGATATACCTGGGAAGAGGGGATCTCAACTGAGGCACCGTCTCCATCAGACTGGGCTGTAGCCATGCCTTTGGGGGCGTTTTTCTTAATTGCTAACTGATGTAGGGAGACTACTTCATCCCTGGGTAGGTGGTCCTGGGCTGTAGAAAAAAGGTACCAAGCAAGCCGGGTGGATCAGCCTGATGCTTTGGTGAGCAGTATTCCTCTGCTTTGGTGCCTGCCCTGACCTCCCTCAGTGATGGACCTGTAAGTCAAATAAACGTGTCCCTCCGCAGGTTGGTTTGGGTCAGTGTTTTATTTACAGCCACAGAAACCAAAGTAGTACACATGCCTTGAAATGTTCCTTTGATGCCATCCAATAAAAATGAACTGAGATGCACAGTGGGGCTCTGCAAACTGATTTAATTACCGTGTACCGAAAGACCATGCAAAAAACAAAAACCCAAATCAGCCTCTTTGTAAGATAGCCTTGCAGTACGCGTCCTTCTGACACGAGCAGGTTGCTCCAGGAACGTTTATTGTGCACTAACGCGGTAAACAAGTCGGTGGTATTTATAAGCCACACCAAAGGCCCCTCTAAAGTATTCAGGGCAGGAGATGAATTGATGAGGGCCTTCCAAATATGGCTTTCGGTTCGGCAAATTCTGTTTAGATACTTCGTCCTAGAAATATGTAGACAAACTGGAGAGAGTTCAGAGAAAAGCCATAAAAATCATGAAGAGAACGGAGGGACTGATTTATGAGGAGAGATTAAAGTAACCAAAAAAAAAAAAAAAAACCCAAAAAAACCCCAGAGCCGGGACCCAGAAATGACTTCAGGGAACATGAGAGCAGACGGCAAATATTTGAAAGGTGTAAACCAGCAGAAACAAGCAGTGGCCGTAAAGTGACAGGGTGGAGCCGGACTGAGAATTTACTCAAGAGCATCTGAAGAAAGGTTAGGAGTCCCCTGACTGGAAATATTTAGCATCAGACAGAACCACTGCCCCCCACCCCCTCAACACCACCACCAGGGAGAAGATTCCAGACTGGAAAACAAGAAAAGAGACTCACAGGTTAGGTCATGCCAAAGCCCTTCTGCATTCTTGCCTCCTGGTGACCGTATAAACAGACTGTCCAGGGTTCCAAAGGTAAAGTAATATGGCTCATCTCTTTTTTCATTTCCTGGATTTAATGCCTCTTCACGTGAGAGGTTGTAATCGTGTAGGAACATGTGCTTTCTCAATCCTGTCCCCCACACTCTGTCCCAGTGATGTGTACAGCATGTCACTGCCATTGTTCTGGTAGACAATGGAGGTATTCCCAGTGTCCTCCAGGGCCTGTTGAACAAATGAAAGAGATTAGAGGGAAGAAACAGTTAGGCACGGAGTCCATCTGCTCCAAGTCAGAGACACCCCTCTCTCAGTGAGAAAGCATCATTTCACTCCAAAGCTTATCTCCATAATGGAATGCAGGAGCTTCATTTCCTCAAAATTTCATCAGGGTAGCAGGTCCCAGGAGGGATGGAGAGCCCCTGTGTGGGGCTGTGGTCCTGATTTTGATATGAATAGGAAGTAAATTTGTTTGAATTCATTCCAAACAATATTTGATCACCCATAGAGTAGAGGCTAGGTCAGTAAGGTCAGCTGAAGCAAGCATGCGCACGTATCCTTGCCCCACACTCCGGGCCTTCCCCTTCTTCATACTACACGTTTAACTAGGAGTCCCATTGGCTCCATGCTGAGTTGGCACTGTGAGGAATGTATGGTGCCCACAGTCAGTGCTGGGGAGAACCAGAGGTGATGCTAGGAAGGCGGGGAGAACCAGGGCTGACCAGGCTGACATTTCGTGCTGGATGAGATGCATGTGACAGACAGCCTTTGAAGTGCTTGCGTTAGGATGGGCGGGGCTTTCGTCATTGACAAGAGAGTCTCCGCTTGCTGTGTGAGCCTGCCAAATTATTCAACTTCTCTCAGTTTTGGTTTTCCCCCCAGTGAAAGCACAGGTAATAACAGTACGCAGCTTGTAAGATGGCTGGAGGGTTAATAAATAAAACGTCCGGCGCCTTAACTAGCCTTGTATAAATGTTAACTATAAACGCAAATGTTAACTACACAAAACCCATTCCTTTTCTTCTGGGAGTATGTGGGTGCTTGAATGTGCATGAAGGACTCCAGTCTCAAAGTCCCCTGGGGCCTCCTAGACCCACCTGTGAGAAAGAGACATCGTATGTTTGGGGCATCCACAGCAGTGGAGTCCCAGGGGGAAACTCAGTGAGAAGTTTCAGTGTCAACACTTTATCAATCATATCACTCACTACAAGATAGCAAATATACCGAATTCTTCACTGTTCTTCAAACACCTAGGACGAGGGGAGGTTACTCAGTGGTGACATGCTTATCTGGCACAAGCGAGGTCCGGGTTTGATCCCCAGCACGGAATAAGACAAACAAACAACACCAAATGCCCCTTAAAGGTAATCTCTGTTGGGATCACCTATGGCTGACTACCTTTCGTAAACAACTCACTTGTGTGTTCACAGCCGTGTGGACACCGCGGTCCCAGAAAGTGACTTCCTTTCAACTTTGCCTGGAACTGAGCTGTGTGCTTCTCGATTAGAAAGACGAGTGAGATGCAGTCAACAGCCTAGCAGGTAGGGATTGGGAGAGTAGGAAGGCATGCACCTAGGATAAAAACCTGAAAGGATAAAGTTAAAAAAATGTAACTTCAGCTAGTGATGCTGTAAACCAGGCAAAGTTGGCCTCAAAGGCCATCTCACCTGAGATCTTGGAGCTAGGATCGTCCCAGCTGGGGGAGGAGATCTGAAGAAAATTTCCTGACTTGTGTACCTACAGAAATGGGCTCGTCCACACTAGACACCAGCATCCCTGCTCTGAGAAAACACAGCAGGCTTTAACACCGCACCAGAGACCCTAGCCAAAGCAGAAACTGAGGCAGAGTTGGGTGTGGTGATGGTGCTCTTGGTTTAACATGGCTAGCCTCGTGATGATGTCACTCTGGTCATGATGTCACCAAGGAGCAAAGATGTAAGGAGGACAGCGTTTATAAAATACCTGCAGAATCAACAGCGGCTGAGCACTGACTTGGGATTATATAAGGGGTGTTGGGATGAGGTTCTCATAGAAAGGGATATTTCCCCCATCCCCCTCCATCCCCAGCCCTCATCCCACTCCTGAACCTCTCGGCAAGATGCTGAGCCTGGGTCTCAGGCTTCGGAGATTTGAGAGAGCTGGTCATGAAGTTCCTGCTGCGCCGGGCTATTGAGTGAGTAGTTTTGACTCCATGGACTTAGTAATATCTCAACCCAAAACCCCACAGCAGAAACCACACCAGATGTGTTTGCCCAGCTCTGGTCCTGCCCTTCTTCGGGGACCTAGCAGCATCTTCTCCCGCTGGAGAGAATATAGAGAAGGCAAAGTCTTGGCTGACTGAAACAGGGCCAGAGGGCCGCTGCAGGTTTTGGAGGGAGACTAATGGACTAACCTAATTGAATTCGAGTGTTCTCATGGGAAAGTAGAGACAGCGGTGAGGGCAAAGGGAACATCACCCATCCCAGGTGTATATAACAAACATCGGAAGAGCCAGGACACTCAGTTTCCAGCTCATGCTCATGATGTTATTCAGGGCTGACCCTTCATTGTTCAGGTCCTCAATTTCCCCATTGGCAGATTCCTCAGGAGATGGAATTGGAGGGTCTAAGGAAGGGTACTTCTGGCAGTTTCAGATGATTTATGAATAGATTTTGAGGTGTGTGGGTGATTTCTAACGTTTTTAAAGGTCTCAGAGCCCATCACTGTGACCTTGGAAAGGGAAGGTCAGCAGAAAGTGGTCTGTGAATCATCCCTCATAGAGAACAAGTCTTTGAGTTGAAGATTAGCTCAGCCCTTCTAGGCTCACTCTGCCTTGGTCCTTCCCTGATAACGTGGAAGTAGAAGGGTGTAAGCATTCTCTGCCCACATCGGCTACTGACGTTTACAAGATGCTGTGGTGTGGAAGTGGCTTGTCCCCAATGGAGTCATGTGTTGGAGGCTTGGTTTTCATCTTGGGATGTGAGAGTGTTTGTCTGGGTGATTGGGGGTGAACCCTTGGAACAGAGTCAGGAAATGCTTGTAGGGTTTCTTGTGAGAGTTCTTGTGAGAGAAGCCAAGATCTTTGGCTTCCGGTTTTGTGAAGTGATTTCTCACTTGTACACTTTGCCATGATTCCTTTTATGTATCCCATCTAGGGCACGGTGTCCTGAGGTTGAGGCTGAACGAGTGATGTTAATCAATTTTGGGCTTTCAGTCTCTGAAACTGCAGGTTAATAATTTTTCTTTATAATGTGACCCAGCTTTAAGCTTCTGGTCATGGCAACAAAAATCAGCCCGTGATACAACCTGCGATGGATTTAGTGGAGTCTCAGCCACTTAGATACTTTCACAAAGGAGATAATAATGACCTGGAGAAGCAGTGAGAAGAAAGAGAACTTTATTAAAGAATTCATCTTTAGGGGCTGGTAAGATGGCTCAGGGGTTGAGAACCCTTGCTGCTTTTCCAGAGGACCCTGGTTCGATTCCCAGCATCCACATGGTGGTTCACAACTCTCTAACTTCAGTTCCAGGGATTCCACTGCCTTCTGTGGACCTCTGTGGGTACCAGGTAGATAACGATGTACAGAAACACATGCAGACACAATACCCATGAGAGAGAGAGAGAGAGAGAGAGAGAGAGAGAGAGAGAGAGAGAGAGAGAGAGAGAGAGAGGTGTGGTTTGAGAAAAATGATAACGTTTTCATGGTGAAGTCCACCAGCAATGCAAACCTCTAGGCATCCCTGGAACCTTTGCCAGGGAGCTCCCTTGGAAGGGCAATTCTCCATCACTTCTGTCACCTCATTAAATTAGTTTCATAGAGAGGAAGCGAGCCCAAGAGGGCTGTTAGAGCTTGCTTCAATAATAATGCCAGTTTGGCCCAGAAAATATGACTAGAGCTTTTTATCTATCTATCTATCTATCTATCTATCTATCTATCTATCTATCTATCTATCTATCTTTGTTTTTTTGAGACAGGGTTTCTCTGTGTAACAGCCCTGGCTGTCCTAGAACTCACTCTGTAGACCAGGCTGGCCTCGAACTCACAGAGATCCGCCTGCCTCTGCCTCCTGAGTTCTGGCTTTAAAGGCATGCGCCACCACTGCCTGGCGACTAGAGCTTTGTAGGTGGACACAGATGGCTCTGAGGTCTGGGCCGGAGAAATACAACTAGAGTTTCTGTGACTGAGTTCTTCTACAGGGGCCGAGAAGCCCGGTGATGCTCTTAGTGTCTTCCTGACATCTTGCAGGAGCAGACACGTTCAGGAGGGATTGGGAGCAGAGCTGTAGGGGGCGAACAGTGTCTGAGGACCGTCTACTCTGCGATCAATTGTCCCATAATCCTAAAAAGGCTTTTCAAAGGTGAAAACACAACTGATTCTGGGTAGTTCGTTTTAAAACTATCGCTCCGAGTGGATGGGCTGGGGTGCGTTTGTAATTCCGGCACTAGGGTGATTGTGGCCGGAGCCCTTGAGATTCAAGGACAGCCTGGTCTGCGTGGTGAGTTCCAGGCCAGCCTAGAACTCAAAACAATGACAACAGATACCTACAACAAACTGAAGCCCCCACACCACCAGGTAACTGCTCTATTGGTTGTTTTCACTTCCCCGCTTTTAGAGGGAATACTAGGCCCATAATCACTTCACAATATGGAAGACAATGTGTTTTTGTTTGTTTATTTGTTTTGAAGAGTAGAGGGATGGGTCACTGTTGCTCCGGCTCCTGACGGGGCTGCCGAGGGCTGGTAGCATCCACCTGGAGCACAGTAAGGTACTCAGGAGATACACAATGAAGGAACAGTTAAGGCAACAAAGGAGGCAAGGTTTTCATGGATATTTTTGATATCATGCCTAGGGCAATTCTGGGGCACAGATGGCCTCTGTGGTCCATGCATAGATGCTCCCATCTTGTTCCTGGACACCTCGGAGCGCTATCCACCACCTTTATCATCTCCGAAGACAAGCGATCAGGCCTGTCTAGCCTTAGGAATTTTGCTGTCTATTATAGGTGGGGGGGATGCAAATGAGGGTTCTGTGCTCTAAATTGCCAGGATATTAAGCAATTCCTAGTGCCCGGGGGTTCTGGTGGGTGTTGTTTTGCACCTGCCGTGGTGACTGTTATGGTGCCCGCACTGGTTCTCGTGTCCCGTCCCACAACACAGGGAGCTCTTTCATTGGAGGATGGTGAATGAAACCCAGGAGCCAAAGCCAGTCTGAAGGATAAACTTGAACCCGAGCTGAGGATGTTAGCAGAACTCAGATGTGTTCTTCGGGCCGCTGGAAATGCAGCTACCCCATGCATTCACCCACTTACAGATCATCACCTGATGTGCCAGCCACCATCGAAGTGCCTTAAATGACAGTTCTGACTTTTTGTCTCAAGTGTCCCAGCTGAGGGACGAGAGCCCCCAGACCAAGTGTTTGCTGGGTGGGACTGGACCCGATCACGAAGCTGCTCCATGTACAGAGCAGGTGAGCTGATGCCCGTCACCTCCCAGGGCAGCGGCAGGATTAATTGGCATTTATAGAGTGCTTTGTGATTCAAAGATGAAAGGTCTCTTGCTTCTGCCAAATCGCGTGATTAGAGCAGTGTGGTGGGATGAATGATTTAGGGTTTACAGAGGGCTTTGAAGATGAAACGCGGTCTTATTATGATCTCTTTCAGCTCCTAGGCCGCCCTGACCCAGAGGTTACGCTCCCTGGAGTCGTCCTGGTTCCACGGGGATTCTGTATCCTTTTCTTGTTCTTCCCGAGAAGTTATGCTGGCCCTCAGTGTCACTTTTTTTTATTTGCATAATATCTAAATGAAAAATCCTAGGCAGCGTCCTGTATTATGGAAACACAATTTCAATACACCCAGGGCTAACGAGGGGGGAAGGCACAGACTAGATTTTTCTGGACACTCTCGTTCCTGGATTTGGGTCCGGTGGTTGCTCACTGCTGATAGTGGTGAGATCTTACTGAAAGGCTGGCAACTCCTTAACACAATAGAACCAAGTAGGACACGAACCATAGGTGTGAGATGGAGCATCGATTTGTTGGGTGTTAGAATTAGAAAATATGCTTGGGATATCTCAGTGTCTCTGGGATATATGAAAACTGCCTCATCAGAGAGAGAAATTATGACCTACATCCTGTGACTACCCTACTTTGAAGGCCTGGCTAGACCCGACCTGAGGAAGTGGACCTGTTCCATCCGGTGTTCCCAGAAGCCACCTGAGTTCCCAGGACTGAGGAGAGGATGAACACTACCCGAATGGACCTGATTAGGGCAACAACTTGGAGGGGGGGGGTTGGGTTCTGGGAGTAGGGTAACGGAAGCTGTATAGATTGCCCCTTAAATCTCACTTCCTGGGGGTGTACTCTTTACCTTTCTTTCTGGAAAATTTGAAATGTCTATGGTATTCAGGAAGGACGGCATGGTGCTGGACACCAAGGATTCTTCCTCCACTCCATCTTAGATATACTCTGTCAGTGGCACCAGCTGACATGTCCCATCCAAGGCACGGAGCCCACAAGAAGGTATGGGGTTTCTAGTGAGCAGTACCTTCTAATTCTCCTGGGCAGTTGTGCTGTGGACATGAGGCTGCATTTCTGACCTAGGTCTCAGCCCATAACACTGTAGTCTCAAATAGGACCTGATGTTGATTTTAGGTTCATACTTCTGTTCAAAAGAAACCCACAAGATGAGAAGGAGCTTCCATTTTTTTTTATTGCCAAAAGGGAAATAAAATGTTATCTTCATTAATGCCTTCAAAACTTGACCTATGGACAGTTCACTGTAATTGGGTGGACTTGGCCACTACTCACTCCCCCACAGCTCCCTCATTTAGTTTTCTTAAGGCCAAGGATTTCATTTCACTGTATTCTTTTGGCATGTATTCTAGCTAGCAGTATCTGGGACATTGGGCATGATGCCACATGTACGTTGCTACACTTGGTGGTATATTTACAGGTGAAAAGAGAGTCAGCATTTGAACAACACAGAGCTTATATAATTTCAGTCAACAATGGTAACCACAACACAGAGTTGCCCCGAGACCCATTTCTCAGAGCTCTTCTCACTCTATAGAAGTTCACCGTTGTGCAGGCTTGAAGTAAAAGCCGTCATTTTGTGCCTTCCCACGGGCGTAGGCCAGAATCATACGCCTGAATTTGAGTGCCAAGTGGAGAAAGTGGCCCACATCTCAGTGAGAGTGGACAGGAAAGTTTGCACCTACTATTTCCAAGTCCTGTACTCATTCACAAACAGGCAGGCTATTCAGGAACATAACTGGGTTTTCCACTTCTAACTGGTGATAGAACAACATGGTAGTTGGATCCAAGATTCTGTCCCAGAATGTCCGGCTTCTCGGCAGTTATTTGAAATGGTGCAGCAGAGCTTTATTGGACTGGGGGAAACTTTGTTTCTCCAGTGCTTTCTGAAGTCATAAAATTGCTCCATGAAAGGTGCTCTGTGAGAACACTTGTCTTGTTTTTTGGACAATATCCACCAAATGATATCCATCTCTCCTCTGCATTCACACTAATATGTTGCTCTGTGTATAACCACGGCCTGGTTTTTAAGCACAGCTCCTCTATTATTATTAAATAATTTTTGTAGTCTCTGAAGATTGTTCCCAGTAGTCCTTCATAGATCTTGTTTTTGTTATGTCTGATTCTAATTTTATCTAGGGACTGCTGTGGTTTGATGGGCTTAAATCATAGGGAGAATATGTGCCGAATTAAAGGCTTGTTGGTAATTTTTTATGCTACATTTTAAACACTCTACTCTTGCCTAGAAGAAAATAGATTTTTAAAATATAAAAGAATAAATAGTTTAAGGCACATTTAAAAACATTTATTTTGCCTCTCTCTCTCTCTCTCTCTCTCTCTCTCTCTCTCTCTCTCTCTGCGTGTGTGTGCTCAAGCATGCACGCCATAGTGCATGTATGAGGTTTATAGGAAATTTCCAGAAGTCAGTTCTCTCCTTCTACCATGTAGGTCCCAGGAACTGAACTCGGGTTATCAGGCTTGGTGGCATGCTCTTTTACCTCTGAACCATGTCATCAGCCCTAAGATACTTTTATGCCTGAGTCCTGGAGATGTCTGAGAATTCTGCAGTGCAGGAAGGCCTGGGGTGAGAGAGAACCATAAAAATGAAATATTGACAATATTGAGTGTGAGTTCCAAGGCATTTGTTCTCCTGAAAATAAACACTGCCGTATTTCACTTCAAGTCTGCTGTCTAACATAGTTGATAACTCTGTCTTCATTATTTAACTGTAAGCCTGGGGAACCATTTAAGAGGGAGGGCGTCTGGTCTCACAATGGATTTTATTTATTGGTTGTGGTCGTGTGGGAGACCTCTGGGAAGCAAGCAGTTGCCAAGAACAGCAGATTTTAGATGTTACTTAGTTGCTTGATTTAGTCAGACTTCAGAAGCTGCCTAACTGTCCACAAGTATAGACATTGAATGCCATTATTCCTTACTGAGAGTCTATAAAAATTATGTGTGTGGGGGGGGTGCGTACAGTTCTGGTTCTTAGTAGTTCAGAATGCTTGTAGCTCTTTCAGGGGACATGGGTTCAGTTCCCAGAACTCATATGGCAATTCACAACTGTCTGTAACTCCAGTTTCAGGGGGGAACTGATGCCCTCTTCTGGCCTCCTCAGGCTCCTGAATGCACGTGGTACACATAAACTCAGGTCTGCACACAAATACACAGAAAAGTAGTAAATAAATGAATGTTTAAAACATTATTTCAGGTGAGAAGTATGTTTTTTTTTAAACCAACTAGGCACAATGGAGTATTAGAATTGGAATCTTAATTTTGAGTCGAATGATAAGATCTGGGGAGTCTTAAGCTATGAAAACAAGAGGCAACATTTTGTGAGAATGTGATCCGGTACCCCCCCACCCCCCACCCCCGCAGGAGTGGGGGAGAATGTGCCTAGGCTCTATGAGATTCTTCAGCCACAAACCTCAAAAGCTGAAAGCTGTTTCTTAGTGGATGACTCAGTCTTCCCCGTACTATGGACCAGCCACAGCATCACCCACATCATGGTTTCTGCCAGGGAGGGATGCCAGCCTGCCGTGAGAGTAGGAGCCACACTCAGGGACTCCTTAAAGTCCCAGCAGGTGGTGCAAGTGGGTGAAATGAGATTGGAGGGTGGCATGTGGGTCCCCGATACCCACATCCTTTCCAAAAGAGGCCCGCGTTTCCTTGCGTAGGGGGCAGTTTTTGTAAATCAATGATGAAGCTGTCTGATTCCCCCAGCATCTACATGCCAGAAACTGCTACAGGATTCTGTGGGAGACTGGACCAACCCAACACCCGTGCTGGCAGGGCAGTTGAAGGTTCTTCGGCTTGTCACCTTTCTGTTGGGCACATGGCTCTCCTTGCAAGCAAGACCAATGCTCCATTGTAATCACATTAGGTGACAACTCCTTTTCCGTTGCAAAATGTAATCTATGGTTCATATAACACATGATTTAAAAATAGCAAATCGTGTGCCTTAATAACACAGAGGGAGAAGCAGCAGGAGAGGAACCTATAATAAAAATGTACATTTTAACGTGTGAACACGATGGTTGTGATTCTGTAAGAAGTCCCCAGATCTACTATTGATTTTCAAAATGCTGCCTCCAGGGAAAGATTGTCACCATGGAAAACCGTGACCCTGGGCCACACGGTTTCCTCACTTGAATCCAGTTTTGCTTCCTTGAACTTTGTCCTCATTCATCATGGCTCTGCCCTCCAGGGCCATGTGGGAAGCATTTCATTTTGCCTCTATGGCTCAGCATTTCAGAAGTATGAGGAGTTTCTCTCTCTCCTCACATCCTTCTCATACCCAGATCTTGTCTTCTCTGGACAGACATTTCCCGACATAATTCATCCCCGCAACCATCTACTTTTGGAGCCTATCGATTCATTTTTATAAGTCTAAGAGATTTCAACCGAACTAGTCTGTGTCCATCTGTTGGGTAGCAGTTTCCTCCAGATGGAAACATTCCAACCTGCGGGGAAGCTCCTTCAACAGGAAGGTAAACAACTCAAAACAGCTTCAGGAAGTCCCTGAAACTCAACAGTTTCACTAGGCCCCTCCCTGTGGAGTAAGCAATGAATACTGAGTCTCTCTCAGACAGGAAGGCATAAGCTATAAAGAAGACTGAGACTGGACTAGGTGCCTGGAAGGGGCCCAGACTGGTCTCTTGGAAGGGACACTCTCCAACCAACTGAGCTACATGCAGGCTATGCACTATGCTCCAGGTTTCCCAGCTTTCGTGAGCTGGGGTGGGCTTTGGTGATACACTTGTCTTCGAGTCATTTCTCCTCCTGTAAGTGACCCCTTACCCATATTCCTGTAAGTAACCCCAGTAACACTCATTGGTTCACCAAGTTGGACTTTGGTGGTATCCGTACTTTGGTGCGCTGTGGTGGGCTCCCTGTCTGGGGTGAGTGGATGTGTGTAGAGCCTTCCCAGGAAAGTGCTGTCACACAACACAGTCCTGACATATCTGAGCTGCTCTGTCCTTCTACTCAATCTCAACTGGTAGGCATTAATAGCAGCATGACCTGGGTTACTTGTTTCATGTCGTAGCTGTGGCCATCGTTAATGTTCCAAAGGTGTAGGCAGAAAGCCGGTGTTCTGTGTCCTGAGCTGTCTTTTGACACGGAAGTACACTGATACATTGGAAATGGTGACTTTTTAGCTGTGTTTAACTTGTAGAAAGAAAAAAGCTCTGGCCTAGTTTCCTTTCTGTTGCTGATAAAATGCTCAGGCCAAATGCAACGGGAGAAAAGGATTTATTTGTCTTACCTTTCCAGGTCATAGTCCGTCATCAAGGGGACATCAGGCTAGGAACTCAAGGGGAAACTTGAAAAACTTGAAGTAGAAACCATGGAAGAATGCTTCTTGGTGGCTCTCTCACTGGCTCATGCTTAGCTAATTTTCTTATGGGACCACCTGCCGAGGGGATGGCGCCACCCACAGTGGGCTGAGCTCTCCTGCCTCAATTACCCATCAAGATGCTACCCCAGGGACGTGCTTACAGCCCAGTCCGACCCGGGAAATCTTTCGGTTGAGTTTCCTTCTCATGTGATGCTAGCCTGTGCCGAGCTGACAGCTGAAGCCAAACCATCCTAACTCAACGATGTGGCTGTCTAAACAGGACCTGAACAAACAGACTTGCTATGAGGAAGGGGAAAATTCACGGGGCCCCCTGCCTGAGACCTGGGCAACTAGGGAATGCTGAGAGTGGGGGGAAACAGTCTTCCCCCCTTGGGGAGCCCCCCAATGGGTTATCCAACGCTAAGCAGCCCGCTCTGAAGTCATGCACATATAACACTGAATGGACTCAGCAGGTTATAGCAATATAACCTATGCACATGTTTGTAACAAGAACAAGGGACAGGAGGCCAGGAGAGCATTGGCATTGTTTTAGAAGATTATTTCGGGAAGGGTTTTCATTTGGAGATGGGGTGGACAGTGTTTTTTCCTGCTCCATTCCTTTAAATTCACATATTGAAACCTGATTGCTATTGTGAGGGGTATGAGGAGGTGACTGGGTCATCAGGGTGGAGACTTCACCCATGGGATCAGTGCTCTCACAGCAGAGACCTTGGGAGACCCTTCCCCCGCCCTTTCCTTAACCACGTGGTAGAACACAGGACACAGTGAGGCAGGCATCGTCTTCAACAGGCACTGAATCCGCTGATTCCTTGACCTTGGTCTAGGCAGGACCCAGAACTTCCAACAATAACTGCTTTTGCAGGACGAAAGAAGAACCACAGTGTGTTGTCCTTCTGTTGCTCTTACTGGTCTGTTTCCACCTCACTCTCCAACTCCAGCATGAAACGCAGCTCTTTTTTTTTTTTTAATATATACTTATGAAGTATTAAAACTATGTCCACTAAGAATTCCTGAGTTTATCATACGAACTCAGACAGGAGATGAGTGATTGCCAGGTGTGGATGAAATGGGAAGATGGGGTTAAAGGGCACAGTGTCACTGTAAGATGAATAGTTTCGGGGGATTTGCTGTGTAGTCAGTGACTCTAGTTAGTAGTGCTGTATCACAGACTGGACATTTGTTGTTGTTTTTGCTTTTTTGGTTTTTCGAGACAGGGTTTCTCTGTGTAGTTTTGGTGCCTGTCCTGGATCTTGCTCTGTAGACCAGGCTGTCCTCAAACTCTCAGAGATCCGCCTGGCTCTGCCTCCCAAGCGCTGGGATTAAAGGCGTGTACCACCACCGCCCACAGACTTGACATTTGTTTCTGGAGTCATTCCTAAGGGTTCTCACACAGAAATGTGATTAAATGAGGTAGTGGATATGTTACTTTGACTGCGGGAATCATAACATAATGTGTAGGTAATATCTAAAATACCACTCTGTCCACCTTGAATGTGTACAATTTTCATTTCTTAGTTATCTCCTGGGCTGGCTAATTTTTATGTCAACTTGACACAGGCTAGAGTTATCTGAGAGGAAGAAATCTCATTTGAGAAGATGCCTCCATAAGACTGGGCTGTAGGCAATCCTGTAAGGCATTTTCTTAATTAGTGATTGAGGGGGGAGGGCCCAGCCATTGGGGATGGTGCCATCCCTGGGCTGGTGGTCCTGGGTTCTACAGAAAGCAGGCTGAGCAAGCCAGGGGAAAGCAAGCCAATAAGCAGCGCCCCTCCATGGTCTCAGTAGCAGCTCCTGCCTCCAGGATCCTGCCCTGTTTGAGTTCCTGTCTTGACTTCCTTCAGTGATGGACTATGGACGTGGAAGTGTAAGCCAAAGAAATGCTTTCCTCCCCAGCTTGCTTTTGGTCATGGTGTTTCATCAGAGCAATAGTAAACCAAACTAAGACAAATTGATAATTGATACCAGGATGATGGGGCATTGCCATGAAAGACCTGACCATGTTCTTTGAAGAGGATTTTGGAAGGACTGTGGAACTTTGGACTGGAAAAGCCATTGAGTGTGGAGAGCTCAGTGGTTTGTCCTGCAGTAGCTTAGAAGATAAGAGTGTTGGAAGGAATGGAGACCATGGAGGCCTGGCTTGTCAAGTTTCAGAGGGAAGCCAGGACTCTACCAGGCTATTTCTGTGAAGAATCTGTGGTGTCTGGTCAGCTGGAGCTGAAGAATTGGCTGTGATTAACAAGAGACCAGAACCACTAAAATAAAACCTTTGTTTTGCTGGGACAATGGATGCTGATCAGCTGGGGGCTGAAGAACCGGCTGTGATTAAGAAGAGACCAGCAGCATCATTGAGGTGAAAGCTGCTGGGAAGCGCTTCCTGAGAGCACAGAGAAGCTGCGTTCCAGAGGCAGCCAAGCTTGTACCTCGTGTTGGTAGCTGGACTTGGTCATGTGTGAGAGTCACCCAGGTGGTACTGGTTTTGAAGGTATGAAGGGGTCATGGAGAACAGCTGAGGCTTGGCACTGTGAGAGGCCAGGAGAGGTCATTGGTGAAGATGCAGCCTCAGGGGCAGTGGGACCCCCCCCCCAGAACTGAAGGGGTCATGGAGGAAAGTTGAGGCTTGGCATCATGAAGAGTGCCCTAGAGAGGTGAGTAGTGAAAGTGCAGCCCAGTTTCAGCAGAAGACCCCAGCATTTTGGAGATGCCAGGACCATGGGATGACCACCAAGAACAGCTGCCGCCGAGTGGAGCCAGCTGGAGCCTAGAAGACAAGCTGTGTGTGGGCAGAGCTGGAGAAGGGACCCAAGCCTGTGGAGGAGCCCCGAAAATCGTGAGTGAATCTCAGATATTGGACATTGAGTTATTTACACTGTTGGGGTTTGGTTTTGCCTTGGTTGTTGTTGTTGTTGTGACTGTGTCCTGGTTCTTCTCTCTTGAAGTAAGAAACTAACTTATTTTTGATTTTATAGGAGCTCACGGTTGAGTGACTTGGAGATTTTAAAAGAGATTTTGGATTCTAAGAGACTTTGGATTTTTGCAGACACTGGACTTTAAAAGTGTTTGAATTGGTAGAGACTGTGGAACTTCTAAGTTTATAGTATGTTTTATTTTTATCCTTATTTTTTAGTTTTTCAAGACAGAGTTTTTCTGTGTATCCCTGGCTGTCTTGGAACTCACTGTAGACCAGGTTGGCCTCAAACCCACAGAGATCCACCTGCCTCTGTCTCCCAAGTGCTGGGGTTAAAGGCGTGCACCACCACTGCCCAACTGTAATGTTTTATATTTGTGATATTTATTAATCTGAGATCTTGGGGGTGAACCGGAAGAAGGAAAGCTTATGTCTTAAAATGTGTTGCGTGTCATATTGACAAGGGGTGAATTGTGCTCGATAATTTGATGTCGACTTGACACAGTTCTGAGAGGAGGGAGCCTCAGCTGAGGAGACGCCTCCATAAGATGAGGCTGTAGGCAAGCCTGTACAACATTTTCTTGTGATTGATGGGGGAGGGCTCACACCATGGTGGGTGGAGCCATCCCTGGGCTGGTGGTCCTGGGTTCTTTAAGAAAGCAGACTGAGCAAGCCATGGGGAGCAAGTCAGTGAGCAGCCCCCTCCATGGAATAGAAACCCAAGTTAAGACATGCTTCAGTAAAGCTGAAAAATCCCCACAAACCAAACAAGAAGACTTTGCAGGTTTAATCTTAAAAACACTTTTGGAGTTCCAATGGCAATATGCAAATGTATTTTAGACATCTTTCTGACTGCTTGCTCTCATCTCACCCCTTTTTTTCTGAATTGCCCACGAAACTTCAGACACACAATGCATCCCTCTTTGATGTAGATATTTGATTTCCATCTCTGCAACTCTAGCTCTAGCATGTAGGATCTGCTCAGGGTGGGAGGTGAAGAGGAGGAAGTGGATTGTCTCAAAGGACTCTACATTCAGTAGTCATTACAATTATTTTTTTTCAGGATAAAATATTTACAACTTTAATGGAAGTTCTCATGCCAATTTCAAAATGATGTTTTCAAGACAGGGTTTCTCTCTATACCACTAGCTGTCCTGGAACTCACTCTGTGGACCAGACTATCCTTGAATTTACAGGGATCCACCTGCCTCTGCCTCCTGAGTGGTGGGATTAAAGGCGTGCGCCACCAGCACTTGGCTATGTTTTCTCATTTCTATGAAGCATGCACATGCTTTCTTCTATCCATCTCTGTAGATTGAGTACCTGTTATCATCTATATGTGTATTCATTCCATAGCCATAGAGGACCTGCTGTGTGCTAGGGAAGGGCTTAGCTCTGGGGTAGGCAGGCCTGGCACACTTCAAGGAACTTCACTTTGGTGGCAAGCGGAAGAGGGGACATTTACCTCAACCCAAGATGTTTACAGAGCAGTGCCGTTGAATGCTATGGATGCACAAAAGAGATGATGTAAGTCTTCAGAAATGAGGGAGGCCCTGGTAGACAGGATCTGGAAGCAGCCATGTGGAGAAGAGAGAGGAAGGAAACTCCATTTAGACTTAGGAGCGTGTGCAAATCAGCAGAACGAAACCAGAAACTCACTGAAAGAAAAAGCAGCCCTAGGCTGTACTTAGGGATGATGGATGTGCCTGTTCCCATAGAAACTGACATGTCAGCTGAGCTTTGCCCTGTAGGTGAAGATCATGTGATTGCTTGAAGTGCTTCTGCAACAAAGATTTTACCTGTAGTATCAAGGACTCTCCTCGTACCCCCCTTCCCTCAGAATTGCTGGCCCCGCCTTCCCACAATCTTGGCAATGTCTGCATTGGTCGTTTTTATTTATTTTTATTTTGTCAGCTTGACACAAGCTAGAGTCATCTGGGAAGAGGGAACTCCACTGAGGGACTGCCCCTACCAAATTGCCTGCAAGCAAGTCTGTAGGGAGTTTTCTGGATTAATAATTGATATGAGAGTGCCCAGCCTATTTATTGTAGGTGGTGTGACTCCTGGGCACATGGTCCCGGAGTGTCTAAGAAAGTCCAATTTAGCAAGTGAAGAGCAAGCCAGTAAGTAGGCAGCACTCACTCCTCTATGGTTTCTGCGTCCGTTCTTGCCTCTGGGTTCCTGTTTGAGTTCTTGCCCTGACTTCCCTCAGTGATGGGTATTGATGAGGAAATGTAAATCAAATTGGTTTGGGTTAGTGTTGTATAACAGCCCTAGAAAGTAAAGTACGACAGTATCTAATGCGGAAGGAGTTTGAATGGACTCCTTTGAGATTTCATCTCTAAATTAGTAAACGTCGGGTGCTAGAGTGGTGTTTACTCAAAGTAGAAGCCTTCACCATTCTCTTCTGATGTTGGGAAGGTGAGATCTGAGTTAACACGCCTGTTGCCCACCAGCTGCCTGACCTTGGGCAAAACATGCGCTCCCTTGGAAATTAAGTTTGCCTGTCTAAAACGGATCTAGTGTAGTACCTATCTTGAAGCGCTTTGGTGGAAGGTGGGTGCTCAATGAAGGAGGAGATGATGACTTTTATCCTGACCTGATGCAGGAGTCACACATCGCTCAGTCACGGAGGAGGGAGATGGTGACTGTAGAACTGTATTTCCAGCTGGGGAAAAATGGTTGAAATTGAATAAACACGTGAGGCAGCGATGACCGCTGCCTAAGAAAGGTTGGTTGTATTCTTTTTCTCACCCAAGTAAGAAATAATAAAGGGAGGTGCTCGTCTCGGTGTCTTCAACTGCAGAGTAAGGGTTGGATGAACTGAAAATTTGAATCCCATTTAGTCTTTAACGATTCTGGAGTGGCTATAGCTCTGCTAGAGAGTGTGTTTAGCATGCACAAGGTCTTGGGGTTTGGTCTTCAGCTCTCAGAACTGACCAACAACCAACCAACCAGCCAACCAACCAACCAACCAAAACCTTATTCTGTAATGAGTTGAGTCCTTCATTCAGTTTCTAGAATATTCCTCCCCCATATTTTGACTATTTTTGATAAAGATACAGAACTCGCCGGGCGGTGGTGGCGCACGCCTTTAATCCCAGCACTTGGGAGGCAGAGCCAGGTGGATCTCTGTGAGTTCGAGGCCAGCCTGGACTACCAAGTGAGTCCCAGGAAAGGCGCAAAGCTACACAGAGAAACCCTGTCTCGAAAAACCAAAAAAAAAAAAAAAAAAAAAAAAAAAGATACAGAACTCTAAACTCTGGTCACACAGTAGAGATGCCAGGAGGCTTTCCACACCTCCCGATGTCTGGGTTTCGTTCCAGACACACTGAGAATCACAAGGGAGTGGTCATCTTGTGGAACCTCAGAGTTGAAGCCACAGCAGTGGTAACAGTAGACATTCTGGCTTCAGGTTCCACTTGTAGCCTCGTTTATAGTGAACCACCAAAATGGAGAATCTGATGTCGAAAGTTAGTATTGAAGATTTCTTTGGGTGTAGCCTGAAGATTCGCCTAAGGTTTTGCCGTAGGTGAATAATTAGGTTTTAAAAAGATGGATGTCATGGCTAATCTTTGCACTCCTTTTACCAAAATATTCATAGCAGAGAGATACGTGTTGCCAATTATGCTTTTAATTAGGATGGAAATGTGTATTGAGTTCTTTCACAGAAATGCATGCTAAATCTGTTTCAAAGAATCTTCTGAGACATTTTCTTTTTACCCAATTCCAATTCTGGCTTTGGCTCCCATTCAAGAGAAGCCACTACAATGAAATACTTTCTGACACTCTGTGGAAATAGCTGTCCTTGATGTGTGTGTCCTTATTTATGCCCGGGTTCCTAAAAGCCTCCATAAACAAGACCTGTTTTGTTTTGTTTTTTTCAATGAGAAATATTTCAGACTGGAAGAGCGATGTATGTCATGTTTACCCCAAAATAGCATGCTATAATGAACCCAACATGAGGAGAAGTTTTTAAAAGCTCAAGCTTTCATGGGAAATTCTTGTTGATTTTATGTGGCTCTAATTGGAGGGGAGAACATAATGGTATTTCAGCATGAAAATTGCCTAATGTGTGCTATTGAACTCCAGCATGTGTGGTCTGCTGGATGAATTTCAGAGGAGAAATGTCACAGATCCTATGCATACATATCATTTCAGAAGGTTAGCTATGCAATTTATGTAGTAGATTGCTGTTTTCATGTTATGAATGTATGGCAAGCATTCATTCTTGTCAAAACCTATGATATACATATTCATTTTTATGTCTAAATAATGTTTCTCATCGTGGACATGCCAGAATTTATTTAACGAGGATCCTATTTTCTGGATACATAGGTTCTTTTAAAGTTTCTTTCTTTCTTTTTTCTTTTTTTGTTTTTTTGAGACAGGGTTTCTCTGTGTAGCTTTGCACCTTTCCTGGAACTCACTCTGTTCCTCACTCCATGCTGGCCTCGAACTCACAGAGATCCGCCTGGCTCTGCCTCTCGAGTACTGGGATTAAAGGCATGTGCCACCATTGCCTGGCTTGTTTTAAAGTTTCTTATGTTAGACAAAGTTTCTTATATTATGTTATGATGAATGTCCTTTTTACATACCTTCTGTCTTAGAGTTTCTGTTGCTGTGAAGAGACACCATGAGCATGGCAACCCTTATAAAGGGAAAATATTTAATTGGGTGGCTTACATTTTCAGAGGTTCAGTCCATTGTCATCGTGGGGGGACATGGTGGCATGCAGGCAGACATGGTGCTGGGGAGGTAGTGGAAAGTTCTATATCTTGCACAGGCCACAGGAAGTGGTCCGAGACACTGGGCATGGCTTGAGCATATACAAGACCTCAAAGCCCACCCCACAGTGACACACTTCCTCCAACAAGACCACACCTACTCCAACAAGGCCACACCTCCTAATAGTGCCACTCCCTTTGGGGGGCCATTTTCTTTGAGACCCCCACATCTTCCTTTGTTAGCACAAGTATTTCCTAATGTGGGCCAGATAGGTTCACTCCTGTGAGGATTATACATATTGTCAAACTGTCCTGGAGGCCGTGTTTACACTCCCACAGAAATAGTCATGCCTTGCTCATCACCTTCTTCAGGGCTGTTATGTGCTGAGTTAATTGAAGTCTAAAGTAAAAGAAAGAAAAAACAAACTAAGAACTCAGCCAATACCTATGTTGAAGGGACAAGGATACGGGCTGGGGAGGGCGAGGAGATGGAGGCTCTGGACTCTGGACTTAGAAGAAATGAATGATTTTTATTTATTTATTTATTTACTAACCAGTGTCTGAAAACAATGAATCCCCCCCTAAAGACGAGTTAAGGTTGAAATGGGAAAATGAAAAATCCAACTTAAATTCTCCTGGGCCTTGTGTATGAGATTGGTAGCTGTAAAGCATTCCAGAAGGTTCTGTCCATTCTTTTGAACCTACCTTTAGATCACAGGGAACTTGCCTCTTTATTTCACCTGCTCCGGGTTCATAGATTAGAAAATAAACAGGCGGACGCATTAGGCCCCCCCTTGAAACACCACACTGGACAACAGGGAATTCATGTTCCAGTCAAGAATTGTACAGCATGACTATGTGCCCACATTTATGAATAAGTTAAGCAGGAGGGAATTTTATATTGGGATTTATGGTGCCAACCTGCCATGGGCACCTGGCGAGGTAAGGAGCAGGGTGGGGGTTAAAGAGGGTAAAATCTCTGTCTACAGTCCACATTTAAATCCTGGAATTGATGGGAAAAACATGAGGATTTTTTCTGACAATCGCTTATGGGTTCAGACAAGAGACAGGAAAACATAAATACCAGTCTCCCCTCCTCCCCCAGAGAGTGAAGTCCTGGCAGTCCTCTGAGCATCTGCGCATGGGCCAGGGTTGTCTAAGAACATTTCATTCAGCATTTAAGCAGCTCCTATCCCTATTAATTCCAGAAGGGAAAGAGAAAGAAGCATGTGCCGAGTTGCAGGGGCAAGACTTCTACCTTCTCTGAAAGGCTGAACTCCACCTTTTGTATCCGTCCTCACAGCTCATAAAAGCCAGCACAAAGGGCCTCCCAGCTGGAATCATTCAGAGGAGGCAAGGGCTTCCAGAGGCCCGGCCAACAGCAGGTGGGATATACATCAGGGACTCTCCGGTTTCACACAGCACCTCGGCTCCTATGTAGTCAGCAGAAAGCAAATTCAGGGTTCTCACCCTTTACCCGGTGTGGCTGATCACACTGTTACCAAAGAGCTCCGAGAATGTTAACTTCCAGTGCCAGAGGGGCTGGACCCTGCCTTGGTAGAGCAGGTTCTGCAGGTGTAGCCTGTGTATTCAGGCACCCAGGTTAAAGGCCGGGCCCCCTGGGGTAATTCTGCTCCCTGGCGCAGTGACGGCTTATCAAACCGCTTTTCCAAATCTGCCTGGCTTCTCTCTGATTCTCATTTGCTGGTGTCTAAAACCGTGCAGCCAGCCACGCCAGGAAACTGTAAACTGGGAGGCTTGTAGGCAATAGTAATTTATTTCCCACAGTTCCCCAGGCTGAGACGTCTAAGATCAATGCTGGCAAACATTAGCATCTTTTTACTTGTCATTAGCTAAGAATAATAAACTTCCATGCCCATTAGGTGGTAAGGGCCTACCTTCTGGTTAATATTAGAAGGTGGGGGAAGCCCACCCTCTGGTTCACATAGGGCACCCATGGCGCTGTTCCCTCACACGGAATGCTCAAAGGACTCACTCCCTAAAAGTATCACCTCAGGGTGGACGCTCTCAGCACAGGACTTTGGAGGTGGAGAGTCGCTCAGTCCACAGCAGCAATCCACTTGCTACATATGATGCCCTTGTGTGGATGGGCTGTGTACCAAGGGGGGTGGAGGAGGGGGAGGGCTGAGTGGGTTGTTTTGTTGTTTTCTAATAACGTCTTTGGTTGGTAGGTATGTTTCCATTCTAGATGCAGATGGGTTTGTGTCGGTAGAGTTTTTCATTGGGACACACCCCCTGGGTCCACAATAAACTCACAGGGACTTAATATTAATTATAAATTCTCGGCCGATAGCTCAGGCTTATTACTAACTAGTTCTTACAACTTTAACCCATTTCTATTAATCTACATTCTGCCATGTGGTGTTACCTCTCTTTCATCTTGCACCCCCTCTTTCCTCTCCATGACTCTCAGGTCCTCTGACTCCGCCCTACTTCCCAGCATTCTCTCTGTCCTGAAAATCCTGCCTAGCCATCATCCAATTTTTTTTATTAACAGTGAGAACAATACATATTTACAGTGTACAAAGATTGTCCCACAGCAGTTTTGGGAGTGAGGGGAGGATGAAGGAGGAAAGAACTCAGTCTGGTGATTTTCAGGGAGACCAACAATGTCTGTTCCTGGAGAAATCAGACCATGTGCCTCTGGGAAGGAATCTTGGCTGGTTTGTTCCAGTATCTGGCACATAGCAAATGCTTGTTCAATGTAGCGTGTTGCCCAAGATGAAGTGTCATGGTGGGGGGTTGGGGGGGTGACACTAGCCTTTGTCACATCCATTTAGAGCTTCTTCCATTGGAGTGTTGGTCCTATCCCATGAGGAAGGCTCGAGGAAGTGGGACCTGGGATTATTTCCTAGTTTTCTACTTCCCGTGGGCTGGAATGAAAGTGACAGTCGTGGCTTTGGATCACATTGCCGTATCCAGTGGAGGATCACGTGACTCATTGCTGTAGCCACTTGGGAATCACGTGACTCGTTGTTGAGAAGCTGATGAAAATTCAAAGCTAGCCACCAAGGTCTATTCCCTTATTTGGCCACCGACTCATTGCTTGAGGCTGGTCATCAAGATCCAACTGTCAAAACATCAAGGTCCAGTAATCAGAATTCATTGTTTTGACTAACCTAATTGAAACACCCAATCAGAACTTACCAACAAGTCCTCGCTCATTCTAACACAGACCTGCCCCCTTTCCCTCTCTTAAAATCAACAGCTGTGAAACCATTTGCTGCTGTTTCTGCCCGATTCAGATTCAGCCGTCTTGTCTCTTTTCCTTGCTTAATAAAGGATCTCTTTGTGTCTGGAAAATGGTGTTTGGGTATGGTCTGTGCCTCATCCGGGGTCCAGAGGGGAGCATCTTGGGGTACACCGGTTCCTTCACATAGAGATTCTGATAACTGGTAAGGGGTGTGGCTTGGGCATTGAGTTTTCTGGAGCCCTGCAGGCATATTAGTTTGGACAGGCTACTATTAAAAAAAATAAACAAACCACCAGGTTGTTTAAATAGTAGAAATTATTTTTCTCCTACCTCTAGCTAGGAATTCTAAAACCAAAGTACCGGCAGATCTGGTTCCTCATGAGGTTCCCTCTGTCTTGCAGATGGCTGCCTCTCGAGGGCTTTTCCATGTCTTCAGGGAGAGATCTCTGGAATCTCTTACAAAGACACAAGGCCTGTTGGGTTAGGGCCCTGGGTTTCTGACTTGAATTACCTCTCCAAAGCCCCGTCTCCTAAGAAATCAATTTGGGACTTAGGGCTTCAGCACTGGAATCTGGGGAGGATAGAACTCATTTTTTTTTTTTTTTTTCATCAGGTTATTCCAAAGTAGAGCTGAGGTTGCAGAGCACTGGTCTAGGAACAGAAAGCAAAGGATTTTTGTTATTTTGTGAGTAATTTCTCAGAATCCAATACCAGTCTTTATTCCCTGTCACTGAGAAAGTGCTTTCCTGAGATTTCACAGAGGGCAAGCGTGGAGGGCGGCTGAGTACCCTTATAAGAGATCTGGGATCAAGATTTGAGCCCTTGCCTTTTGAGATTCCAAAGTGGGCTGGGTTGGTGCTGGTAAAGGTCACCAATAGGAAAAGGTCATAAAAAAGCATCTTGAGGAGACAAGGGAGAGTTTGGAAAATCGAGAGCGTGGTAGAGCGGCGATTATAAAAATAGCGTCCGCCTCCCCCCAGGCCTCTTCCGCTCACTGTGATTCTGTCGGCCTGCTTCAGTGTGTTTGGCCCGCGAGTAGATGATTAACATCAGGTGTGTTCGGACTTGGAGAGCAAGAACATCCGTTCTTTTCTGGTTTTTCGAGACAAAGTTTCTCTGTGTAGCTTTGCGCCTTTCCTGGAACTCATTTGGTAGCCCAGGCTGGCCTCGAACTCACAGCGTTTGGACTGGCTCTGCCTCCCGAGTGCTGGGATTAAAGGCGTGCGCCACCACCGCCCATTCTTTAGTGGACAGAAGGTGGGAGAGGGCAGGACACGGACGCATGCACATCCTTCTTCCGGCTCGTGAGCGAACTCCTGCGGGGCAACAGCTCTCCTTGGCTCCATTGTTCAACCTTCTGTGGCGATATTAAAAAATGGGGTCAATTGTCGGCTCACAACCCTCTCTGCGGCCGAGGCTCAGTCTGCGCTGCCTGTGTCTTAGGTTCCACGTCATTCTGAGCAACAGTTCACTGAAAAGTAGGCAAGTCTTGACACCCAAGTACCTTCCGTGTGCCGAGAGAGAAAGCTAAGAGGTGCCTTGGCTGTGGTGTCAGCCCCGAGATCTCTGGAGCAATGGAGGCCCAGGCTGCTGGCATCGGCTCCGGAAGATGGAATTTCATCCAAGTTGCAACAACACTTGAAGTTCTTGCATGCTCTCAGTGAGTCTGAACTGACTCCGCTTCAGATGTGGTGAGAAACTGAAGTGGAAACTCTTACATCAAAACAGTTCATTTGGTGGGGGGACTATTTGGAAAAATCCTATTTTTTTTTTTTTTTTTTTTAAGGAACAAAGAGAAGTTGATGAAAGGATTCGAGGTTGTAATGACCAGAGTCCCCACAGCCTCCCGGCCCTCCTCCCTTCTGCCTCCAAAAATGGAGAAAAGAAATAAAGACAGAGCAAAGTCTTGAATATTATAAGCCTGGCAGGCTGAAGTTTCAGCTAGGATAGCATGTAGTTGTAATACTTTTTAATTACCGTTGTATAATTATAAATAGGAAAGAAATTAAAAGACGAAGATGTGGTCTGTAATGAAATTACCGTAAGTACCATGGCCAACTTGAAAGTCGTCATGAAAATCTGTCATACCACAGCATGAATGGGAGGGTTAGCTTCTCCCCACAGTAGAAATTAAAATGTTGTGGGTTCGTGGTCCCCCCCTTGTTAGGCTGGCATTTCCTCCTCAGGACACAAAAGCACTGTTTGTCATGCAGACAGAAACAGACGTTTCTGGAGTCAGAGTCCTGCTTGGCAGCTCGCCCCTTCCCCAAGTGTCTGGCCAAGCTGACAAGGGGACCCAGGTTCCAGAGCCAAATGGTTGAAAGCATCGAAAGCCATGTGTCCGGTTGCCTTTTGGTGACTTCTCCTCGAAGTCAACATGCGCTCTGATTGTACGGATTGAGTTTATCTTGAAGCCCGTAGACCCCCATTCTACTTTGAACTGAACTCCTCCGTTTTTGTGATTAACCAACTCAGATCATAATTGCCAACTGTTACATGGGTCCTGAGCTCCACAACCTAAGCCAGTAGATTTGAATGCTTAGGTAGGTTATGTCCTCTTCCCATGCCCCTTTTCACACAGGATGGCTCTCGCTTGTCGGAGGAGATCGACATCACAAGGTTTCACTTCCTCCACGCAGCTTCACACTAGTAAGACATATCGGAAATCTGAAGTCTTGATCAGCTGTGAGGTCATAGGGCTGGGCTGGCTCCCTCGGCTTTGCAGACCATTCTTTGACACCGGTGAACACATGCCCTACTGATAGTGAATCATGTCCCCTTTTTGTACGTGAAATAGGCTTTTTATTTTTTCTTAGCTAAGAGCAATCATGCTTAGGTAGGTCATCATTAGCTTATAGGCTTTGTACAGTTAATTAGCAGGTATGTACACATTCACACACACACACACACACACACACACACACACACTTGCTTCCACTAAGAACAAATTGTTACATTATGAGGACTACCTGGGACTACAGATAGTAAACTAAAGAACAGTAAAGGAAGTTAGAGGATTCCACATAGAGGAAAGCATTGAGAGAAATGGGAAGACCTAAGAAAGTGTTGCATTTGAGAGTCTTTATTTAATGATGTGGACACCCATTGAACAGGTCCTAGCAGGAAGGTGATGAAAGTTAAATATATCCCCAAATATGGGGATAAACTGAAAGGTGAATAAGTGGGAAGCTGGTTACTACTTGCCCTGTGGACTGAGTGGGGGCAAGCAGAAGAATAAAAAATAAACTTAAAAAATATCTTCCTAGAAGGAAAAGTGGGAAAAATCAGAAATAGCAAAAAGAAATAATACTCATTAAAAAAAAATCCAGTAGAGATATTAGGTAATGAGTCAAATTGTGAATTGAAGAATTCAATGGAAAGTTTGAACAGCAGGTTGTAGATCTTGGATGAACTAGTCAGTAAGCTGGATGTCTCAAGTCCTTAGACATAACTGAGGGTTGATAAGGGGAAGAACTAGGTAAAAAAAAAAAGTTGAGATATGGGATATATAAATAGAACCTTGATATGATGGGATTCTCAGAATAAGAAAGAATTGATAGTGAAGAAGATTCAAGATTTTTGTGGCAAACAATCAAGAAATATAGATAATTAGACTCCAAGGGTTTCTAGAATGCCATTTCAGTGGAGATAAGAAATAAACAAATAGAAACCATACAGGCAAATTTAAAACCTCAGGTTGGGATTTAGATCAGTGGTAGAGCGCTTGCCTAGCAAGCACAAGGCCCTGGGTTCGGTTCTCAGCTCAAAAAAAAAAAAAAAATTAAAACCTCAAAAGAAAAATGATTCCTGAGAGGACAAATGATGATGAGTGGAACAAGGCTAACTAATTATCACACTACTCAGAAACGACAGCCAGTGCTAGGATTCAGGGCAGTCAGACGCCCACAGCGCAAGGACAAGGCTCCTGGGGTTTTATACCCAGATCAATTACCACTGAAACACAAGGGGCAAAAAGAGGATCGTCTTTTTGTGTACAGAGCTGAAGAATGGTTATATAAAAATATGCTTAAAATGCTATTGGAGGGCAAACAGCATTCCAGGAGAACCGTAGCAACATGAGATGTGTACTAGTCAGTGTCCACCTTGGAGAACAGAAACCATTTTTGGTCATTCAGCCTTAAGAGACTTGATACAGGGAGATGATTGTAAAGATGTTTGGAGCAGCAGAAGTGAAAGTGGTCCACCCAGACGTAGGGAGCTGCTAGGACAGATGTCTGGGTCCTGTGCGTCTTTACTGCAGTCACTGCTGATGAATGACATCAAGCTGGGATCCTATGCATCTTTGCTGCAGTCACTGCTGATGAATGACATCAAGCTGGGATCCTATGCATCTTTGCTGCAGTCACTGCTGATGAATGACATCAAGCTTAGGATGCCGGGACCCTATGGCTCCTGTCATCCGTGCCCTCAGAACAGTGGGGCTGCTCCATAAGCAGGGGCCACTGGTGTGGCTGTGACTTAGGCGCTGGCACCTACATTCTAATAAAGTTCTGCTCCTAAGGGGAACCTGTCCCTGACGGGCAGGTAAAGAGAGGGCGGGGCTACCATGCCCTTTTACAGATACGTTGCAAAATGAAGATCTGGTCTCAGAAAGTAAGGTGATTCCAACAGACTAGCAAAGTGAAGTCCTGCCTCAATAACGGAAAAGAGGAAGGGGGCGTCAAGGCATATCTCTTGCAAGCTAGAACAAAGAGGTATGAATGTGGTGTATGCACATAGAGTTGTGTGTACATGGATGTGCGTGTGGAGGCCAGAAGTCAATGCTGTATGCCTTTCTCCATGGTTCTCCACCTCCAAACTAAATATTATTTATTTATCTATCTATTTATTTTCAACTGCACATGTGGAAGTCAGAGGACAAATTGTGGGCATTGGTGCTCCCCTGCAATGTGGGTCGTGGGGACTGAACTCAGGTTGTCAGGCTAGGTGGCCAGCACCTTTACCCACCGAGCCGTTTTTGGTTTTGCAGATCTTTACCTTGTTTGTATTGAAGGGTCTCTCAGTGAACCCGCATCTCACGAATTATGCGAGGCTGGCTCACTAATAAGCTGCATGCGTCCTGTTTCTTTCTCACTCCCCCACTCCAGTGCATTGTTTACAGACACACAGTGTACCCAGCTGTGGGATCAAGGGGCTTGAATTCAAATCCTCAAGCTCACACAGAAGGCTCTTCATCAAATGAGCCACCTCGTCAGTGCTACCAAATTTTAGCTTTTAAAGATAATAGCTTAAATGGGTGGCTTCCCAACAGATATGTCTAAAACCCAAAGTTTGTAAATTGTCATAGGCTTTCTTTTTTTTGGGGCGGGGGGCAACAACCAGTTCCCAAATCATGACATGGAGACTTGTTATTAGTTTTGCATGCTCAGCCTTAGCTTAGGCTTGTTTCTTGCTAGCTCTTCTAACATAACTTATTTCTTTTTATCTACATTTTGCCTTGGGCTTTTTAGCTTTCTTTCTTTCTGTACGTCTTGCTTTCCTGCTTCTCATGTCTGTCTGTCTGTCTGGTGGCTGTGTGGCTTCTGACCCTGGGTGTGTCCCTTTCTTTCTCCTGCGTTCTCTCCTCCTCCTTCTCTCTCAAGCCTATTTTTCTCCTCCTACTTATTCCCTCTGCCCACCAGCCCTGCCTATCCCTCTCCTGCCTAGCTATTGGCTGTTCATCTTTTTATCAGACCAATCAGATACCTTAGGCAGGCAAGGTGAAACAAATGCAATACGTCGTTACATAATTAAACAAATACAACACCAACAAATGTAACACATCCTTACATAGTTAAACACATGTAGCATAGACAAATGTAACACACCTTTACATAGTTAAAGCAATATTCCATAACAGTGAGTGCATCTTTTTTTAAAAGATCTTTGCAGGTGTAATTAAGTAAAGACCACAGGTAATATCATTCTGGGTGGCCTAGGAGTTTTCTTGTAAGAGGCCCATGACAGAGAGGATGGCCACATGAACTACAGGCAGAGGTAGGAGTGATATAGCACCTGTGTGAGGGAGACCTGGAGCCACCAGAAGGTGAAAGAGGTGAGGGACAGAATCTCCTGTAGGGCCTTTAAAGGAAGTGTCACTATTTTGACTACTATTTATTATTATCATCATCATCATCATCATCATCATCTTCATCATCATCATCTTAGAGTTTCTATTGCTGTGAAGAGATGTTATGACCACAGCAACTCTTATAAAGGAAAACATTTCACTGGGACTGGCTTACAGTTCACAGGTTCAGTCCATTATCATCATGGCAGGACCTGGCAGTGTGCAGACAGATACAGTGCTGGACAAGGAGCTGAGAGTTCTACATCCCGATCCGCAGGCAGCAGGAAGAGGCTGTGTGCCACACTTGGCGTAGCTTGATCATAGGAGACCTCAAAGCCTGCCCCCACAGGGACATACTCCCCACAACAAGGCCACACCTCCTAATAGTACCACTCCCTATGGGCCAAGCATTCAGACACACCAGTCTACAAGGGCCATATCTATTCAAACCACCACAGTTATTATTATTATTATAGCATATGTATTATTAACTTTTTTATTGTTGTGAAACATCCCTGAAAGAAGCAACTTGTTTTGTTTTTTGGTTCAAGAGACCATAGGCCATCATGGTAGGGGAGGTAGAGCAGAGGGGGGCTTGTGGGAGTGTGGGCAGCTTTTAAACCTGTCAATTGCCGGGAAGCAGAGGCATTAGGGCTGTAACCCATCCCAGACACCCACTGCCTTTGAGGGGGCCCCACCTCCTAAAGGTGCAGCGGCTTCCAAAAATAGTACCCCAGTATCGTTCAAACTCATGATCCATTTGCACCACAAGAGCACACAAGATAATGGGCTTCATTATCACGTCTTCATACAACCGTGTCATTGTGTTTTTCTCTCCATTTCCCTCTGCGTTCCTTGTCACCCACACTGGCATCTTAGTTTGGGGCTTTTGCCCTCCAGAGCAAAATCTGTCTAAGCGAATAGATTGGCACATGTTAGTGTGGGTGACTGTGGCGAAGGCAGGTTACAGAAGTGGTCCAGATGAGCACAGGCACACATTGAACGTAGCAAGACAAATGCGAGTCTCACACAGACCCATCTGCCGTGCCTGAGGTATATGACTGACACATGCAGTTGAGATCTGAAAGAAATGGACCTTCCTGGTTCAACTTCCTACCCCCTTTGAGTTCTGGGAGGATAATGGAGTCTCCATCTTTACCAGCTGAGGTTGCACTTTTAAAGAATTATCTGTCTACGAAGTTTAACTTTTTTCCTGATCATTGTTTTATTATCACAATTTTGTAATTGGTTGAACTATTCATATTACATAATGTATATTAGCAAACATTAATAATAAACTGCAATTATATATTATATAGTTAATGTTAGCTAAAATGTATACTTTTAACTCTTGCTTAACTTTTTAGTTGAAGGGTTTTTTTTAAATCTATGTAAGTCTGGGGTATTTGCGTGGTTGAGTTTGCCACAGAATATTCTTATTTGTTTGCTTGTGCTACAAAGCAACGTGCAGGCAAAGGCCGGCTTTCTACGTACATTTACGTATTTGCGTAGACACCATCTGTCAGTCACAGCGAGTGGTGCTGTGGGGGAAGATGAGGTTCTCTTTGAATGGAAACCTTCCCGAGCAATATTTCTGCGACAAGCATTGGCCCCGAGGAGGTGCTGGCATCATTGGTACAGACACCCTGAGTTGCATTTCATTCCCTTCTCATGCTTTCGTCAGGAAATGCTCTTGAGAAATGCTCCTGAGGTTGGAAGAGAACCCCAGGGAAAGGAGAGCTGTGGTTCGCAGTCTTCGGCCCCAGCTTTGGACAGGATTCGAGTGTGGGTTCCCTAGGACAGAGACCTTCCTCGGTTTGCCCTTGTTTCCTGCCATTTCTGCGTGGCCTCCGTGCTCTCCGCTGACAACTTCCTGATGGTTTCTGAATTAGCTTCCAGGGGCTGCCGCAACAACTAACCGAATTAGCTTCCAGTTCTTGCCACATTAGCGGCGGAAAGAACGCTAATCAATCCTGTTAGTCTTCTGGAGGTCAGCACTGACGTGATGGGTGGGTTTTACAGGGTGAATGTTAACATTTCCTCAGGGCTGGTTCTTCCTGGAGATTCCAAGAGGACAATCTGTCCCCTTGCCCCTTTTTCGGCTGCTGGCAACTGCTCCTTACCTTGTCTTGGGACTTTGCTTTTCTATCCTCAAAGTGCATCACTCCAGTGTCTGCCTCCCTTACCTCGACTCCTCCAGGGACTGCAACTTCTGGTCCCCCTTCGTAACCTTGCGGTGACACCAGGCTCCTCCAGACAGTCCAGAGCTTACCTTCTTCTCTTGATCCTATTTGCAAAGTCCCTTTTGCTGTACAGGGGAACACTGCAAATTCCGGGAAGGCGGATGTGGGTGGATTTGGGGGCCCATTATTCAGCTCGCCACAGTTCCTAACCACAGAAAGGAATACATTTTGATGAGGCCTAGGTTTGCTTTTTTTTTTTTTTTCCAATAAGTATTCTCTTGCTATGCCCAGCAAACGACAGTCTTTCTTAAGGACTTCTCATGCTGGCCCACAGAGTCCTTTCTTGGGTTCTTTTTTTTTCCCCCTCCCCCATAAAGTCCACAATTGATTAGCCTTGACAGTCTCCAGCCCTAGCAGATTACAAGGGGTGGAGGTGGGGTCTTCCTATTAACAGCCGAAGGGGGAAGTGTATTTCCTGTGGACTGACTCTCAGAGTCCCAATGATGCATTATGGGTAACACATCCCTGGGTGTAGGCACAACCTGTCATCCAGCCCAAGTTCTTCCCACACACTGCTGGACACATTATAATTATAGTATTATTGATGGTTGGGGTTACTCTCCCTTGAGGATAGTGGCCGTAGCTGACTATTCTGCTGTGTGTCAGCCTCCTCTTAGGTTATTCTCTTCAAGCCCCACCTTTTCCGGAAGACCAGATTCTGACAACTTACAATCAAATTGTGAATGCCCTGTTAGGCAATATCTTTTTTTTTTTTTTTTTTTTTTTTTTTTTTTTTTTTTTTTTTTTTTTTGGTTTTTCGAGACAGGGTTTCTCTGTGTAGCTTTGCGCCTTTCCTGGAGCTCACTTGGTAGCCCAGGCTGGCCTCGAACTCACAGAGATCCGCCTGACTCTGCCTCCCAAGTGCTGGGATTAAAGGCGTGCGCCACCAACGCCCGGCTAAGAGGCAATATCTTTAAACAAGTTTAACTTTTTTTTTTTTTTTTTTTTTTTTTTTAAATTTTGTAGATTTTTTTTGAAGGTTAAAGTCAGCCCCCCCCCTGGGGTCTACAGAAATTAGAGACAGTAATAGTCTATCTTGGTATTCTCACATAGCTTCTCTTTTAGGGTCTGTCCCTACTCTATATCAGTTATTTATTGCCAGGGAATAAATTTGCCATAACTCTAATAGCTTAAAATAGAAAACTTTGTTTCATTGACCCTGTGGATGAGGAATCTACGTGTGTGCAGTGGTTTAGCCCAATGTCCCCGATTTGTCACCTTTTACAAACCCGTAATCAAGGTGTTACCCAGGGTGGGGATCATCTCACTGCTCAGCCAGAGGGGGGGGCTGCTCCAGGCTCACCCACAGTTCTGTTAGGAGACACCCTCACGGGCTATGACCTGTGAGCTTCTGCATAGGACTCTTCACAATATAACAGCAGCCTGTTTTCTCCAGAGTGGGGGGGGGGGAGAATGGAGGGAGACCCACACCGACAGAGAGAGAGAGACAGAGAGAGAGAGACAGAGAGAGAGAGAGACAGAGAGAGAGAGAGTTAGTTTTTGTTTTGTTTTCATTCTTCCTTTTTTTTTTTTTTTAAATAAATGACATAATCAGGAGTCATCTGAGAGGAGGGAATTTTCAATTGAGAAAATCCCTCCATAGGCAAGCCTGTAGGGAATTTTCTTGATTACTGATGGATGTGGAAGGGCCCAGCCCACAGTGATCGGTGCTATCCCTGGGCAGGTGGTCATGAGCCGTGTAAGAAAATAATCTGAGCAAACCATGAGGAGCAAGCCAGCATGCAGGCTTCACCCGCGGCTTCTGCTTCAGTTCCTGCCTCCAGGGTCCTGTCTTGAGTTCCTTCCCTGACTTCCTTCAGTAATGGGGGAGGGGGCATGACCTGAGAGTTGTAAGTGAAATAAACCCTTTCCTCCCCAGGTGGCTTTTGGTCATTGTGTTTTATCACAGCAATGGAAGCCCTAACAAAGACACAGAGGGAATATAATATTTTTATAACCCAGTCTTGGAAATGACATCCATCACCCTGTCTATTCCATCTGTTAGAATCTAGACACTAAATTCAGCCCAGACTCAAGAGCTGGTGAGGGTGGCTTACATGGGGAATAAATACTAGTGGAGGAATCATTGGAGACAATTTTCAAAGCTGCCTGGATGACCTTGAGAAGAAGTTAGCAACCAAATCAGCACAAACATACAACCAAACAAACCAATTCATTATCAACCCAATCCAACCAATCCAATGAGCCAACCTACCAAACTGGTCTAATCAAGAATTTAACCAAACCAACTAACCAACCAACCAACTAAAATTAACCAATCACCCAGATCAAACCAACCAATGGGACCAACCAACCAATCAATCAACCAATTAAGCCAATCCAGCCAACCAATGCAAGCAACCAACCAAATCAACTAGACCAACCAACCAATCTAAGCCACTTCAAACAACCAACTAACCAACTACACCAGCTCAACCAACTAAACCAATCCAGCCAACCAACCACCTACCAAACCAATTAACCAACCAATAAACTAAACCAAATCAACCAATCACCAAATTATTCCAACAACAACAACAAAAAGCACCGTAAACCAACCAAGTTGGTTCAACCTTCCAACCGAGCCAAGGAGAACTTGTCTCCATGCTAACACTTTTCCAGATTCCAAATTTCATCTTTCTGAACAACTTATCTGCTGTCTATTCTAATTTCCTCATAATTTTTTAAAAGAGTATTTTGTCTAGACTTTTCAGGCATTGTCAGTATGTAACTGGCTGGGCAGAAATAAAGGTATTTGAAAGACACACTTTGGGGGTTCATTGCTTCAATAGCTTGAGCAACAAAGAAATGGGCATTTCCCTATGTACCTCATGCTGGAGAAGAAAGAGGTACCAAGCAGAGGGACCACTTGAGATTCCACATAGCTCTAACAACTTGTCAGACCACCTTATGGGATGGGACTGAAGCCCAGAAGATGGGTCAGTGGTGGGTGGGTAAGACCACACTTTGACCAGAACTGCTTAGATGTGCATGTTTCTGACTATTGGTTGTAGTATTAAGGCAACTCCATCTAGTTTAAAGGGAGGTTTATTTTGTGGGGTAACTTAGAAGTAGAGGGATAGTTTACAGGGTCTGGGAAAGGTGTAGCACAGACCAGTGGTGCTCTCTGGAAAACTCTGTTCAATCTACCTCCAGCATCAAGGATCCAGGAACCAAGAAAGCCGGCACATCCGGATCTTAAGGGCTCCTGTCTCGGCCCCACCTTGTAGGCATGACAGTTACCAAAGCCTCAATGAGGGTATTACTTCTAGGTCAAAGCTGGAACAGCTACCCACTACACCTGACCCTCTATTTAATTTTGGACATCACTTCAGGACCCCTGAATGGGGACTTTGTGTGGGGGTTCTCTGGATCCCTCTTCCCAACGTGACCTCATTGAATAAATCTCCCATTTCTGCTTTCCTCTTTTAACTTAGCTCTTTTAATTGGCTTACTGGGGATGCGCAGCTGGAACTGACCTAGCCCAGGTTCTCACCTCCAACTTTGATAACCATAGGCAGATTTGGCACCTAAGAAGCAGAACTGTTTATGCTAAGTGTGTTGTTTGAAAATCCATTAGAGTAGGTGAGAAGTGGATGAAAACACTCATGATTCGTTGATTCAGAGCAACTTAATTGTGCTTCTATAAAGAAATGTAAGGATTCTAAAGTTCACCCTTTCCCATACCTACTCCCCAAGCTAAAAGGACACAGACAATAAAGCTTGATGGATCAAGCTTAGATTCTGGATCTTCCAGACACCAGCAGAATGCTCCTATGCCTAGCTCCCTTGCCCAAGGAAATCAGGCAATGACACATACCTCTCTGGGTGGTGCTGGCATTGACTCAAATGGCCTATGTGTAAAATGGCTCCAGTACACCGCATTGCATGTGGGAGGCCTACCATAGACCCTAGCGCCTTTCTCTGTCCTTTTCCTCTGTCATCTAGTTGACCAGAAAGTATATAGCGCCGACATATTTGGACATTTGCTAGACAATTACCCAGAGCATCCCAGCATGCCCGCAGAGAAAATAGCCCGGCGAGAATGGTTTCTTTGTGTGGGGAGTGTTGGTGTGTGCAGGCCTGGCTCTCTGCCTGGACTCAAGGGTCAGTGGGGCTGCCGCCACGGCAGTGTTAGCCAGGGAAATCAGCTCCTAGCCCTCCTGGCACCTACCCGCTGGACTTGGGTAAACATAATTACAGGCTTGAAAAAGAGAAGAGGAAAAGCAAGCAAGATCCTCATTCCCCATGTAAACAGGATGTCCGCTGAATGGCAGCGTGGAGATGTTTATATTCTCTTCAGGGGACAATTGGCAAAAGGCCTCTGGGAGCCTTTCTTGCTGCCTGGAGCCCTGGCTGCCAAGAGAGGGGGTGACGGTGATTGGGTTTGTCTTGGCTTTGTGTGTGTGTGGTGAGTGGGAGGCCATAGCTCTAGGGTGTGTTGGATGGAGGTAGAAATTCAGTCCTTAAGACTGCAGAAGACCTGCCCGTGGGTACAAATAAGGCCATTCTGTTGTCCTCTGTAGATCACTCTGTGCCCCATGACTTAATCAATATTGACTCAGGACAGCTCACTCAGAGGAAGGCAGCGGGTTAAAGGCCTCCCATCCCTTACCCCACGCATCCTCCTTGAGAGCAGCGTAATTTCATCAGCCTCCTTCCTCAGGAGGCTTGGTGACGAGAGGCCACAGCATCTGAAGTTGTGTCAGGATCCGCAGACCTGAGCTGATGAATAAGCCAGGTGATGTCGAGCACCTGCCAAGTTTGGCACACTTATCTCCAGACAGCCTGGCATGTGTCTAAAGGAAAAACGGGTGGAGGGAGTGATTTCGTTTTGGGGGTTTTGTTTTTGCCATCTCGGGGCCAGAAATAAGGGCCACCGAATCGCTGAGTGATACTGAATAATTTTTTTTTTTTTTTTGTCTGAAAAGTTCAGCTCAGATTCTGTTCTCTGCTGACTTCCCGACATTGCTCATGTTTTCCCAGGAGGGAAATTATATTGTATCATTTACCCCTCACGGTCCTGATTTCATCCCCCATGACTCAGGACAGGAATGAGCAGCCCTGGCCGTAGCTGGGTCTTGGGGCAGGCTTAGGCCTAAAGGCAGTGGACTGATTAGAGGCAAGTCCTGCTTTTGTCTGGATTTTTCTGGAATTCTGGCCAAGGAAGCCTCACTGAAATTATCTAACCCAGGCTGTCTTGGAGCAGCGTGAAGTAGTGGAAGCAGATCCTGGTCTTCCCTAGGTATCTCTGACACAATCTCTGCAGAGCAGTTCTGCTCTCCATCTCCCTGGACATTGCTGGCTCTGGATGCCCTCGAGTTCCAGGTAGTGGTCTTCATAATTCCAAGCAGAACTGGCTGAGGCTCAAAGAAATGAATGGACACACTTACTTTGAAGAAAGGAATTGGGCCTGGACACAGCCAGCTCTAGGCTAGAGCATGGCTTTTCTCTAAAGTCTGAACTTTCTGATGAGAGGGAGCCTCGGCCATCAGTCTTTGCCCCGTCTATGAAGTCCCTTCATGAGGAGACACATGTGTAACGTAAGGACATGACCGCTCCGAGGTGTGGTTGAGGGGGAGGTTTTTATTGTAGATATGAGGGAAAGCACAGCCTGAGGTGTCTGGAAGAGTCCAGAGCAGGGAGAGAAAGTAGTAGACTGAACATTGCTGGTAGACTGAACCGGGCCATAAGCGGGGAGGGGCAAGAGCGGAGGACCAAGGAGGAAGACAAAAGGGATGACCAAGACAGAGGAGGCCAAGAGGACGCATGACTGAAATGTCAGGGCTAAATAGAAATTTGAAGCTGGGGGAAGGGAAGCCCATGAGCTGGAGAGGTTTAGGGCAGGGGGTGGAGTGAGAAGAGCTGAGAGGAGCCAGAGGTACGGAGTGAGCCTGGAGGCCAACAGTCACTTCGATAGGCTAATGGGCACCAGGTAGACATTTGTCCCGAGTTCCTTTTGGACCTGACCTCTTTTCTCTGCTTGGGCTTGGGGCTGTAACTACCTTAGTGGCATTAGCATGTTGAGGTCGGGTGCTGGTAATCATTTTCCTTTTGAGACAGGGTCTCCTATAGCTCTGGCTGGCTTCCAACTCACTGTGGAGATGAGGCTAGCCTTGGCTTCCTGACCTCTCTGCTCCTTTCTACCTTCCAAGTGCTGGGATTACAGGCATGTGCCACCATACCTGTCCAGATAGTTGATTTTAAATGGTTCAAATTGTAGGACTGTTGTTGAAAAATTGAAAGCGTTCCAAGGACGACCCTAATTGGTATTGTCCGTGGTGTTTGGATGCTGATGCATGCTGAAAGTAATGAGGTGCTTATGTTATAACTGTGTGTGTGTGTGTGTGTGTGTGTGTGTGTGTGTGTGTGTGTGTGTGTATAGTATATCTTTCTTGAGGGTAATAAAAATTTTTGTTACGTTAGCTTTTGCATTCTGGGCTATGAGAGACTCTGCCCCAGGATCTTGGACTTTTAATTTATTTGTCTTGGCCAGAAGCACTCCCACAAATGGGCCTGGGATTTTAGAGAGAAGTCGGGGACCAAAGGTATCACTTGATATTCTTCTTGGTGGCCTCTTTCTTATATGCATCCGACCCCACACCCAGCCTGACACCCAGTGCCTCATGCTTCTCACCCTACGGTCCTCAGGCATTCCATCCTATCAGTTCTTCTCACAGGGCGACACACCGATGTCGGTGGCCTTTCCCAGCTCTGCTGGCAGGCTGATAGGTGATGTTTAAAAACCTTAGGAAATGATGGGGCTGGAGAGATGGCTCAGTGGTTAGGAGCACTGGTTGTTCTTCCAGCGGACCCGGGTTCAATTCCCAGCACCCACGTGGTGGCTCACACCTGTCTATAACGCCAGTTCCAAGGGATCTGATGCCCTTCTCTGGCTTCAGCAAGCACCAGCCAGGGACATGGCCCACAGACGTACATGCAGGCAAAACACCCATACACATAACACAGAAAAGTAAGAAAAAGTTAGGAAATAAGATTCTGGACTTGGTCTTATCACTGCGAATTTGGAAGAAGTTAGAAATCTTCCAAAAGTCTTTCTACATTTCTTAGACAAATTGGGTTGGCAATGCTTTCTCTAATACTAAATTTTAGGCTTGATGCTCTCCTATGTGACCCACTGTTTGGCTTTATATCTGTCTGCACACACAGATGTACATAGTATACCACACACAGTGCACACAAGCAGGCTTGCGCGCGCGCACACACACACTTACTCCTAAGCCCTATCTTTACTTCATCTTCCACCTGAAGGTATGGAAATTGAGTATCCTGAGAGGAGAATGAGCTGTCTTTAGATCAATAACAATTAGTTCGAGAAACAACATCCCAGGACACGAAGAAAGTGGTCCCAGTTTGAAGGATCTCTCTGTTTTCATCTTGACATTTCTCCCCAGAGCTGGTATTGGATACGTAGACTCCATTGAGCCGGGGCTGGTGCCAACTTCGTAGTAATGCACTTAGAACCAAGTTTGGGCTGGAAGCCAGATGACTGGACATTGGGAATTACAGAAGCACCAGGCGGTTTGATGGGATTTGTATCGGAGGTGTGGGAGGAACTGGTATTTTTATTTTTCCTTTTTAAAGTGCGTTTCCTGCTCTTTTATTAATGGCGAAGCGCTTTAACATCCTTTTCTCCCAAGGAACTCTTATTTCCTCAGGTCGTATTAGCCACAGTCACGCATGGGATCTATCCCCTCACTGGATTTTGTCATTGTGACTGGGGTTGTGATCCAGTTTACTCCACCAGTCCACTTCTCCATGACCTCACTGTGCAGGGGTATGGCCCGGAAGAAGAAGGCTTCTACCTTATTTTTTCCTTCATAAAGCTTCTGCATCATGGCTGCTGCTGCTAGTGCCTCCACCCCGTTTCTCCCGGCTCGAATCCTTTCCCTCTCTCCAGGGATCGCTGACCCTCAGGGGTTCCTGTGATGCTGCCATGGTTCCGGACAGCGTGAAGACCACCTCACTAGGCTTAGCTAAGGATGACTTTCGGCCAACCTTAGGGCTGAAATAGCACCGTGACGACTCTGTTTTTAAGACTTGTTGCCCAAGTTCTGGAGCCGTTCCCCAGTGACAACGTAGATCCAGGTTCGGGATAGGAGGCAAGACGGTCGGAGGCCTGGAGTTGCAGTCACCCATCCCAAAGTATACTTTTCTTCTCTCAGGATGCCCAGAGCCCTCACATAATAGAACCTTTCCTTTTTGGTCCCCCTGGATTCCGTCAGTGCCCACACTCCCACCAGGGGCATTTGCATTTTCAAAGAGATGCATATGATTTTTTTCCTAAGCCAGCCTCAAAAATATTGTTGTGATGGAAAACAAAGGAGATTCATTTTAGTTATTATGTTTGAGAGACAGCAGGGTGTGTGTACGTGTGTATGTGTGTGTGTGTGTGTGTGTGTGTGTGTGTGTGTGTGTGTGTGGTTCCTCAGAAGCCGTCCACCTTTTGTTTTTTAAGCCAGGGTCTCTCTCAGGCCTGGAGCTCACTACACAGTAGGCCAGGCTGAATGGCCAGAGATCCGGAGGTGTTTATCTGTAGGAGACGATCTGCTCTGGCAGACTTTGTGTCAGATTTTTTTTAGAATTCGTACTGCCTGATTTTATACAGCTAAAATGGAGGGGGCATTATAGATTTTGGAATGCCTTTGTCGGGTATTAGTATCCTCTCATTAAGCTCATTTGTATCTCTACAACCGGATCAATACAAATATGGACAGACCCTGTGACAGGCACAAGTGGCCTTGCACCGTGACCAAATGAACTATGAAAATAATTTGATTTTCAAAGACTTAAAAAAATTATCAGGATTAGAGGTAAGAAATGACAGACTCAGAGCATGGCTGAAGATGATTGACTATGACCCAGTTAACTTATTGCTTCGTCTAGACTTGGGGATGAAAGTTCACAAAGCCGTGTGCCTTCACTGTGGCTGTATTGTCAAGTTTAGCTCAAAGCCACCCTGACCTCTGCAGAAAACCTGAAACCACCTCCCATGATCTCTGCTCTTAAATTTGCCATCTTCCTTGGGCTGGAGAGATGGCTCAGAGGTTAGGAGCACCGACTGTTCTTCCAGAGGTCCTGAGTTCAGTTCCCAGCACCCACATGGTGGCTCATAACCATCTAATGAGATCTGGCACCCTCTTCTGTATGCATAATAAATAAATAAACCTTAAAAAAATATTTTAAAAAAAAAAAAAAAAAAAATTTGCCATCTTCCTCCTATCCCCCACCCTTCCACCCTCCATTACCCCCTCCACCCCACCCCCTCCATTCCTCCACTCCCACCCCCCACCCCTCCACTCCTCTACCGCCACCCCACCCCCAGCTTCAAGGCTGGTGTCCTCTTGGAATCACTCCACTGGTTCATTTCCTAAGAGTTGTCACATGAGGCCGGGCGGCGTCGGCGTCGGCGTCGGCGTCGTAAGCCTTTAATCCCAGCACTTGGGAGGCAGAGGCAGGCGGATCTCTGTGAGTTCGAGGCCAGCCTGGTCTCCAAAGCGAGTTCCAGAAAAGGCGCAAAGCTACACAGAGAAACCCTGTCTCAAAAAAACAAAAATTAAAAAAAAAAAAAAAAAACAAATAAAAAAAAAAGAGTTGTCACATGAACGAAGGACCAGGATGGACCAGAGTCCCCACTAAAACGTCTGAACTGGAGCCAGATGGGGTTTTATTTGGCGCACTAAACAACACGATGCCAACGTGCTGGCCCTTGGCCCTGGAGGCATCAATGTCAGCATCAGCAGCTGGATGGAAAGCGGGGCCGGAGGGATGTGCAGAGGGTTGTAAAGATCAGCACACATGCCTCCTTCTCACATGGAGTGTGGTGGTATTGTGTTCCCCAAAATATTGTATACCCTAATAAACTTATCTGGGGTCAGAGAACAGAACAGCCACTAGATACAAAGGCAAGAAAATGGTGGCCCTCACACCTTTAATCCTAGCACTCCAGAGATAGAAATCCCTCTGGATCTCTGTGAGTTCAAGGCCACATTGGAAATGGCCAGGCATGGTGACACATGCCTTTAATCCCAGAAAGCCAGCCTTTAATCCCAGGGAGTGGTGGTAGAAAGCAGAAAGATATATAAGGCGTGAGGACCAGAAACTAGAAGCATTTGGCTGGTTAAGCATTTGGCTGGTTAAGCTTTTAGGTTTTGAGCAGCACAGTTCAGCTGAGAGCCATTCGGATATGAGGACACAGAGGCTTCCAGTCTGAGGAAACAAGACCACCTGGTAGGTCTCTTGCTGAGAAGGACAGAAGCGGCAGTGAAGGGTAAGGATTATATCTCTTAGCTATTGCTCTGACCTCTTTGGCTTTTATCTTTGCATTGGCTCTGTGTTTCTTATTTCATAAGACGGTTACATCTACAATGGAGTGAATCTCCATCTTGTTCCCAGCTCAGGACATCTGTTTTTCTTCTCGGGGATACATTTCCTTCGAACCCTTGATAAACCAGTTCCATCTCAATTAAAAGGCCCCTCTGGAGGAGTAAGGCATGGCTAATCCAACCATCTTATGAACCTCATCTTCTTCAAAGGGCTTCTCTGAGCGAGCTTCCCCCTCTGCTTACTTATTTCTCTGTGTGCTTTTCTTTTCCTCTGTCCCAGACCAAAGACATTTCTGACTTGTCGACAGGATCCTCAGTCCCCAGAGAAGTGTGTCCGGGCCAGTAAAGGAGCACAGACAGTGTTCTGGAGTGCATGAAGAACTTCCCTGAACTTTACGGTCCCTAACCCCCTTCTACCTCAGCACTGTAATGTTTTCTGACAAATGTCCTCAGAGGAAAAATATTGAGGGAAACATGATAGAGCCTGATAGAATTATTCAATTAGCTCCATAAACTGATTCCTGAATGAGACTCCCATCTGTTCTGCGGCAGCAAGGATAACACATTTTTTCCCCCACAAGACAGAAACCCCAAACAGTGACAAGACACGAGAAGGTTCAGCTTGTGGGGAGCCCGCTGCCGCGATTTTTGGACGGTTCCTTCCTCTACTCTACAGCAACCATTTCAGTCACATGAGGCCTTCCTGATGCAAGCCTCGGGATCTATTCCTAGCCGAATTTGTCCTTTTCGGTTACAAGTGTCTGTCCCATTGTTCTGGGCTTGGCAGACAGAAACCACCCACCACATTGATGAACTGCTGGCTGTAAATACTACTAATCCAGATGGATTCTTTTTGACTTAGTGATTTTTTTATACAATGGAAGCCTTGAACATTTTTTTATTCTTTGAGATGCTGTACATTTTTAAAATGAATTTTGATTATACCATATACTGTTACCTCCCTCCCACTCACCCTAGCACCCCCACCCCATCTCCTTCCCAACGTCATGTCTTCCACTTCTTGCTTAACTTGTTAATAACTCCCTGAGTCCAGTTAGTGCTGCCCATATGCACATAGATGTGAGGTTATCCATTGGGACACGGTAACTTACCATCAGCCACATCCCCAAGGGAGAGGGACTGTTCTTCCCTCAGTCAACATCAGACTCCCAAGGGCCCTCCCCCTAACATGGAAACCTTCTAGAAAAGACAATTCACCATAAAAGAACATTTATTTTCAATCTAGTGTCAACGGACTTATCTCACTGACAAGTTTGATGAGGCTGGGTGTACAGGGTACTTGGCTAGGACGTGTCTGGGTAAGGTATGGGAATACAAGGTGCGTGATGTTCTGAGAAGCAATACAATATTAGAAGGGGACAGAGGAACGGTGAAGGGTCTCCAACACAACTGATTGATACTACAACTTTGTTCAAGGTCAGCATGGTGCTGATGCTGCTCCTGAGATTATGGTGCCTTCTGATGATGTCCAGTGAAGGCAAGAGGTTGCCATATTATCCAGGACAAACACCACCATAGTGTTATCATGGGGAAATTAAAACAAAACGAGAATCAATATCCATAAATAAAAAATTATGGACCCCCCAGGAGTCTAAGAGTAGGGGTTACCTATAGGGAATGGAAACGGGGAAGTGATAGGTGTGAAAACTTGATATCTAAGCAATTATTCAAAGAGCAGGAGGATGTCACGATGAGGTTAAAATGGTAAGTAGAAGATCACTTTGCATTTGTAAAACACCAGTACTCGCGAATGTAGTTTGGTCTTCCCTGTAGAATGTTGCTTAGCCTCCTTAAGACTTAATATACCACAGAAGCAGATCCATCAACAGTTATAGAACAAAACTTCCTCATAAGCTTCGCTGAGATCCAGGGCTCTCGATTATTAGTTTTGATCTCTTTGTGACTCAGTTTCCCTTCTCTGTCTTTTACACTGCCATCTCCTTGGTGTTTCGAATTCAGACCTCTCAAGAGAATACCGAATTTGCCACCACACAATATTTCCAGTAAGTGTAAGTACTTGGGTTTCTGCGTCCTGATATCTTTGTCATCAAATGCAGCTGACATTTGCGCACCTGTGGGCATGTGATAAGGCACTGTGTGTGATTACCCTGAACATATTTAACATATACTTTCTGCATTATAAGGAATCCCAGCGCTAGGCCGGCAAGATGGCTCGGCAGTCAAAGGAATTTGCCACCATAACTGATGACCTGAGTTTGATCCTCAAGACCCACGTGGTAGAAAGAGAGAGAATAGATTCCTGCAAATAGTTCTCTGACCTCCACACACATGTCATGGTATGTATACACACACTGAATAAAATAAGTGTGTTTTCACAAATCCAACTTAAAACTCCCCACGCTAATTCCCTTCCTTGGTAGCACACTGAATGGATTTTCAGTTTCCTAGTCCCCACCCCAGTCCATCTGTAGTTGAGGGACCCTTCCGTTGCACCCGGCTCAATAATGAAGAGGGGTGCCCAGCACAGGCATGATGGTGTTAAGATCTGTAGCGCTTCAGGAGAGCCTGGGTCTCAGCTCTCCTCTGCTTCTTCACCAGCACATCCTATGTAGTCTTGGAGACACGGAGTGGGCGAGGCACTGTGGCTTCTCCTAAGCCCCAGTCAAATGCTTCTCATAATTGCAGCTTGTGTAAGAGAAGTGTGCAGGGCTGCGGTGATGTGACAGTGATGTCAAGGCGTTTGACGGGGGACCCTTTTCATCTTCTCCCATAATTTAGGACGGGTAGACTCTCATTTGGGCAGACTACAGAGGTGACTTGATTTGAAGGCTTGGGCGACCACAGAGACGGTGCAGGCATCTTCTGGCTCCATGGTTTTCGACAGATTTTTGTCTGATTCTGACTTCTTCCCCTTACTGGTGATGTTACAGCCCACTTCCCAGCACCACAGTAATAATTTTCTTCTGGGAAAAAACTCCTTATAGACTGACTCTTTGTAAATTAACCTTTTTTTTTTAAAAAAATTGAAATTAACAGCACAGCCACTTAAAAAATAAGCGTCTCCATATATACTCCCCATGTGTGCACACATATATGTATGCATGAACCTTATATTCATATACATATGCATGGGCCATATATACATACATATACATATACATATACATATACATATGCATGAGCCTTAGCAAAGGGATCTGTGTACCAACCAAAAAAGATATTCTGTCCTTTCTGTGGAGGAGGCCCATGATGACTTGCAGCACTGAGAGGCAATTCATCACAGAGAAGCCACTGAGACAGAGGCTACATTTCTTGGCTCCTCTGCGCCGGGTGTGGCCATGTGACTGCCTCTTAGTGACGGAAGTGAGTCAACATGTCCCACTTGCGGGCTGGAGTTCTGAGAAGCAGATGTGTGCTTTCTCTGGCTGGTATCCCCTCTGGGATTCCAATAGATGCAGAGGACACTTCGGCACTCCAGGGGAGGGGGGGACCTCAAGAGCAAAGTAGCCTGCGTCCCTGCGTCACTGTGTGGAGGAAAACCTCGAGTCGACCAGGGCTGCTACCTACACGGAATTGCCACATGGTAAGAAATACCCCCCAAATCTGAATTGTGCAAACCCACTAAGATTTGGGGCTCACTCTAAGTAGAGGGGCAGAAAAGATCTTTTGAAAACAGGACAGATAAGGAAGGCTGTGGAAATGCTCAGGCGGCAAACAAGCAAGAGTTTTCACCCCAGTGTTATCACACGGTAAAAGCTGGGCACGCTGGCGTAGGCTTGCAATCCAGGTGCTGTGGAGGGCAGAGACAGGTGGGTACCTGGGACTTCCTGGCTGGTTTCAAGCCAGTGACAGATCCTGGGGAGTGATACCCAGCATCGTCATCTGTCCTTCGTGTGTCCATGAACATGTGCCTCCCCCCAAGCCCCCCAGATAAGAAGTATTTCAGGCTTTGCAGGTATCATAGAGCACTCCCCCTCCTCCCCCTGTTCCCTGCTCCTCTCCATTCCTATGACATTTTAAAAGCATGACAACCATTGCATATATCAACTAAGACACAGCCTTAACTCACACAAACTTTTTTTTTTTTTTTGGTTTTTCGAGACAGGGTTTCTCTGTGTAGCTTTGCGCCTTTCCTGGAACTCACTTGGTAGCCCAGGCTGGCCTTGAACTCACAGAGATCCACCTGGCTCTGCCTCCTGAGTGCTGGGATTAAAGGCGTGCGCCACCACCGCCCGGCCACACAAACTTTTAATAGAGAGCGACAAAAATAGCAACACAATACTCACACAGCAAAAGCCATACAAATGATTCATGAACTGTCTCTACTATGAACCAGCCCTCTTTGGGGTCGGTCTAGGGAGAAAGTATCCAGTCTCCCTGGGCAACCATCCCACCATGGACAGAGCGGCACTGTGGTGCTTGTACTGTGCGTTCTGAAGTCCCCCTAATACTGACACTGTCTTGACTGATTCTTTCGAGGGTCAGAATGGCTCAAAACTAGAAGCAGAGGCAGTGTTGGAAACTTAGACTCTATGACAGTGGTTCTCAATCTGTGGGTCGCGACCCCCTTGGGAGTTGAGTGACTCTTTCACTGAGGTGTCACCTCAGACTATCGGAAATACTGGACATTTTCATTATGATTCATAACAGTAGCAAAATTACTGTCAAGAAGTAACAACAAAAATAATTTTCTGGCTGGGAGTCACCACCACATGAGGAATTGTATTAAATGTGTCCAGCATTGGAAAGGTTGAGTGTTGCTGTTCTACAGCCTGAGTTGGAGGAACTCAGGGTCTGATTGTGTTACTGTTTTTCTCTCTTAACTCTTGATCCGTTGTCTCCGATTTGCTTACAGTTGTTTGTACCTGGTTCAGTGTTAGAACCATCTAGACAGGATCCCCCAACCATAGACGAAGATGAACTAGCAGGCTGTGGGGGGGGGGCTACTTGGTAAGATTCCAAGATGATTTACCTACATTTCCCCATCTGCCCCCTCTCATGGTCACCTGGACACTCAGGATGAAGGTTGCTGCTATTGGGTTTGGCATGTTCTGTTCCATTCAAGATCTTGTCTCAGTCAGTGTAGAACCCAAGGCCACTCAAAACCTCCTGGGAAGTCACTGTGGAATCATAAAATGAGTAAAAGACAGACACTTCTAAAGCAGCTACAAGGGAAAATCTGAAAATGTATGATATTGGGGAAACTTTATAAAGGACCATTCAATGGGAAGAACAGAATTGTAAATTCCATATTAAATAAAGCCTTAACTTGTCTAAAACTAAAGGCTTGAAGGAAATACACAAAAGTGTTGTTTAAAAATAGTATGCCTGGGTGGCAGATTATAAGTGATTAAAAAAAAAACTCCATGTATTTTGGGAAGACATACAAATGACCCTATGTCATTTTCTTTAAATGTCCAAAAAGAAATTAAGAGTATCTCCTGTCACAAGTTTTGGGAGGGCTGTGCCATGCAGAGTGAGCCTCTAGCCCAAGTTCTGCGAGAACTCCAGTGACCCCGAGGAGCAGGCCAGGAAGAGGCCAGTGGCTGGCAAAGATGAGTGTAGAAGTCTGTACATATGAGGCCAAAGCAGAAGGCATCTGCACTCAAGTGGCCTGTTTCCTCGGGGCCTGCGACTGATCAGCTCCATCCGGTCTTATCGCAAAACAAACCTTATGTCTGTGTGCTCTGCTCTTCACCGCACCCTCTCTTTGCTCTTTAAGCCTTGTGCTGAAAGCAAAGGAATCCAAAGGGTGTGTGTGTGTGTGTGTGTGTGTGTGTGTTTGTGTGTGTGTGTATGTGTATGTGTGTGTGTGTATGTGTGTATGTGTGTATGTGTGTGTGTGTGTATGTGTGTGTGTGTGTGTTTGTGTGTGTGTGTATGTGTATGTGTGTGTATGTGTGTATATGTGTGTTTGTGTGTGTATGTATGTATGTGTGTGTATGTGTGTATGTGTGTTTGTGTGTGTGTATATGAGTGTGTGTGTGTGTGTGTGTGTGTGTGTGTGTGTGTGTGTGTGTGTTTTCCACCACAGCTCTGTGACTCCTCCCTTCTTACGGGAGTCAGAGCAGCTGGTTCTCATACTTTGCTTGTGGTCAGATTCCCAACCCCAGCCCATGTGTGCTGCTCATTATCATGTAGCTGTTCTGTGACTCTCCCCACGTAGTCACCACACACACACAGGTGGGTTCTCACTTGACAACATTCCTTGGTTCTCCCCTGAACATGTGCATTTGGCTATTGTAGATGTTACTGGACATCCTGGACAGTCCCAAGCATCATGTTGGCTTTGACCTACTCTGACCCCCCAAGGCGTAGGTCAGGGCCTTGTTTTCTGTGGGAACCTACAGTGACTCCAGTTTGTGGTTTGATTCCATCTCGACTCAGGTCAGAGAGTTCAGGCTTGTCTTTACCCTTTAAGGCTGGATAACAGGATATTTGGCCAAAGGTGTGCTTACCAGATGTCTTACTCTCCAAGGCCAAATAACAAGATGTTTGGCCAAAGGTGTGCTTACCAGATGTCTTGAGAATTAAGGAGGTTTTTATGCTTGTTTGTTCCTTGAACCATGGTGTCTTGAGAGGGGGAGGTCTTTTGACCCCCTTGATTTGAGTATAAAAAGGCTGTGAGAAATAAACTTGGGGCTGCTGCGGTATTGACTCAGAGCCCTCCCAAACCTATCCTGTGTGTCTGTCTTTTCTTGTATGTCTATTTTTCCTAGCTGTTTTTTTCTCAGTCCTCGCTCCCCTATTCAGGACTGTTGGACAGGTCAGGTGGGACCTGACAGTTGTCCATCTTGATCAAGTGCCATGGTTTAGAAGTGTCTTCCAGTGTCCCTATGTTGAAGACTTAGGCTCTAGCCCATAGTGCTAATGGGAAGTGAGACCTCCTGAAAAGAAAGTTAGTTCACTGGGGGAGAGCCCTTGAAGGGGGTACAGGAACCCAGCCCCCTTTCTGCCTCTTAGCCATCATGAGGTGAAAAGGTTGGTTTCATGACATGCACTCTGCCATGATCTTTCATCTTGACACTGACTCAAAACTGCCAGAGAGAATTGACCACGGACTGCTACTCTAAAACCGTAAGCCTACACAAACCCTTCCTCCTTGAGTTGATTTATCTCAGGTTTTTTTTGTTGTTGTTGTTTGTTGTTTGTTGTTGTGTTGTCCCAGCAACTAAAATCTAACATATCATGGCAAGAAAGGAGAAATCAGGTGACTCTCTCCTATGTTTAGATTACCTTTGGGCCTTTGTGAGGTCCCTGAGTTCATGCTTGCTGCCTTACATAATAAACTCCACATCTTCAACTCATAGCTGAGTCTTAATAGACTAGGGACCGGGCAAGAGATATTTACCTGACAGCAAATGTATGAAGCCAGAGATGCATAGTCTTTAATTCCAGAAATGTCAGGAGCCTTTGCTTGAGGCGGAGCTTAATACATGACCCTTGAGTAGGAGCCTGACTGCGATGGTTGTTATTGACTGTCAAGTTGACAGGACCAAGAATCACCCAAGAGTCAAACCTCTGGGTGCATCTAGGTGGGAGAGTTTCTAGATTGAGTTAGTTGAGATGGGAAAACCCACCTTAGAAATGGCGGTGCTATCCCACGGGGTGGGGTCCTTGACTGGATAAAAAGGAGAGAGCGAGCTGAGCATTCACCTCTCTAAGCTTTGTGACCATGGATGCCATGCGATTGGGTACCTCAAGCCTTCCTCACCATGATGGACGACTGTATCTGCTCCAGCTATGAGTGAAAATAAACCCTTTCTTTTTCGAGCTCCTTTGTTCAGAGCTTGTCACAACAACAGGAAAAGTAACTCATATCCACACAAGGGGACCAAGTTGTGAAAGCAGGAAGTTGCCTCCGTTCTCAGAAGCGTTATGCGTTTCCGAAGCCATCTGCACACAGAGCATCAGGGGAACCAAGATTAATTTCCATCTCTTTCTTTATAGACAAACAAGGCCTGGATTTTATACTTGGGCAGTTCATAATTTTGTAAGTTGTAAGAAGAAATTAATAATTACAGAATAGCCATTTTCTTTGATAGATTAATTACAATACTGTGATCCAGAAAGTTTGATGTCCCCAAGACCACACAGCCTGTAAGAGAATAGTTACTTAATTATTTTAAAAATGAGAGCAGGATTCTCTGTCACCAAGCCAGTCTCCCCAAAAGGCAGTTTTGTTCTGAAACCTTACAAGTGTCCACCTGGGTTTCATTCTGTTCTTGTAAATCTTTTGGGTCAAATTATTTCATGTTTGGATTCAGAATACCTACCGCACAGCCTAGCACATCATACACTCAATAAATGCTTATTATTACCCAAAAGTACAAAAGCTTAATTACTCATCAACACTTCATGTGAATAAGCATGTGCCTGATGATTATACCCCATTTTATGAGGACAGTACATTCACCAATTAACATTTAACAGACTTCTCATCTCAATTAAAAGCCACTATAGTTTGCCATTTACTCATCCAGACTTTCTGAAATCTTTACTGCCTTCCTCTTCTGTACCTTATCCCCAATATGCCATCCAGTGCCATCCAGTGTAATTCAGTGCCATCCAGTATCATCCAGTGCCATCCAGTGTAGTCCAGTGCCATTCAGTGTTGTTCAGTGCTGCCCAGTGCTATCCAGTGCCATCCAGTGTTCTTCAGTGCCACCCAGTGTTGTCCAGTGCCATCCAATGCCATCCAGTGCCATCCAGTGTCCTCCAGTGCCATCAAGTGTTATCCAGTGCTATCCAATGCCATCCAGTGCTGACCAGTGCCATCCAATGCCACCCAGTGTCCTCCAGTGCCACCCAGTGTCATCAAATGCTATCCAGTATAATCCAGTGCCATCCAGTGTAATCCAGTGCCATCCAGTGTTCTCCAGTGCCATCCAGTGCTGTTGTTTCTCACAGCACTGTGATCTGACCAATTCTCCCCACCCCCTTGCCTCCACCCTGGTGCAGGCCACAGTGCCTGGGTTGTAGTCATTGCTTCCCGACCTGCCTTAGGACTCTACGATAGAACACAACTCAGCTCACATGAGTCCTGCTCCACCTGGGCCTCCTTCCCTGCTCCTATCCTTAAAAGATTTATTTATTTATTTATTGTGTATACAGCATGTATGACTGCAGGCCAGAAGAGGGCACCAGATCTTGTTATAGATGGTAGTGAGCCACCATGTGGTTGCTGGGAATTGAACTCAGGACCTCTGGAAGAACAGTCAGTGCTCTTAACCTCTGAGCCATCTCTCCAGCCCCCCTGCTCCTATCCTGGGACCCCTGCTCTCATCTCCCACTACACCTCACCTTTCTTTGATTTTTTTTCCTCATTAGACTTCAGTTCTGTTTTCCCGTTACATGTTGTCCTGGCTGGTTTTGTGTGTCAACTTGACACAAGCTGAAGTCATCAGAGAGGAAGGAGCCTCAGCCGAGGAAATGCCTCCATGAGATCCAGCTGTAAGGCATTTTCTCAATTAGTGATCAATGGGAGAGGACCCAGCCTGTGGGTGGGTGGTACCATCCCTAGGCTGGTGGTCCTGGGTTCTGTAAGAAAGCAGCCTGAGAAAGCCAGTAAGCAGAACCCTTTCATGGCTTCTGCATCAGCTCCTGCCTCCAGGATCCTGCCTTGTTATGATTTCCTGTCCTGACTTCCTTTGGTGATAAAGAACAATGCTGAAGTGTAGGCCAGATAAACCCTTTCCTCCCCAACTTGCTTTTTGGTCATGGTGTTTCATTGCAGCAATAGACACCCTGGCTAAGACACAGGCTGAATTTGTCGAGAGCTTTAGAAACATAATCCTTCTTTTGTGTCATAGCTTCATCTAATCAGTTGCTTGTCAATTCTGCATGTAAGAACTCTCGGGATGAGAGATAAAGAGACACCCTGGGCCTAGATTTCAACTCTGAAAACTGTGCACTGGATTGTAGGGGGCTATTTGGCATCATTTATACTTTTAAAATTTCACTAGTGTGGTGTGGTCAGTATACAAAAGCTAGCCCAGGTAATGGATGTAACTTGATGAGTTTGGCCATATGAACACCCAGGCAACCAGGACGGCAAAGCCCGTTACCTCCAAATGTTTTCTCAGAACTCTGTGGATTTTTTTTGAACACTTGACATGAATCTTACCTTCTTAAGAATTTATTTATGGGGCTGGAGAGATGGCTCAGAGTTTAAGAGCACTGACTGCTCTTCCAGAGGTTCTGAGTTCAATTCTCAGCACCCACATGGTGGCTCACAACCATCTGTAATGAGATCTGGCACCCTCTTCTGTGTACATAATAAATAAATAAATCTTTAAAAAAAAGAATTTATTTATTTTTTTTGTCAGGCTCTCCTGTAGCCCAGGCTTCAAACTCACTGTATCGGGTATCTGTCTCCTGAGGGCTGTGATTCTGTCACGAACCAATAAGCTGTTTTCTGGGGAGCTGGGATCCAAACCAGGTCTTCATGTACACTAGCTATCGCTCTACCAGCAGAGCTCTCTCGCTAGATTCTTAACAATATATCAGACTACTTTCTTTAAGTGCAATTGACATATAAATGCTGTATTTCAGCTTGGGCATACGTTGTTTTTTTGTTCTTTTAAAGAGAGATTTACAGGGGATTCTACTATTCAGTCAGGACTGGGAATCCTGTAGTTAAGGCCTATAAAATAATATTCTGAAATATGTATTGGGAAACCTGCTTTGGGCTCTGGGGGAGACTTCACATGTCCTTCACATGGGTGTTTAGCTGAGTGGTTGGTGAAGATTACTGCTCGATACATTCTTGGCTCATGAATGAGGAAACTGAGGCACTAAAGGCTTATGCAGTGTCCTACTTTTGCTTCTCATTGCTGTGATTAAAAACCATGACCAAAAGCAACTTGGGGAGAAGAGGGTTTCTATCAGCATCTATCTTAGAGGCCATCATGAAGGGAAGTCAGAGCAGGAACTCAAGGCAGGAACCTGGAGACAACTGAAAAAGACATCACAGAGGATGCTGTTGACTGACTGGCTGTAGATCAACTCACTTTCTAAACAACCCAGGACCAATTCCCACAGTGGGCTGGGCCCAAGCCCTCCCACATCAAGCATCAATCAAGAAAATGTCCCGTAGACTTGCTTGCCTACCAGCCCTCTAATGGAGTCATCAGTTAAGATCTCTCTTGCTAGAGGATTCTCGTATGTGTTAAGTTGACAGAAATGGACCAGCCCATGCAGCTTGCTGAAGATCATGTCACTAGTAAGTGACAAGAATTCTAACCCCTCATCCGTCTTCAGTACTCGTAGCCATTATACTCTCTTGCCCAACCCTTGACTGGAGAAGATGAGAAGGGCCAGAGCAAGATGGAGTTGGTGCCACTGAAGACATCTTTTAAAATATTGCTACTTCTGAGGTTTTTGACAAAATAAAAAATGTGTTTGCATTGATACTGAAGGTGTTCCATGGATCTTTTAGGAGTAGGGTGATGAAGTTGAAGATGGTTAGTAATTTAGCTTCCCCTGGACATAGCTGACACATATTATATTTTAAGGCCAAACCAAAAACTTTCTGTTGAAATTGTGTTTTATAGTTATTGAACCACTGCTACTCTAAAACAGCATAAATCTATGTTTCGGAGATGAAAGCAGAAACCACAGACCACAGGCTGACATTTCACATATTAGGCTGTGGTTAGCTCATGCTTTGAAACTTTTTATCTTAATACTAGATATTTTCTGTAAAACCATGCATGTGGATGGGGGTGTGTGGGTCTGTGAGAGAGACACAGAGAAAGAAGCTATCAGGAAATGGGAAAAGGGAATGGCATCAAAGACAACATCAAGGACCACAGAGCGGAGCGCTATGCTTGAATACTTTTGGCTAAAGACTGGATTCTTTTGGTGCTCCCTCAAATTTTCATGCTGAAGCACGTACCTCCAGCGTGGATGAATTTGACAGTGGGGAAATTCAGTCAAGGATCTAAGGTCCATTGAGTTTCACAGGGTCAGGCCAGAGTCTAAAGAGATGGTCTATATTTTGTTCTCTTTCTCCATGGACACGTGCTTAGGAAAGGTCCCGTGAGGAGAAGATGGCAGTCTACAGGACATGATTGAGAGCCCTCATCTGAAACCAAGTGGACAGAACTTGGATCTTGTACTTCTAGCCTTCATAACTGGAAGAAGAGGAGTAAATCCTGTTAGTATGCAGGATGCTGGCCCTTAGCAGATCGATACACCTTTGGAAGAGGTTAGTTAGCAATAAAGACATGAACAGGAATAGTAGGATGGAACCTACTACTACGCCTGACAACCTGAGTTGGGTCCCCAGGACCCACACAATGGAATTAGAGAGCCTTGCCCTGCAAGTTAGCTCCTGACCTCCACATGCCTGTAGCCCACACATGCCCCACTCTGCCCACAGGCACAAAAATAAGTAAATAATAAATGCAATTTTTAAAGGTTTAAACATGTGATATTTGTGCTAAAATTCCTAAAATTTCTCATACTATGTTAGAGGATTCTGTTGGTGGGTTACCAGAATCTTAACTGGAAAAAAAATTTAGAAACCAGTTTAAAATTTCTATAAATCATTTTTTTTTCCTAGATAAAAAGCATAGTTGTGCCCTCTGCCAGTTAACTTATTTGAATAGGATTAATTAGAAGATTACGGAAAGATAATGACTCAGTAGGCTCATGGAAAGCATGGGTGGGATTGCTCCCATGAACAAATGAATATTTGGGAGGTCAAGAGGATCCTCTGGATAATTAGTTTAAAATAATTATCGTAGAGCTTTTTGTTCAAGCTTAAAGGGCTGTCTATCAAAACTCCTTAACATGTTTTAATATGAATTTCCTAGTCCTTCAACCTTCTTTTGTGACTATATTGTATTTCCTTACTGTCTTGCCCACATATGAGTTGCTAGTGATTTGTTTTCATGGCTGGGAATCAGTTTAAAACAATAGTGAGGAACTCGGTCTTTGTGGGCGTTCCTGCTTTGGGGAGATCTGAGGAGAACAAAGGACTGTTTCTCCCAAGGGAAAAAAGCAAGAAAAGTTTGAAAAGAAAATTTTCTGTGGGGGCTAAGGAAAGCTATTGTCTGTACAAGGAGGCTTGATTGACAGGAGTCCAGAGAGGAGAGTTCTTTTTTATTTATTTATTTTAAATATTTCTTTCAGTTTTTGAGATTATAATTGCATCTTATTCCCCTTCCGCCCCTCAAAACTCCTATATGCTCCTCCTTGTTCTTTTTCAAATCCATGGCCTCTTTTTAAATAATTACTGTTACATACATATTTGTATATACATGTATATTCCTACATACATAAATACCACCTTCTCAACCTACGTAATGTTATTTGCATGTATGTTTTCAGTGCTTACCATTTGGTATGGAAATCGATTAGTGTGCTGTCCTCAGCATAGCTGCCTACAGTTCTTCGTGTAGGGTCGAGCTCTCGTGGGCTCTTCCCCTCCACTTCAGCTCGTCCAGAGTTGTCATTCTTGGTCGGCTCATCCTTAGGCAGTCATGTTAGGGAGGTTTTATGCATGTAGCTCCCGACATTACTGGGAGGCACAGTCTCAGAGCCAGTTCCCTAATCCTCCAGCTCTTACAATCTTTCCATCTCTTCCTCTGCAATGTTCCCTGAGCCTTAGGTGTGGGAGTTGTTTTGTAGATGTAGCCATTGGGATGGGGCTCCACAACTCTGCGTTTTGATTGGTTGTGGGTTTTCTCAATGGCTTCCTTCTGCTGCAAAGAGAATTTTTGTGGTGATATATTGTGTACCCTAATAAACTCAGTTGAGGATCAGAGGACAGAGCCAGCCACTCGATTAGACATAGAGGGCCTTAATCCTATCACTCAGGAGGCAGAGATCTGTCTGGATCTCTATACTGGAAACAGAGCCAGGCAGTGGTGGCACACTGCCACCCAGTACTGGGAAGCACACACACCTTTAATCCCAGGAAGTGATGTCTGGGTAGAGAAAGGTATATAAGACATGAGGAAACAGGAACTCACTCTCTTTAGACTGAGGATTTCGTAGAGGTGAGAACTAGTGGCTGGCTGTTCTGCTTCTCTGATCTTTAGGCAAGTTTATTAGGGTACACAATATATAACCACAAAGCTTACTTAATGAGGGGACGAGGAACCCACTTATCTGTGGATAAAAGGACAAATCTTTGGAGTAGAGTCAGGGCTTATGCTGGTTTAGTGAGGTGGGGGCTGTATGTTCTCCAAGGTCCATGACTTCACAAGCCCTGGGCGGCTGGCTGGGTTTCTGCTACCAAACGTAATTTCCCTCTTGTTGAACAGACTTTAAGTCCAATTAGAAAATTGTTGGTTGCTGCCAAGGTGTGTGCACCACTACTGCATCCTTAGAGTCTTGTGCCAGGCTGGTCACTGTGGTAATTTGTAGGTGTCATAGTGTGGCTAGGAACGCTGATTTCTCCTTTGGCAGCTTACATGGCACCATGAAAACTACTCCTCAGTGAGGAGAATTTTAGGTCAGCTTGTGAGTCTTGGTTTTTTTTTTTTTTAAAGTGCACGTCTTCAGCAACAGTGACTTACCTTCTGTCTCTGCGGGGACAACTAAGGGCAGAAGTCTATAATGTTTTGGGAGTCTCTGGGACAGCCCTGACCAACAGGGCTTCTCATGTCTGATGTTGGGGTTTTGTTATGTGGCCTTTGACTCTTAGGGGGAGCATGTCAGCCCAGATGAGAAAATTTTATTTAAACTCTATATGTATATTTATACACAGATTTATATGTATTTTAGTTTTTTTAAAATATTTATTTATTATGTATACAGTGTTCTGTCTGCACACACCCATGCAGGCCAGAAGAGGGCACCAGATCTCATTACAGATGGTTGTGAGCCACCATGTGGTTTCTGAGAATTGAACTCAGGACCTTTGGAAGAACAAGCAGTGCTCTTAACCTCTGAGCCATCTCTCCAGCCCCGTATTTTAGTTTTTTAAAGGGTAGATTATTAATAGTATGATTCCTCATGGCTTTTTCTGTCATCCTTACTGTGATTTTTACCTTTTTCATTTGTCTTATATATTTATTTCCCTTCCCTTCCCCCATCAGAGCCAACCCATTTTTCCCATTTCCCAGATCAGATCATATGCACCATGCTAGTGCCCTCTCTAGTGTGCCCCTACCCTCATCCCACCGGGGCAGGCATCCCTTTTAACTTTCCTGGTTTCTGCAGTTACTCCAGGCTATGTACTCACATCTATAGCCTGAAGCCAGGAGCCTGAGATGGAAGAGATGTTTGTCTTTGTGGATGCAGGCTATCTCACTCTACCTGCAAAGTTTCTGATTTCATTTTTCTTTACAGCCAAACAGTAGCCCATGATGTATATGTACCACATTGCCATTATCCATTTGTTGGTTGAACAAATAGGTTGTTTCTATTTCCTAGATGTCTTAGCTAGGGTTTCTATTGCTGAAACAAAACTCCATGACCAAAAAGCAAGTTGGGGAGGAAAGGGTTTATTTAGCTTACACTTCTACATTGCTGTTCATCACCAAATGAAGTCAAGACAGGAACTCAAGCAGGGCAGGAACCTGGAGGCAGGAGCTGATGCAGAGGCCATGGAGGGATGCTGCTTACTGGCTTGCTTCCCATGGCTTGCTCAGCCTGCTTTCTTATAGAACCCAGGACCATCAGCCCAGGGATGGCCCCACCCACCATGTGCTGGGCCCTCCCCCGTCTGCCCCCCCATCACTAATTTAAAAACAATGCATTATAGCTAGATCACATGGAGGCATTTCCTCAGCTGAGGCTCCTTCCTCTCTGATGACTCTAGCTTGTGTCAGCAATATAAAAGCAGCTGGGACACTAGCTGTTGTTAGTAGGACAGAAATAACTTTGTATAAAGGAACAGGACCAAGGGGTCCCTCTGCACCTGGGGCAGCTTCCTGGTCTAGCTAAGGGGAGGGATGACAGAAAAATTTACAGGGTAAATGAGCCATACTTTGTGCCAAGGGGCATCATCAGGATGAACAGAGCTGAAAAAGCCATAGATGGTATGGCCAATGCCCAGGCTCAGCAAGTCTTGTCCTGCACTGTAAGTTCAGCTAAGAAACAGTGGAGGAAAGAACAGTGAGCGGAGAGAAACTGCTCCATCCTCTGCCTTCCTGTGACGGTGGTTCAGGACCCTTCATGGAGACAGATCCAAAGATAAACCAACGACAAAGGAGATGGAAGCCAACCTCCTCCAACTTCAGCGACTGGCATCATTCAAAGGCCATGACTGGACAGTTGAGAACCAGACTAACTAAACATGATTTAATGTTATAACCCAGGTCCAGCTCACTGGACTTTAAGAGAAATATGAATGATCAGCATACTTCAGTGATTGCTAGAGGGAGCAAAGGATTGCATGTACCCTCTGGTAAAACTAACAACTAAACTCGTAAATGTCAGACTTCAGCTGCCGCTGCTCTTTGGTGTTGAGATATGAGAAGTGTTAGGAAGCCAGTAAGAGATGGAGAAATGGAATCTAGAATCTGAAGAAAAAGAAGTCACTGGAAACAGACCCACAGACTATACTGCTGTTGGAACCAGCAGACAGGATGTCGAAGCAACTATAAAATACATGATTTTAGCTTTTGCTGGGAAAACAGACAGAGTGAGCGAGAAGATAAATGGCTTTCACGAAGAGAGTGAACTATGGTGATATTTTATTTGTATTCAAATGTTATTTGTATGTTAATAAATAAAGTTGCCCGGGGGTCAGAGCTATTAGCAAGCCATAGGAAAGCAGGGCAGTGGTGGCGTACGCTTGTAATCCCAGCACTTGGTAGGCAGAGCTAGGTAAGTCTCTGTGTGTTCAGGGATACAGCCAGTATTGGATACACATGCCTTTAATCTCAATACCAATCATAGAAAACCTGGAGGTCTATACAGACAGGCCGTGATGAGGCGGTCATGTGGTTGGGTTTACAACCAATGAGAAGGCAGAACAGAAACACTATAAAATGACAGACACACAGGAATTAGCTCTGGTTCGGAGAGGTAGGACCACTGCAGGAGGAAGGGTAAGGTTTTAGCTCTGAGCTCTGACCTCTTGGCTTTCTTCTTTGCATTGGTTCTGTGTTTCTTATTTAATAAGACGGTTGGTTACATCTACAGTGAACACTTAGAAATGGGCCACTGCCGAAGGGAAATCCTATGTGAGAGGAGGTTTCTTTACAGAGTTGCGTCATATCAGCCCTGAGCATCCTGCTGGGAGAGCAGAAAAAGGTCTCAGTGCACTATAGGCTGTCCCTTGAGTACTAGAGATGGAGGGCAGCCCTGTGAGAGCAGTGTTGTATCAGACCTCTGTGAGTGTCAGAACTGTGAGAACAGCGTGTACCTGCTTTGTGATACAGAGTAGAGACTCCGCTCCATCAGGCATTTTTAACATTGTTACTTTAAATGCCTCCTTTCCAGATGATGATTGAGAAGTTTTTAAAAAAATGGTGCCAGAAAGCACAATAGATTTTTTTTAAAGATAGATTACTTTAGAGAAAAAAAGAAAATAGAAACAAAACATAAAAAACAATAAACAAAACCAAGCAATGCCCCTTACTACCAAGAACAAAAAACACAAACCAAATGAAAAACAAAACCCCCACCAAAATAGAAAATGTTTAATTGAAAAATAAAGTGTTTGAATTGAAAGTCAACTTATTGGCTTAGCATTAGATCAAATGTTACAGAAGCAAAAATCAGTGAACTCGAAGACAGACAAGTGGTGTATCTATAATTAAAAGCAGATTGTTTGGACCAGGAAGTTCTGAGCAAGAAATATTGTCAAGTGAACAAGGACATCTCATAATGAAAGGAAGGGAAACATAAAAGAGACAATAATTCTAAATGTGTATTCTGCTTTAAAATACGTAAACAAAATGGATAGATATACAAGCTCACATTTGTGGTTGGATTATAATATATTCTTTTTGTTGGCTTTTTTTGGACACAGGGTCTCTCTAAGTAGACCTGGGACTTGCTCTATAGACCAGGCTTGCCTCAAACTCACCGGGATCCACCTGCCTCTGCCTCCTGAATCATGTATTTAAGATATATACAGTGTTTTGCCTGCATGTATGCCTATGTGGCAGAAGAGAGCACCAGATCTCATTATAGATGGTTGTGAGCCACCATGTGGTTGCTGGAAAGTGAATAGAGCAGCCAATGCTCTTAACCTCTGAGCCATCTTTCCAGCCAGCCTCCTGCATCAAATACTCTTTGTAAGAGATGAACAGACAAAAAGTTAGAAAGTGCATAGGAAATATGAATTGCACTATTATCAATAATATTAATAGGTTTTATATAGCACTATGCACAACAACTATATGATACTTTCTATTGTGTTTATTGTTGTTTTGAGTGCTTGTTATTTTCAAGCATACCTAGACTGTTTGCCATGTACTAAGTGTTAAGATAGAACAGGTACTAAGTCATGGAAAAGCAATATTTAAAAGAGACAGAATTTGTCCAGACTGTGTTCTTGGGACATGATAGAAAACAATCAAAAGGACATCTAGAAAAGTTATCAAGTATTTGGAAATTAAACAATTCATTTCAAAAAAGGAGTCACAGGAAGAGGAGGAAAAAATGCTTTTGAGACAAAGTCCATTTATGCAACCTTGGCTGGCCTGCAAATCACTTTATAAGCCAGGCTGGCTGCAAACTGGCCTCTGTCTCTCGAGTCCTGGGGTTAAAGGTATGCCTCCCCATGCCTAGTAAAAACATATTTTTGATAAATGATAATGAATCAAGTATTCTTAAGGAGCTATGAAGGGGAAGGTAAATTAGGTAAAAAGTAGAAGACAAGATGTAATGAACAGTGGAAAGGACTACAATTAAAAAAAATAAAGTTACCAAAACATTGATTCAGTGGGAAAAAAACAAACAACAACAAAAACAAAATCATAGTCTAAATAAGTTAAAAAGTAAATGTATTTAAAACTGTGATTTTTAAAAAAAGAAATAAAATGTAAATCACCAATAGCAAGAGTGAAAACAAAGCATTATTAGAGACCCTACGGTTTAAAGCAATACCAAGTAGCTCTCACAGTTAATGTTATACTGGCCAACAACTTAGATGAAATTGAAATAGTTCCACTAAAACCACAGTTTGTTTTTGGTAGATAGGGCATTATATGGTTCTGTATGTGGTACAGACATTATATTTATAATTTGAAATTAAATTATAATTTAAAATATCTACGCCCAGATAGTTTACCTAATAAAATTTCCCAAATAGTTAAGAAATAACACCAACTCCATAGAAACTGACAAACAATAGCAAAGCTCTTAGTATTGCTATGTGCCTACCCACTTTTCCTTTGGTTCTCAGCCTCTATCTGAAGGCAAAAGAAACAGAATTTTTATACCCTTCCAGAAAAAGTCTGAGTTCCTTAGACAATGACTATGTAAATCTTACTCATCGGTGTTTGCAAAATACTCAGCACTTTCAAAACTTCTGAACTCAATATTTTCTTTTCTTTTTTTAATTTTCTTTTTTAAATAAAGTTAAACAATACAACCAAAATTCACAAGCTGCCTCCCTGTCTACCCCTGGCTTCCCTCCCCTCCCCAGTCCTCAGCGCTGGCTCCCTTTCCTTCACCCCACTCATACAGACACGGGGCACCCAACTGAGAAAAAGAAACTGCTCCAAGTACACAGGGACATGATGGAGGAGGTGAACCGTCCACATTCATGGTTAAACTGAGCAAGTCTGCATTTTCGGGGTTTGGAGTAGTTGCCCTTCATTAGCCAAACTGAAAGAAGAAATTCCCTGGGCCAGATGCTTCAAAGCTGAAGCCCCCAGGGCCACCGAAGAATGCCTTGAAGATGCTGTTTGCATCAAAATCGCCCATGTTCATGCCCTCCTCATCCAGGTCCTGCCCACTGTCGTAACGAGTCTTTTTCTTGGCATCAGAGATGGTAAAAGCCTCTCCTACGTCCTTGAACTTCTTTTCTTCCTCCTTCTGAACCTCGGCACTGGCCCCACTGTGCCGATCAGGATGGTGCATCAGGGTCTGTTTCCGGTAAGCTTTCTTGATCTCGTCCTCAGAGGCATTCTTGTCAACTCCCAGGATCTTGTTTTGATCTTTCCTCTTGCTCTTCTTCAGTTCCAGCTGTGCGTTCTTAAGGAGCTGTTCGTGTTCTTTTGTTTTCTCCGTCTGATACACTTTTTCCTGGTCCTGTACAGCTTCTTCATACTGCTCTGTGTCGATGATGTAACTCGGAGCTCTTTTCAAATAGGCTTTTATGTAGGCGCCATTGAGCTTCATTGCATTTGTACAGTTGTCTATGGCATCACCTAGTTTCCTAAGCTTGGAGTTAACTGCACCCCGATTACATTGGAGTTTAGCATTTGTTTTTACGTTGTTGGGGTCTATTCCCAAGGCTTCTGTGTACAGTTCATATGCTAGCTTGTAATTTCCTTCCTTAAATGCGTTATACCCGTCTTCTTTCTTGGCTTTCAGGGCTTTGGCATTTCTGCAAGCAACACAAGCCTTCTCGTGGTCAGGAGCCATCCCGAGAGCCTGCACAAAAAACCTGAATGGCCTTCTCAATACAATCTTCATAATAAAGGCAAAGACCAGGGACATACAGAGCATCGGCATTGGTGGAATCCATGCGTAAATTGTCACTGGCCACAAACTGTGCTTCTGGGTATCGACCCAGCATTGCTAAACATTCTGCTTTGAGGATTTTGAAGCGATGACAGGCAGGGGCGAATTCTAGGGCACGGTCCATGCAGAAAACAACCTTTCGGAAATCTCGTTTTTTCGAAATCCACTTCTGCTATTTTCTCATACTCCATGACTGCATTGGCATTCTTGAACTCCTATTGTGCCTGGGCACTTTTATGATCCAGTTCTAGGGCTCTTTGGAAACTGCGACATGCTGCCCTTGCATTCCCAAGTGAGAGGTGGCATTTGCTTTCTCTCGGAGGTGTCCCTGACAAAACTGTCATCCAGTCTCACTGACTGCTGTGCATCTCCGAGAGCTTCCCAGAACCTTCCAAGCATCATCAATGTGGCTGCCCGATTACCATAATAGCTTGCATTTTTAGGGCAGATATCTAGGGATTTTGTGTAATAGTTATAAGCTTTTTTGTGGTCCTTCTTAGCATTGTACACATTCTCTTGTTCCTTGAAGGATTCTGCTCCCCTTTGCTTCTTTGTTCTCCAGCAGTTCAGGTTCGGTCCCCGCCATTACCACATCACACTCCGCGGTCCCCGCCATCTCGAACTCAATCTTTTCTAACGTTTTCATTCAAAACCCATTGTTCGCCTTGGTCAATGTATGAGCAAAACTTTCAGGGCCTCTCATGCCTGAGTTTCTCTTAGTGACAACCAACGTTTTATTTCCTCCTTTCTTCAGTGCTTTGGAATCAGGCCTTTCTGGAACAGAAAACACTGGTCAGACCACGTGTCCCCAACCTGAGTGTGGTTTCATATGATAGACTCAGATTAAAATTCATGTAGCAAATGAGAACCGTCTGAGTAAGTAACCGCAATGACAGCGGAGGAAGCCTGCTTTTCATTCGGCCCTGCCTCGGAAATACAAAGAGTCCCGGTTAGATGAAACCCTGTAGATACATTCTTTATCACGGCTATTTGATGTAGTTCCAGCTTACATCAAACACAGGAAGCATCCAAAGCCCCTTGCGTTGCTATGACCGAGGTGACGCTGTTCAGGGACTGAAAAAGAGTCACAGGAAGACTATCTCAACATCTAAGGTCTTTGCCACCTGCCTCGTGGTGAGGGACCTGTCGCGGTGGGCTTTCTTCCTCCACTCTTTCCTCTCAGCTGCAGAAAGCTGAGTTTATTAGACCCCCAGACACCTGGTTTCTCAGTCAAGGTCAGTTTTCCAATGTGCTGCTGGCATTCCACTACCTGGTTTATAGAATACATTGCTGTAATTGAGGTGCCTCAGGACTCAGCCAGCACCTTTAAGAACATGGTCCCGCCCTCCAACCCCCACCCCATCCAGCTGTTTGCGGCTGTCCTTTGCACAGACTTGAATGCTGTATTCAAGTCCTTATGATGTTTGCTTTGTTCTCTTTTTTCCCCTTCTGTGTACTTGAAGAATCATAAATGGACTGTTACTCTGTTTTGAGCAGGGTGTGGGGACTGGGCACACCAAAATGAAGAAGATAGTATTTGTGGATCAGGGATGTAGCTCAATAACATAGTGCCTAGCCTGTGTGAGGTTCTGGGTCTTGTCCCCGGTGCAAAAGAAAAAAAAAAAAGAGCAATCGAAATAATGTCTAAAAGACAGAGTTCTTGCCCTCAGGACCCCAGAACTGTGGTGGTGTTGTGTTCCCCAAAATATTGTGCACCCTAATAAACTTATCTGGGGTCAAAGAACAGAACAGCCACTAGATACAGAGGCCAGAAAATGGTGACACACATGCCTTTAATCTGCATTCCAGAGCAGAAATCCCCCTGGATCTCTGTGAGTTCAAGGCCACATTGGAAACAGCCAGGCATGGTGACACACGCCTTTAATCCCAAGAAGTGATGGCAGAAAGCAGAAAGGTATATAAGGCATGAAGACTAGGAACTAGAAGCATTTGGCTTTGAGCAGCACAGTTCAGCTGAGACCTAATCTGGATGAGGACTCAGAAGCATCCAGTCTGAGGAAACAGGATCATTTGAGGAATTGGCAAGGTGAGGTAACTGTGGCTTGTTCTGCTTCTCTGATCTGCCAGCATTCACCCCAATAACTGGCCTCAGGTTTGTTTTTATTAATAAGACCTTCTAAGATTCCTGCTACACAGAACCACATTTGAGTATGGAGTCCACGCATGAGTGTGGATGGTAAGTGGATGTGTAAGTATTGTTTGTCTTTACATGTGACAATAATACCACACCGTCAATTTTAAATTTGTTGAGAGCAGATTTTAAGTGTTTCATCACAACACACACACACACACACACACACACACACACACACACACACACACACAAATGGTGACAGTGGATCTTAATGAGTCTCACATTCTGACTGTAATAATCAGAATACGGTGCATCACATCACACTGTGCACCTTAAATATGGCCATAACCTTTACTTGTCAATCAAATGTTTTAAAATATAAAAAGAGAATAAGGATGTAGAGGAGACAGAAAGGAGGGAATACCTGTAAAGTGAGAAATGGAAAATAAAATTTCAAAGAGTTGAAAATTATTATTTTTATTTTTGTTCATGTTACCCATGAATGACCTGTTCCTGGAAAGCACTTCTGGTCCTACCCTTGTATCTTTTGGAAGCAGGCATCACTATTCCTTTGTGGTCATCTTAATGGACCTTCTCATATTGAGCCAATGATCAGAGGTATTTATTTATTGAGCTGAGCGTTCAGTGAGCCATGAGAGTGACGAGCATCATGTGGTTCAATATTGTCCCACTGGAAATTGTCTCACTCCAGTTTTTTTCTACCCCAGAAGCCCAGAAGTCCTTTCTACTTCTCAGTCTCATCCCGGAAGTGAAGAGTAGTACCTCTGTGCTCTGCACCATGCATGCACTGTCTACATCTTCTGCTCTAGTGACCTGTACTGAGATCAACACTTCTTTCCTGTCCAAACCTCTCCATTAGCCATCTATGGAGTCATGTAGGTTTAAACAGGAAAAGGACCATTTTTAACACACTGTATTGGAATGCTTCATTTTTTTAAAAAAAAAAATTTGTTGTCATGTCTGGAAACTGCTCAGATTCAGTAACCCAAGAATGGGTGGTAGAATTCGGGTGATGGTAGGGGTTATTCTAATGTCTGTGTTGTTATCAGTACCTGAGAATGATGGGTCGGGTCTCCAAAGGGGCTCTTGAGATCCTCTCTTCCTTCTCTGCGCCTCAAGAAGTACAGTGCTTACATCCAGCTCTTCAACTTGCCTGGCAAATTCCGAGGTTGTAGTGTGATCAGAAAGAACAAGAGGGACACGGCCACTTTGGGAGACTATGACAGAAGTGATGTGGGACCCTGAAGTGGTGGCGGAGGTGGGACCACATCAACCCACAACACACTCGAAGGAAAGTAAGTGTCATGCTCATTTCTGGTGTCATCAAAGGAGAGGACGAATATGGATTTCTGTCATCTCTTGGGAGCTGAGTTACTTCATAATCGCTTCAAAGACTTCATCCAACACATGCTAAGAAGGTTGGTCAGGAGAGAAAGTCCCCTCAGTGAACAAGAGCTGTTGACCCAAAGGGGGACAGTGTGTGGCACGTGTGTGCACGTGAGTGTGTTTTGCTTTTTAAAGGCACATCGAGCTGGAGTCAGTAGGGAAGGAAGGAGTGGAGAGTAAGTAGAAATGCTGGATCGTAAATATTTCCCAGGTGTGTGGGGCCAAAGTGGGATGCAGCACTGAGCACTGCATTTGGAGACCCCACCACCCAGTTCAGGAGCGTCCTGCAGCAGAACTCCCATTATTACGTGCTTGAGAGAATGGGCCTCGGTGCGAGGCTGCTTGGGTTTGCAATGTTTGGGACTGTGAACAAGTTGCTTAATCTTGGTATCTCAGTGTCTTCATTCCAATTAAATTCACTTAAATTAAATTAGACTAATTTAATCAATGGACAGCGCAAAGCGGAGTGTTTGGCTTCTGGTGAGCGTCAGTGAGCTTTAAGTGCTATTTGCTAGTATTCTTGTAAGGAAACCAACCTCCCAAAGGGGAATAGGAAGATTCTTTACATCACTATTGTTTGACGCACTGTGCACCGTATGCTCGGGGTTAAGCATGCTAGTCTCTCCTGAAAATGATGTGTGTGCGTATGAATTACAGGACTCTCATCTGTCATTCCAAAATATCTCTTTGCAACCACTTTAACTACATAACGAACCTAAAATTAAAAAAAAAAATTAAGTGTAAATTCTGATGAGGCACCACATTGACTGTTGAGGATAAATGACGGGCAGGGATGTGGAGAATGTAACTGCTGGGTGGACCTCCTGCCCTGTTCAGCGACTCTGCAGGCTGGAACGCTCTATGTGGAGTTGAGACATAGGGCTGGTGGCTTTTAGGGGGTCACTGTGGTTTGTCAGCTCTGGGTAGACTTTCTCAGCAGCTAGCTAACACTGTTTTCACTCCTTTAAACTAATAAACGAGCAGACAAAAGACTGAAATCAGAGGAAAAGTTCATGTGCCCCAGAAAAAGGGAGGAAGAAAGCTTCAGGAAATGTGTTCTGCAGGCTGGACCCTTTCTAGGAACCATGGATTACTGTCTCTACAGGCACTGTGGGAAACAGCGCCCTTCTCATTTGTAGCCGGCATTGCTGCATGTCCACATCACAGACATTTCGTTACTGTTTTTTTTTTTTTTTTTAAATGTTCAGAGGTCCCTCTCCCTCCTCTCTTCCCCCCCCCCCCCGGTCCTCCTTCTCTGTGAGTATTTAGTTACCAAACACTGTGTCTTCACAGATCTATCTGTTAGAGGGACCTTGCTGACAGGTCACCATCTCGAGTCCGTCTGTACCACGGAGTGTCCAGACACGAACAAGGGAAACTTCTCCCCAGTGGAAGCTGTTGGGAAGGCTACTGGGAGCATCTGAGAAAGAATTCCTCCTCTCTGTGAAGTCAGGCCACTCTGCCGGGCTGTGTCTGCAGGATGGCTGGGCCGTGTGGATTCTGTGAGCCCAGGAGGGGCAGCTGTGAGATACAGCATGCATACTCACCTCGGACCATTGTACGAGTCAGAGGAAAGTGTTGTGCTGAGAGATTAGGAAACCTTTCCACACCTGCATGCAGGGTGAGGGGCAGAGAGAGCAGACTGTCTTCTAGGATGAAGAAAAGATGTATCTCTTCCAAACAACACACACACACACACACACACACACACACACACATATACACACACAATAACACAATACATATATACACAGTAACATATCTGTACACACAGACAGACAGACAGACACACACACACACATAGACACACAGACATACATACATTTACTCACACACACACACAGACACACACATAGGCACATAGACTCACAAAGACCCACACACAGAGACACATACACACACACTAACACATATACACACATAGACATATACACACACATAGACACACAAACACATATACACAGACACTAACACACATACACACACAGAGAGACACACACACATCAGTTTCTGCCTTTGAGCCGGTGAGCTAGTCTACTTACACAGAATTTATTGCAGTTTTCCCATTGCATTGTTGTTTCAACCAGCTATTTTTCCACATTCATTTTGAATTCTCACTCTTTAATCCTTCTTCCTTTTTATCCATCTTCACCCAACAAGATGAGAAGTCTATACACTCTAAAACTCTTTAAATCGTCTCCCTGCTTTCCCCTACCTCAACCCTACATATAGTCAACAATATCCAGAAATTTAATTATGAAGCTGGGTGTGGCCACATGCCTGTAAACCCAGCATTTAGGAGGCTGAGGTAGGAGGGTCAGCCTGGACTACATACTGAGTTCTGAGTCAGCCTGGGTGTGTGTCCACTTCAAAACAAAGACAAGAAGATGGGAGGACTAATTCGGCAGGGCTCAGTGGGAGGGGGATAAAGAGATGAGAGCTGGGGAGATGTTAAAATACCACGTCACCGTGTGTGTGGTGGCAGCTTCCTTTCCAATTTTAAATCCCCTTTAAAATTTTCAGTGAAATCAGAATCAAAGGGTTGAACTCCTCAGTGAAATACCTTTCTGTACACAACCAGAGTCTTTAAATACCTCTGCCTCAGCTCTTCCCTGTGACACCTCTTTAAAAGCCGGTCCTAGGGTGAGTCACAGTGTGACCATCCTTCAAGACCTCCCATGCCCGAGAATTTGTTTTCGTTCCCATATCTGAATAACAGCCAGGTCTAGAATCTTCCCCCTAAGGCTGGAAGGTTCTCTTAATTGCCCTTTTTTTTTTTTTTTAAATTCTCATCTTCAGATTGAATTTTAGATAATTTCTTCAGTTCTTGTTCCCAAGTCATTACTCCTTTCCTGTAGTTGTGTATTGTAGACACTGAATCCATTTATTGAATTAATTTCAACTACTGAGATTTCCGTCGGTAGAAGCTCTGGTTTACTTCTCTTAGAATCATACTTTCCAGAGCGTTCTATTTACTAAAAACTGTTGAGTATGTTTATTTGATGTTGTGATTCTTGTGACTGTGGTATCTGGGGTCACTGAGGTCTTGGTCTGTGGTCTGTGGTTTCTTACGTAGTCTTGTGGGTTATTTATTTGTTTGTTTGTTTTGTCTTGTTCTTACTGGAAGCTGCCTGGGTTTTATAGGATGAACATCTCTGAGGTTCTTCCAACGTGAGTTTATGCTTGCTATCTCCTAACTGAAGGCACTAAAAGCCTGGTCCCCCATAAACTAAATTTTTACTTTGAGGTTCTTAGAGCACCCAGTTGGGATGAATTTGTGCTCATTTTTATATGACTGACTGGCTTATATGAGTGATTTCCCAAGGGAATGTTTTTCTCTGCCCCTTCTACTTTTTAAAAAACGTATTATTCTCTCACACAATACATCCAAGCCACATTTCTCCTCCCACCCTCCCTGCCACTTCCCCTTCTCTCCAGATCCACACCCCCTTTGTTTCCCTTCAGGAAAGAGCAGGCCTCCCAGGGGTATCCACCTAACATGGCGTGAGAAAGTACAGTGAGACTAGGCACACATCCTCATATCAAGCCTGGACAAGGCAACCCAGTGGGAGGAAAGGGGTCCCAAGAGCAGGCAAAAGAGCGCCCCCACTCCCACTGTTAGGAGTCTCACAAAAACACAAGCTAACAACCATAACATGTATGCAGAGGACCTGGTGCAGACCCATGTGGGCTCTGTGATTGCCACTGGAGTCTCAATGAGCCCTGCTTAGTTGTTTCTGACGGTCGTATTCTCTTGGTGTTCTTGACCTTTCTAGCTCCGACAATCTTTCCTCTCTTCTGCAGGGTTCCCTGAACCCCGAGATCTCCATCTGGTTCTCTCTACTTAGCACCAGTGTTTGGAAGCAATTGTTTGCCTCAGAGTAACACACACACACACATACACACACACACACACACAGTGTGCAGGTGCATTTGAAGTGTTTTTTTTTTTTGCTTGTCTCAAAGTTTTATCTGAGTGGCTGCAGTGGAAGTCTGAGGCAGGTGTTTTAACTTCGCTGGGTCATTTTATTTGATTGTATTTGTAGTGGGATCTTTTTTTTTTTTTTTTTTTTTTTGGTTTTTCGAGACAGGGTTTCTCTGTGTAGCTTTGCGCCTTTCCTGGAACTCACTTGGTAGCCCAGGCTGGCCTCGAACTCACAGAGATCCACCTGGCTCTGCCTCCCGAGTGCTGGGATTAAAGGCGTGCGCCACCACCGCCCGGCGCTTGTAGTGGGATCTTGATGAGGTATGTACCCCGCCCTCAAACTTGGTTTAAAGTGCTGTATGCCTGGAAATTGTTTGTGTTTACCATATACATTTCTTGTGGTTTAAGTGTTTGTTCTGGAGGGCCAGATTTTATTTTTTAAAAGGTACTTGGTGTGTGTGTGTGTGTGTGTGTGTGTGTGTGTGAGAGAGAGAGAGAGAGAGAGAGAGAGAGAGAGAGAGAGAGAGAGAGAAGAGAGAGAGAGAGAATACTTTTAGAAATCAGTTCTCTCCTTCCTGAAAGGCACTTTTTAAATTTGCTTGGCTAACTGCACACAATCTGCTGCTCCATCCTATGAACGACTTAGTATGTGGTGATTATTAATATGTTTTTTCTATTGATATTCTCTCTCTCTCTTGATTTTTCAAGACATTGTTTCTCTGTGTAGTTTTGGAGCCTGTCCTGGATCTCACTCTGTAGACCAGGCTGGCCTCAAAACCATAGAGATCCACCTGGCTCTGCCTCCCGAGTGCTGGGATTAAAGGCGTGTGCCACTGCCGCCTAGCGGTATTCTGACTCACAGAAACATTTAGAAGTTCCAGATCCTGGAGTTAGAGATGATTTTTTACAGTTTATCATCTTGAAACACAAGGGTGAATGCTTCTTTCAGCTTGGTGGTTCTGCATAGATCTCCATGCTCATTAACTGCTGGGATCATCCCTTCTATCCCGAAATGAAGGCACTTGGTTGAGAGACATGTAAGAGGAGACAGTATGAAGGGCAGGTTTAATGTGTAGTTGTACACAGATAAATGCTTCTATTCTCTCGATTAACTCATGGGCTGTGGTATGCTGGGTGTTTCTCCATTTTTGTTCCTGATTTTGTGCCCAGATGCCCCTTCTCCTAGGTATTCATTTGTTCTGTCGTTAATTTCTTCATTCTCTAGGGGTCCCATATGGTCGGATCTTATCCTTTCCCGTGCGGAAGAGATGATGCCAAAGAATGACTGCAGTGCCCCATAGGTCCCTCCGTCCCCCTAGCTCCTCCTACTAAGACAGAATTCTAAGACAAAAACTCTATCCACTTTGTCCACACTCCTTCAGGAGACGCGCCTCCTTCAAGCCAGTTGTTGCTCCTAGGTTCATCTCCGTCAGAAATTCGGCAGCAGGGCTGAGGGCTCGCTTTTGGAGTGCTTGACCAGCATGTGAGAGAGGCCCTGGATTGAATCCCCAACACGGGAGGACACGAGAGAAAGGAGAAAAGAGGAAAAAAGACAAGCCACCCCACCCCACCCCCGCAGCTACTGTTTTAGGATTTCACACTGTTCAACATACATGTGTGGGTTGTGTGTGGCTGGGTGGTGGTGGACAAATCGTGCCACAACTTAGGGGAGTTTGGAAAGAAAAGAGCCAAAATGTGTGAACAATCTTGGAGCCACCAGGCAGACAGACAGACAGACAGGAAGAAAGAAAAAGAGAGGGAGATGGGGAGAGGGAGGGAGGGAGAGAAGGAGGGAGGGGAAGAAGGAAGGAAGGAAGGGAGGAAGGAAGGAAGGAAGGCAGGCAGGCAGGAAGGCAGGCAGGCAACAAGCATTGTAAAGGGAATAATGATCAGAGGAAATGCTTGCAGAATATGAATGAAGTTATACTTATCATATTGCTCATGTCTGAGGCCCTACCTATTCCATGTTACTTACTTGATGTCACACATCTGAGCAGCTACTCAGGATTTTGGGAAAACTGAGAACTCCCACTACCCATCTTTTTGGCTTCTGCAAATAGGATCCTCTCTGTTCCTTTTTCTTGCTTGCCAAAATAAGGGTGAGACCTTATGTTGACTTCTGCCTACACAAGAATTGCCTGAGTGACCTACCAAGAGGAAAAGATGACTACCATGACACCAGAGTATCTCTAGATTTTGCATTTATGTATGGATAATTTAGTTTATGGATGTTTGGGTCCATGGAATGAATAAAATTGAAAACATTTTAGATAAATTGGCCCAGAGCCTGAATGTTCAAGCTGTGAATGTCCCGACTCTGCTATAGTGAGGATCATAAATTTGGATGGGAAAACACTGATAATTATGAACTTCTAACCAGACTGCACAGGATCTAACTGAAATTGAACATTCGTTTAACTTACAAAATTCAGTGCATCCGTTAGCTGATGCTACATTTAAAGACCCACAAAAGTCTCAATGCACACGGCGGCCACATTTCTTCCTGTGGGCCAGCTGGAATGCTGTGGCCGATCTCCATCCAACATTGGTGGCTTGTCTCTTGCACAATGAGCTCAGTGGGCTGGCTTTGCCTTTTGCTATGGTTTTGAGGATCCACTGGGCAGTTTTCTGCCAAGTGTTTCTCCTCTTCCTTAGACCAGTGGACTAGTATGGATACATTTTCCTCAAGGAAAGGGAAGCATACTAAGAGTGTGAAGGCCCTCGAGGTGTCAAAAGGTCCGGGTTCAGTACTGTCCCATGGCCACTAATGCCCATATTCTTCTGTCCAGGGCAAGTCACATGGCGGACTATGGACTCTGGGGGTGGGAGAGGACATTTTGTGTTTTGTGAGGGGAACCGCAAAGTCATAAAGTAAAATCCATCATGGCAAGGGCAACAGTTACAATCCAGAGAAAAGAAAAAGGTTAGTAGTTGCCAGCAGACAGAAGAGGGAGGTATAGCACAGAGGACGTTCAGGATAGGAAATGGCTCTGTAGGATCCTATAATGAGGGATGCATGCATTGGTCCAAATCCATCTGCTATAGAGCACCAAGAATGAATCCGAATGTAAATGATGGACTGAGGAATAGATGGGGAACAATGATGTGTTGATGTGATGTGGGCTCATCAGATGCACCAAATGTATCCTCCTAGTGAAAGGCTGTATATATATGTGGCTGTGTGAGGGTGTCAGGGAATATGTGATATTTACCTCTCAAGAGTGCTATGAACCTAAAACGGTTCTAAAAGAATAAAATTCTGAAAACAAACAAATGAACAAAAACAAAAGCTGAAGCACAGGGGAGGTGAAACTTGGGGCCATTGACCACAGACCACAGACGCCTGCTGCCGACATGTGAGTGGGATAAGCCGCTTCGTCACTAAAGGAAACTACGTGTACTTTGATGTCAAATTACAGTTGTTCCAGACATCTCAAGCTCCAGCCGTGGCTTCTCATTACCTGGAACTCAGGATAACAATAAGTTCCAATAACAACCAAACCCACAGATCAACTGCAGGGATCAAAGGCCGCCTAGCTGTGGGGTGTTCAGTGGTGTAGCTCTCCAGAAAGCAAACAGCTTTCCGCTTTGGTGAGCCAAACACCAACACCGAGTTTGAACCAAATATACCAAATATCTGTGTTGCTTTCCAGCATTCCCTGATCAGTGTCTCCTTACTCAATGTACTAATGAAGAATCCCATGGGCTAGCAGAACACATTTGTTTTATTTTAATACGTTGCCAACTATACTCTGATACAGATTTCCTGTGATATCCTTTATATTTCATGTTTTAAGCCATCGTCCTAGCCAAGGGCCCCAAGGGCCACAGGCTCCCAACAGGGCCCATTTAAGGAACTTCTCTCTGTACCTATTTCTATCTAGTTCCTCCCAGAGGCTCTCTGTAAACACACCCAGATGCTTCAGTCTCTGCTCCCACGGGAGCCAGAGTATTTATTCAGAGGACAGGAACATGGCTGGCTCCTCCTCTCTATCCACTTTGATGGGAGGCTGGAAGAAGGGATGATGGAGAGCCCTGACCCTCTGTCCTCCACCTCTCCTCCTAGGTCATCTTAGAGACATCATTCTGCAAAGACTTGGGCTTTTATGAAGGGAGGGGACCGTGTTGGCTTTGGACCACTGCATCTCTTTCAATCGCTGAGTGGTCAGTTTTCCCGGTGGGAATTTTGTCCACTCTCAAGTCCACGGGGGTAACGTCACTAAGTGGTGACAGTCCTCTCTCCGGTAGAACTGACAGAGCCCCCAGGCACCTCCTTGAGGCAGAGGTCTAGGCTCCAGCCAACACGGATGGCCCAGGCCTGGCACATCAGCTCCATACCATTTGCCAATTCTCAACCCAGGCTGTTTCCACCTTCCCTCCAGAAGGGAGTGTCAGCATCCTCCTGACTCCCTGAGAAGCTGCCTTATCAACAGGCTGTTGTATCCCTGCCCCCCCCCGCAGACTATTTCCATTGAAAGCGCGGGGACTATTTGGACATGGAGACGTGACCCAATGTTAGACATTTTCCTAAGTCAGACAAACAGGAAGACAGTCGAATGTGACAAAGAACAGAGACTCTGGCATGACAAGCTGCTCCAGTCCTGGGATCGAATGCCTTGGGTGAGTAGCCAAGGAACGTTAAGACGCAGACTTACGCTGGCACGATGATATGGGGCAACTTTGGATTTTTTTTTTTTTATCCCCTACAAATACTATCGTATTGTAGGCATCTGTCTGGCCGTTACCACCGATGGGAAATATCAAAGGAAGAGGACAGCCGGACCTCTGCTGTGCCGGCTACGTAACCTCAAAGCGACAGCTGAACGTTTTCACCAGACTCCTCTGGGTCTTGGAAGGCGCACTAAACACTTTGCTGCCTGGCAACAGGAAGATGGAAAACACATCTTTTGATTAATTAAAAGCAAAAGGTTGGAACTCTGTACCTTTCCATTCTTTAATTAACAGAGCCCACAGGCCACACGAGGAAGTAATAACACTCATTATGTTGTGATGAGAGTTAAGTCAGGAGGGGCTCCAGGCAGGATGCCCTCCGAGCCTTCCCTGAGATGTGCCACAGTGTAGACAGATCCTCACTTGCTGGAGACCTGGAGCTCACCAGCCGGGACACGCCCTCCTCCGCTACACTTCCTCTTGCAAAAGAGAGAAAAGGCCCCGAAACAAAGGCTTATATTTTAATTACGCCCCAGCATCTTTCCTGGAATTTCCTTTATTGAAAGAACACCTCCTTTGATTTCTATCTACTGGTGTTATTCTTTGGAACAACAAAAAAAAAAAAAGTTGGATCCCCTGCGGGCAGAACTGTCTTGTTTGACTGATCAAAAGCCATGTCAGCTGACTTGCAAACTAACAAATTATTTTCTTATTGTCTCTTAAACCTCTCCGGAAGCACCTTTTGAAGAGGACCTCCAGCCTGCCTGCTTTGCTCTGCACCCTTCATGCCTGTGGGTGGTCTAAAAGAATTCAAAGAAATAACAACCCCCCCCCTCATCTGAAGATGGAAGCCCACGCTACCCCAACCCCACCGTCTGGTCCAGCGTCTGCAGCTCTAGTGTTCAGGATCTGAGGGGCTCTCACTGTCTGGGTTGCCAAGGCAGGACTGAAATCTGTTAGTCAGATAGGGAATGTGAGCTTAACCGTGTTTGCTGGACCCCGGGAGATATCAGCCACTCAGTCAAGGGTTGCTATGTATATGAGTCAGGGTTCTCCACAGGAACTGTGATATCGGAGAAACTGGGAATGCTTAAGGGATGTTACAAAGGATCTACTTCCTGCCTGCAAAATATGCTAGGGTAATGGTGGCAAGAACATGTGGGAGTAGCCAACCAATGTCTGATCTAAGGCCCACTCCATGAGAAGGGCCAACCCCCTGCCACACACACACACACACACACACACACACACACACACACACCTGACACTGCTTGGATAACCAAGAACCAAAGACTGGATAGCCCAGAGACCTATAGGGTAAAACCAAACACTACTGGTCAAAAACCAAACCAAACCAAAAATCAAAAACTAAAAATCAAATCAAAACAAAAACCAGTAAGATTACTCCTAGAGCCAGCTAGTCTGTTATACTCATGGATCAGTGCCTTATCTGGTCACCATCAGAGAGGTTTCCTCTGGCAGCAGGTGGGAGCAGGTGCAGAGACCCACAGCTAGGCATCATGGGAAAGAGGGTCTAAATTGGAGGGCTCCATCAAATCCCTCTGCTCGGAGCTCAGGCATCTCTGCGGAAGAGGTGGAGAGAGTGTAAGAGCCAGAAGGAAGGAAGAACACCAGGAGAACAAAGCCCTCTTAATCAGTTAAGCAAGGCACTTATGAACTCACAGAGATCGAAGCAGTAAGCACAAGACCTACCTATGTGGGTCTGCACCAGGTCCTCTGTGTGTGTGTATTATAGCTGTTAGCTTAGGATTTTTATGGGACTCCTGACTGTGAGAAAGAGTGGGTCTCTGACTCTTGTGCCTGCTCTTGTGGCTCTTTTCCTCCTGTTAGGTTGCCATGTCCAACTTTGATAGGATGGTTTATGCTTCATCATACTATATTTTATTTTGTCATGTTTGGTTGTTATCTCTTAGAAGCCTGTTCTTTTCTAATGAGAGAGAGAGAGGGAGTGGATCTGGAGGGGAGGGGATGGAAGGGGAGGGGGGAGGAACTGAGAGGAGTAGAGGGGGAGAAACTATAATCAGGATATATTATATGAAAAAATCTATTTGCAATGAAATAAAACAAAGGGAAAAATTAAAAAGGATCTATTAAACTTGCTTAGGAAATATCACGTTCACGAACTAAAATTTAGCTAAAGGAACACTCCCTGCCTCTAATAGAACTCAAGAATGGGTGTCATACATTCCCAGACTGGTAGGGAAGAAAAATATGTGCTTTCAATCAACACAGTTGAAGTTTAGGGTCACTGACAATATGCTTCTGTCAAGATTCATCCACTAAGGTTGGGCCAGTTAGGTCCTATTCCAAAGTCAGAGAGCGTGCCTCAATAGGATGTTCAAAGGGGGTGCACCGGGTAATGTCACCACTAAGTGCTGCCTCTCTTAGGGGGAGGGACATAATTCTGCCAGGTGGGCAGGATGACTCTGGATAGCAGCTACCCCAAAAGAGCCACACTGGTCTACTTAAAGACAGGACAGCATCTTGTGCGTGTGACCCTTGCCACTTGCATCTGTTTTAGAGGTAACTGAGGTGGCATCTCTGTTTTGTACATCTCCCATTTGTCCAAAGTAGCCAACCTTGCAGTTTGTGTCTCCATAGGACATGCTTAATTGTTCAAAGTGTAACTTGGGGCTGGGACCTAAAAGAAATTGACAGGTGACAGTGTGTGCAAAATGTTATATGTCACTCAAAATGCTATATATAAAAGTCTATGTAAGCTGCCAAGAATTTCTGTGTGGGCTGGCATCAGCCAGCACTGGCTGGGGACTGTCAAAAAGCTTTTTCTAATTCCTTGAGTGTTTGGTGTGTATTTTCACGTGTGTGTGTGTGTGTGTGTGTGTGTGTGTGTGTGTGTGTGTGTGTGTACCTGCTGCATCCATAGGATGGATGTAATAAGTGTATATTACAAATGGGATTTATTAGTCTGGCTTGCACTGTGTGGTCTGGGTAGTTCAACCAATAACAACTGCCTTTGACTGGCGGCTGCTTTAACCGTCCCAGCCTGGCACTGAAGGCCTGTGGGATTCCTGGAGAGATGAACTTGCCAGCAAGATGCAAAGCCAAGCAGGCGAAATGCAAAGGCTTTTCCTTCAGACCTCCGTAGAGCTGACATGTCACCATCAGGTAATGCCATCTTCTAGGGTGGGTCATCTCCCTTCAGTTAACCAGATGGAGATAATTCTTCACAGCTACGTCTAGAAGCTTGGTGCTTAGTTGATTCCAGATCCAGTCAAGTGGACAACCCAGACTAACTACCATGCCACACAAGCATGAAATCCTAAGTTTGATCTCCAGAATCCTTGGGGTTTTTTTGTTTGTTTGTTTTTTAAAGCCAGGTGAGCTATAAGGGCACCTGTTTATAATCTCAGGGCTGGAGAGGCAGAGGAAGGTGAATCCCTGGGGCTCAGTGGCTTAGCCTAATTCTGGAGCTGTAGGCTAGTAAGAGACCCCCAACTGGGCGGAGGTGGTACCTGCCTTTAATCCCAGCACTCAGGAGGCAGAGCCAGGTGGATCTCAGTGAGTTCAAGGCCGGCCTGGTCTACAGAGCAAGATCCAGGACAGGCACCAAAACTACACAGAGAAACCCTGTCTGGAAAAAAACAAAAAACAAAAAAAACAAACAAAAAAAGAGACCCCATGACCCTGAATAAAAAAGCAACATAAGCTGGGTCATGGTGGCACACGCCTTTAATCCCAGCACTTGGGGAGGCAGAGGCAGGAGGATCTCTGTGAGTTCGAGGCCAGCCTGGTATCCAAAGTGAGTTCCAGGAAAGGCACAAAGCTACACAGAGAAACCCTGTCTCGAAAAACAAACAAACAAACAAACAAACAACAAACAAACAAACAAAAAAGGCAACATAAAAAACAATAACAAGTTCGAGGCCAGCCTGGGCTACCAAGTGAGCTCCAGGAAAGGCGCAAAGCTACACAGAGAAACCCTGTCTCGAAAAACCAAAAAAAAAAAAAAAAAAACAATAACAAAAACCCAAGATGAGGAATGACTCCCAAGCCTCTGGTGCCCATACACACGTTGTATTTGCTTCTTGCTTAACTGTAGAAATGTGACGTAAGAGACTGTCCTGTAAATGCCAAAGAATGAAAGAGCAAACTCACTTTCCATTCTCAGGTCCACTCTGAGAAGAACAAGAAACTAGTCAGATTCCCGTGAGGCATCAGGGGTGAAGATTTTCCCCTGTGTTCCCTTCTCTTTGAAGACCCACTCCGTGAGATGGAACCTATCACAGGCGCTGAGTGGGTGACTAAGAACCTGGGACTGAGACTGCACAGCCAGGGATGTAGAGTAAAATAAAATAAAATAAAAAAGGTATCAGTAAAACGACTCCTGATAACATCCACTATACTCATAGATCAGTGCCTCCCTCAGCCATCGTCAGAGAAGCTTCCTCCCGCAGCAGATGGGAACAAATACAGAGACTCACAGCCAGACGTTATGGAGAGAGAGAGAGACAAAGACAGAGACAGAGACAGAGACAGAGAGAGAGACTTTGGAACCACTCAATCCTAAATGGGATGTCTTCATTAAGTCCCTCCCCTCAGGACTCAGGGACCCTTTAGAAAAGGAGACTGAGAGCCGGGCAGTGGTGGCGCATGCCTTTAATCCCAGCACTCGGGAGGCAGAGGCAGGCGGATCTTTGTGAGTTCAAGGCCAGCCTGGTCTACAGAGCGAGATCCAGGAAAGGCAGAAAGCTACACAGAGAAACCCTGTCTCGAAAAATAAAAAAAATAGAAAAAGAAAGGAAGGAAGAAGAGAGAGAGAGAGAGAGAGAGAGAGAGAGAGAGAGAGAGAGAGAGAAAGAAAGAAAGAAAGAAAGAAAGAAAGAAAGAAAGAAAGAAAGAAAGAAAGAAAGAAAGAAAAGGAGACTGAGGAGAGAAAGAGCCAGCAGGGCTGGAGGGCACCTGGAGAACAAGATCCTCTCAATGAACAGGATGGACACACGGAAACTCCTGGAGACTGAGGCAGCATGCACAGGGCCTGCACCAGAGGGGGTCCTAGAAGTGGAAGAAGAAGTGAACACATGTCCTATGTCTAACTCAGAAGCTCTCTCCAATTGATAACCCCTTGCAAATGAAAAATTAGTTTTCTCCATGGGAGTCTCACTGGGCAAACAAACTACTCTTTTTTTTTTTTTTTTTTTTTGGTTTTTCGAGACAGGGTTTCTCTGCGTAGTTTTGCGCCTTTCCTGGAGCTCACTTGGTAGCCCAGGCTGGCCTCGAACTCACAGCGATCCGCCTGTCTCTGCCTCCCGAGTGCTGGGATTAAAGGCGTGCGCCACCACCGCCCGGCACAAACTACTCTTAAGGAGAGGCCAAATGTCCAGCAGTAGATGGGCAACAGAAAATGAACTCAGAGGCATCTTTGGAGGTTCCTTGTCTCATAATGTCATATCATAGCTCCTCCTTTTAAAAATTATCTTATTTTTTTTTAATTATATGTAGCTATACATATAATTAATATATGTATATATTTCTTTTCTTCTCTCTTTTTATCCTATAGGTGTTGAATGAATTTTAATTGGTCTTAATAATAAAAACCCGGAGTCAGATATTGGTATAAATGCTGAAAGATCAGAGAAGCAGAGCACCCAGCCACTAGAAAGACTTCTTACCTCTTAAGAATTCCCAGCCTGAAAGGGCTCTGAGCTTCAGTCTCCTCCCACCTTATATTCCTCTCTCCACCCAGCCATATCACTCCCTGCCTCAACCTCCCAAGTGCTGGGATTAAAGGCGTGAGATCCCAAGAGCTGGGATCAAAGGAGTGTGCCACCATAGCCTGGCTCTATTTCTCGTTTAGACCGATCAATCTTGTGTAGCCCAGGGTGGCCTTGAACTCACAGAGATCCGTCTGCCTCTGCTCCCGAGTGCTGGGATTAAAGGTGTGCGCCCCCACTGCCTGGCCTCTATGGTTAACTAGTGACTGGCTCTGTCCTCTGATCTTCAGGCAAGCTTTATTTGTTAGAGCACAAACAAAATATCACCACATATATGTCCTTTGTGTGTTTGTTAGGGCTTCCAGTTGAGTGTTTTATGGGATTTCCGAGTGTGTGAATGAGTGGGTCTCAGTCTCTTGTGCCTTCTCTTGGTCTCTTTTCCTTCTGATTGTTTCATCCAATTCTGATGTGTTAGTTTTTGTCTTACCTTATTTTATTTTACTGTTATCCCATAGAAGTCTGTTTTTTTTTTCTAATGAGAGACAAAAAGGGGGTGCATCTGGATGGGAAGAGTAGAGGGAGTGGAAATCATAATCAGGATATTATGTGAGGGGAAAAATTTCAATAAAAGGAAAAAAATTAAAAAATTAAATCAAACCGGGCAGTGGTGGTGCACACCTTTAATCCCAGCACTCGGGAGGCAGAGCCAGGAGGCTCTTTGTGAGTTCGAGGCGAGCTTGGACTACCAAGTGAGTTCCAGGAAAGGCGCAAAGCTACACAAAGAAACCCTGTCTCGAAAAACAAAAAACAAAAAATAAAACAAAACAAAAATTAAATCAAGTGTTGCTATTATCTTTAAGAATCAAAAATGATGGTAGATGGGTTTTTTTTTTTCCTAAAAAAAGAGAGAGTGAAAATCCTTGCCTGGAAAACCCGAAGTTAAGCAGAAATTGGGGTTTTCAACAGTTCAATGAATACGTTTTTCGGCAGTCTTACTGATGGAACAAACTCCAGTTGAAAATCCACTTTTTGACACCTGAAGATTTCACTCCCAAGTTTGACCGTACGAGAAGGGCTGTGCCTTAGTTAAGTTAAATGGATTTGAGAGGAGTCGTGACTTTTAAGTTAAATGGATTCTAAGCAAACCTTTACTTACAATTCTGGGTTTGCTTTTTAAGAACGGGGTGACAGTCTAAGCAGGAAACTTAGAAGACGTTTTCAGCTCACTGTGCATGCCACGTTTCTGCAAGCAAGCATCAAAGCCCTTGGCATGTGATGTTAGCAGAGAAAACTGTGCTCGCAGCCCTGTGACTGTAGCCATACAAACAGCAACATTGTATAATCTCTGTCTTTGAAAACAATCTCGGGCTGCTACAATCTTGCATGCGATCTGAAGTGTACAGTGTTTCCAAACGAGCTGAAGGAAGCTGTCCGGATCGTTTCTCTGACCTGGTTTTGCTGCAGAGAGGGAAGCTCTCCAAATACACTTTGGGCACTTTCTGATCCTGAGATACTCTGGGAGGATCTATAAGGATCCCTACCTCAAGGTGGAATCGGCCACACAATCTGCTGTCTGTTGTTCCTGATGCGGGCCAGGGGCTCCCACTGCCTGCTACACGACACACGAACGCTTGTCTGGTTTCTTGGCGCGGCTGCTTGTCTGGCCCTCCCAGATCCTCCCTGACATGCCTCTGGCCATTCTCACACATACAGAGCGATCTTTCCCAAATGACAATCGGATTATGTTTGTTAGTTGGGTCCTCTGAGGACAGGCCATGACAGGGCTAGATTGAAATGGGGCTTCTTTGTTTATGTTTTTGCTTGAGAAGTTTCGACTCACCACTTTTTATTATTTTAATTAGCATACAAAACAATGGGCTTCATTTCTCATAGGCCTATGTCACCATGCTTTGTTGTTTACTTCCCTCCCCACTGGCCCCCCTCTACCCTGCCCGCTCTTTGCTGTCCCCCTCTCTTCTGCATGCACGCTCACCCCTCTGCTCTCATGCCACATGTACTTGAATCATTGCTCGGCCTGTCCCTGTGACATCTTTTATTTCTTTCTTTATCATGGTCTTCTTTCTCGCCTTTGAACATACGAGAGGAAGACATAGGTAGAACATCCATGATACAGGCAAAGGCAAGGGCCTCTCACCTGAAATGGACTCCAGTAGTCCAGGAATTAACCCCAAGAATTGACCAATGGGATTACATTTGTCAGTTAAAAAGCTTTCTGCAAAGCAAAGGAAATGGTCAGTAGGCTGAAGAGACAGCCACAGAACGGAGGGAATCCTTGCCTACTGCTCATCAGATAGGATTGGTATCTAGAACACACAAATGATGACAAGAATTAAATACCCAACCCACCCAAATCATCCAGTTGATAAATGGGTTTGGGAACTGAATAGGCAGTTCTCACAGGAAGAAATATAAATGGCCAAGAAATGCTGACTTTGCACACTCCATCTCACCCTAGGGTCACTCGACGCCATATTGAATTTGCACACTCCATCTCACCCTAGGGTCACTCGACGCCATATTGAATTTGCACACTCCATCTCACCCTAGGGTCACTCCACGCCATATTGAATTTGCACACTCCATCTCACCCTAGGGTCGCACCATGCTATAATGAATTTGCAGCTCTTTCCTTGCACCATGCCATATTGAATTTGCAGCTCGCTCTTTTCAATGCGCAGAAACATGGCTCCCTTTAAGACTCATGTGGGAACTTTAAAAATTCTGGTGTCTAGCCCACACTCCAATTAAATTAAATCAGATACTCTGGGGGAAGTGCTCAGGCCACAGCGGCTTTATTACACTTATTTACTCACTTATGTGTGTATGTGTGTGGGCATACCCATGCCCCAGGGCACCATGGAGGTGAGAGAACAACCTTTGGGAGTCAGTTCCCGTCTTCTGCCAGGAAATGCACTCAAGTCATCAGATTTGGTGGCAAGTGCCTTTTCCCCACGGAGCCACCTTACCAGCTCCTCTGCTGTAGAATTTAAAGTTCATTAGGTCTATTGTGAAGAAAAGAACAATTCAAATGAATATATGCCCCTACCACATTGCTCCAGTTTAGGGATTACACCAGCTGGCTGGTGTAGGCTGCGGTTGGGAAAGTTCTGCTGAGTCCCTGAAACTGAACGTGTGGGAAAGGATTGATGCCTTTGGAATAATCGAGCACCGAAATGGGATGTGTACTTTATAAAGCGTCTGCATTCGCAGAAAATATTGTCTGTGCAGTGTTCAGTCACATATGGGACATCTATATTACTTCCTCCCCAAGACTCAAGGACCACTGATGAAGAGGAGATGGAAAATTAAGAGCCGGAGGTTGGAGAGGACTGGAATGAAAGTGTCTTCCAGACATGACCTGATGCCTGCCTGCACTCGGGTCTCACATCAGCTGTGTTTGCCTCAACCAGACCTACACAAGGTCAAGACCATCGACATTCCAGAATGGAGGAGAGAGGGGTTCATGGACCCCCACCCCTAACTGAGGAGCTATGGACAGTTGATGACTTCTGGGAAGAGGGAGAGTCAGATTTCTTTCAGGATGTGTCTCCTTGTGCGTCAACCACACTCCAGGGGGATGGCTCCATGCCCATCAGTGCATGGACAGTATGATGTGGACTTGGTGGGATGTATGTATCTGGAAGATACAAAGTTGGGAGGTGGTGGATGCACCTTGGAGGAGTAGGTAGCAAATGTGATCAAAATACATTCTATGTGTGTGTGAAATTCCCAAGGAATTAATAAAAGTATCACATTTAAAGGGTATTCAATAAATATTGAGGAAGTTAATCATTAGTCCATGCCATATTTAGAAAAACTTCCTTTCCCAATTCTGTGTTAGTTGGTTAAATGTAATAATTAGTAAAAGTAGGTAGTATGCTGTTATTACATCAGGCACTGTTCTATGCTCTTCACCAGAATTACCTCATTTATTCCTCACATAAACCATGTAAGGTAAGGAACCCGAGGCAGAAAGTGATTTGTTAGCTTGTCCAATTCATCACTGCTAGGAAGAGACGGAGTCAAGATTTGATTTAGAGATCTTGGGCCATAGCTCATTCCTCTAACATTATCGATAGACAAGCCTAAGACTCTGCCTACAGTCTGCAGGACCATGTAAAAATTCTGGGCTTCTAATGCAGCACCAGGGAGGCAGAGACAGAGGATCCCTGGGGCTCATTGGCTGGACAGTTCAGCTCAAGCGGCGAACTCCAGGCCTAGACCCTGTCTTGAAGGAAGTGGATGATGTTTCTGAGGATGGCCTCTTGGCTAAGGTTGTCCTCCTGGCCACCACACATGTGCAGACACACACACATACACACACACACACACACACACACACACACACACACACACACAAATGTGTACATATACACACAGAGGGAGGGACACACACACACACACACACACACACAGAGAGAGAGAGAGAGAGAGAGAGAGAGGATCTGACTTAGAAAGTCCAACTTCCAAGTCCAGATGGAATCGCTCAAGATGCTAAATGTCAATCCATCATACTATATGTATGACTCATGGTAAGTACTCAGAAAATATTTCTTCCTTTTTTCCATTTTTTTCTTTCTCATCTCTTTCTTCCCTTCTCTGTCTTCCTCGCCACTCCTTCCCAGGGCTCTTCTCTTTACTTCAGATGGAAATTGCATGCTCCACGGTGGCAATCCCACTTCTGGAACTGTGGTTGGGAAAGATGTGGAAAACTGGGTGCTCCTTTCCCATTTTCTCTGGCTGTATCACGCAGAAGGAAGGTGTGCTGCCGGGCCTAAGGCAGGGGTCCTCAGTCTGTGGGTCGCGTGACCCCTTCACAAGGGTTGCCTAAGATAGTCAGAAAACACAGATATTTATGTTACAATTCGTAACAGCAGCACAATCACAGTTAGGAAGTAGAAACGGTGTTAAAGGGGCGCAGCACTAGCGTGGCTGAGAACCACTGCCCTAAATGCTTCGGATGCTTAATCTATCCTAAGCCAAAAGGAGGCAGTGAGAGCTCAGTAACTCATGGATCGATTCCTTCAGTTTGAAGCCATCTCCTGAGGACATGAGAGGGACATGGACCACCGACGAGCCCCCGTCCTCGCTCTGCTGGCTCTCGCGTTGAAGAGAGAGAAGATGGAAGTTTAGCGGCAGGGTAGAAAAGTAGTTTAGACAGGCCGCAACATTTTGGTCCAGGAAATTTACAAATCTTAAACAAGTTATGTAAAGCAGAAGAAAGGAAATGTTGTCTGACCTGCACATATTGGACTGATTGAGGGGCGAAGCCAAACCTCGTGTCAAAGCGGTTAATAAAACTTCCTTTATTGCAGTAACTTTAGCAGGAGAGTGTAGGGCTCCCCTTTCTCTAGGTAGCAAAACTTTGCCAAGAAGCAGTTACGCTGTCTGTCGAAAGCCCTGGCCCAGACAGCTTCCTGACGGTCAACAGCCGCTGGATTTCACATTTGGTTGGATGGGATCTAGAAAGGAGAAGCCATACAATGCTGTGTTCGCCAGTGTCATGGCAGGACTTCAGGTCGGGCTGTAGCCACTGAAGTTGTTGACTTGGGTTATCTGTTAATTCCTTTGGCTGAACACAAAGTCTGGAAAACCATCAAATACAAAAGGGAAGGGTCTGGACTACGGCATAAAAATAAATAGTAAAGGGGAAGTTGGACAGACATGTGGCAAAGCTCTCCAGAGCCGTGGATGCTGCCTCGGTGAGCAGCCAAGTCCGGCCTGTAAAATCCAGTAATCAATTGTAAGCGACTTGCAGGAAATGCCAGACTCAGGATTCATCAATGCCATGTGTGGAGCACCACGCAAGACTCATCAGTCTGGGAACTGTGTGAAGCCACCTTCTGGCTTGTGACTAAAACTCCTTTCAAGTTCAAGGTGGATTAAAAGGATGGAAGACCCCGCTTGGTATTTTCCTTGCGGTGACAGCCCCGAGAGCCTGTGAAGTAAATGAATTTGGAAGATGGGAGATTTTTATGGCTCGTGGACTTCCCACCAGCTACCCCCAAGATAAAACATGTCACTCTGTGAGCAACAGAATCCCAGAGACACAAACTTTCTGGCAGGGACAACTTCTAGACTTTTCTGAAGTTTCCGGAGATTGTGAGCGGGAGGTACCATGATGTAGGAGTCGAGCCATCCAAGGACAAGTTCAGCACGAAAGAAAATCAGTATCAGGGATGGCAGAAGGGGAAGAAACTCCAGGATTGCCAACTGCTCATTCAACAGAAACTGGCTCCAGAATCTAGTGATTCCAAAGAGGGTGAGCTAGGAGCCCAGACTGTACGGTTATTCTAGAGCCACTGTGGATAGAAATCATGACATCAAGTCCGAGTTCACAGTCTTTTCTATACGGCAGCTTTCTATCTACTGAGCCACACTGGGGAGAATAATGGAGCGACCCGTGGCTTCTGCCATGGGCATGTGCATTATTCTGTCTTTCTGTGATAAGAAAATAAACACCTTTTATTTGGAGGGCAGTGTTTCTCACTGTTTATTATGAAAAATATTCCTCAATTTAAGTATACAATCATATCATCTGCAATTAGGGATGATTTCACATTTTTCTTTGCAATTTTTGTCACCTTTATTTTTTTCCTCTTGCCTTATTGCTCTAGCTAAGGCTTCCAAGTCCTATGCTGGATAACAGAGTAGACAATGGGAACCTTGTTTCATTCCTGACTTGAAAGGAAAAGTTTTAACTTCTCCCCATTCCTATAATGTTGGCAATAGGTGTGTCAAGTATAACTTTGATTATATTGATACATGTTACTTCTGTTCCTAGTTTTGTGGAGACTTCTGTTTTGAAGGGATGTTGCATTGGTGTGGTATACATACACATGTGTTCTGATGCATGCATAGAGACCAAAGGAGGCTGTTTGGGGTCCTGCTCTGTCTGCATTGAATTCCTTCGAGACACACTTAGAACTAGGTTGGTGACCAGCTCTAACTGAGTCCCCGGGATCCTGAGTCCCCAGCCCCAAGTGCTGGGGTACAGGCACACCCTACTACACCCACCCTTTTACATGAGTCCTGGAAATTTGATCTGAGATTTTGAATGTTTGCACAGCCAGTGTTCTTACTTACAGAGCCACGCCCCTCCCCCCAAGTCTGTTTCGGGGCTGCATTGCCTTTATTGATATGTGTGTGTTGAACCATATCCTGTTTCTGGAATGAAACTGCTTGATCATGGTCTATCTATCATCTACATATCATCTATGTATCTATCTATCTTCTTCATCTATCTATCTATCTATCTATCTATCTATCTATCTATCTATCTATCTATCTATCTATTCATTTAAGGAGATGGGGCAAATGCATGCCAAGACACGCATGTGGAAATCAGAGGACAGTTTGTAGAAGTTGGCTTTCCCTGTTCATTGTGCAGACTCTGGGGCTTGAACTCAGGTCCTCAGGCTTGGCAGCAAGCACCTTTGCCTGCTGAGCCATCTTGCTGGTCTCCATAAGATTCTTCTTTATTTTTATTTATTCTTCTCTTCATATGATGCATCCTGACTGCAGCCTCCCCTCCCTTCACGCTTCCCAGTCCGCCCCCACCTCCCCCAGATCCACTGCTCCTCCGTTTCCCTTGAGAAAAGAGCAGGTCTTCCAGGGATATCAACAGTATAGCAAGTTGCAAAAAGACTTGGCACAAACTCTCATACCAAGGCTGGGTGAGGCAATCTAATGGGGGGGGGGTGAAGTGTCCTGAGCACAGTCAAAAGAGTCAGAGACACCCCCACTCCCACTGTTAGGAGCCCCACAAAAACCTCAGGCCACACAGCCATAAAATATGCAGAAGATCTCGCTCAGCCCCATACAGGCTCTGTGATGTCACTTCAGCTCTGGTGAACCCCCATGGGGCCTGGTTAGTTGAATCTGTGGGCTGAGTTCTTGTGATGTCTTTGACCCCTCTGGCTCCTACAATCTTTCCTTCCCCTCTTCTTCAGGGTTCCTCAAGCTCCACCTAATGTTTGTCTGTGGGTCTCTGCATCTGCTCCCATCAGCTGCTGGAGGGAGCCTCCATACCAGACTCCTTAATAGTCTGGTCAGTCTCATTGATCATTATTGATCTGCCGGAACTGTTTGTATTCCCCCGACTTAATTGTGATAGGTCATATGTGTTGAGGAATTTATCCATTTCTTCTATATTTTCCATATTTATGTTTCCAGTGTGTTTCCTCACGACCCCCTGGAACTTTTTTGTATCTCTTGTAATATCTTTTTTAAAATATTTTATTTCATTACTTTGATCCTTCCCTTTCTTTTGGTTAGTTGGCCTGCCGCTTTTTAATTTTTTGAAGAATCAACTTTTTTCATTAATTCTTGGTATTATTATATTTTAGTCTTCATGTCATCATTCTCTACCTTGTTCTTTATTCTTTCTTTCTAGCTCCTGATTTTTGGTTTGACTTGTTCTTTTCATTCTAAGACTTGAAGGTTCACCATTACATCATTTATTTGATATCTCTTTGATTGCCTTTCATAACAAGAATCCATAACTTTATTTGGACAGTTGAAATGAGGACTAAGAAGATAAAAATTAACTGAAGTTAAAGTTGAAATTCCCCATTAACATATTTTATAATAGTTTTTAATTTTTCTGTGTCATTGGCTTGTTTCTAATAGAAATTCTAGAGATTACAAGTTTTTTCTTATAAGACATAATCTTCAAAACTTTATTGATCCAAAATAAGATGCCATTGTATAGACATAGAAGTTAATTACTCTAATTTTTTTTTGTTTTGTTTTGTTTTTGTTTTTCGAGACAGGGTTTCTCTGTGTAGCTTTGCACCTTTCCTGGGACTCACTTGGTAGCCCAGGCTGGCCTCAAACTCACAGAGATCCGCCTGGCTCTGCCTCCCGAGTGCTGGGATTAAAGGCGTGCGCCACCACCGCCCAGCGAATTACTCTAATTTTTAAGAGTTGTTTTTTTTAATTATTTTATAGCTATAGATTATGATACATTGAATATAATGATTGTCTTAGTCAGGGTTACTATTGCTGTGATGAGATACTATGACAAAAAGCAAACTGGGGAAGAAAGGGTTTATTTGGCTCACACTTCCATATCACTGTTCATCTTTGAAGGAAGTCAGGACAGGAACTCAAGCAGGGCAGGAACCTGGAGGCAGGAGCGGCTGCAGAGGCCATGGAGGAGTGCTGCTTACTGGCTTGCTTCCCATGGCTTGCTCAGCCTGCTTTCTTATAGAACCCAGGACCACAGCCCAGGGATGGCCCCACCCACCATGGGCTAGGCCCTCCTCCATCAATCACTAATTAAGAAAATGCCTTACAGGCTTGCCTACAGCCTGATTTTACTGAGGCATTTCCTAAATTGATGTTCCTTCTTCTCAGATGACTTTAGCTTGTGTCAAGTTGACATAAAACTACCCAGCACAATGATATGTAAATATATTCTGAGATTTTCTATTTCTCTTGTATAGATTCTTTGCAGTACAAATATCTCCTTTTAAACAACACCACAAAACTGGGAAGTTTAAGACCATTTAAAAGCTAACAGTGTAGGGGAATGCTATCTTACCAATACAATGACAGCAATTTGTGCTATTTCCTTTCTAAGTGTCTGCAACTTTGATAACCCGAGAAGAATACCAACAACCATTAGTTGATTCCCTTTTGTATGTATTAAAATTGAGTTGTTCATAATTTGATTTTAAATGAAAGTTTGTTATCTATATTTTATCAAACAATGTCTTTTGTGGTTATTAAGGACATTTAAGCTCTGTGACCTATAAGCATTTTCTCCAGTTGTCCATGTTTTTTGTTACTATTGCTTTTGTTGATGTTTTAACTAGATAAAGCCTTACTTCTAGCGTGTCTGTGTGTGCACACAGATGTGTAGAGTGTGTGTGTGTGTGTGAGTGTGTGTGTGTGCATGTATGTCTGTGTATGTAGTGTATGTGCTCCTTGTGTGAATTTATGGACAGAGATAAATTGGGGTTGTGGGTGTCTTCCTCCCTTTCTTTCTCCCTTATTTTTATTCTGTTGTTTTCATTTATTTTTATTCTGTTGTTTTCATTTATCTGTGTGCTCGTTGATATTTTAATATCAACACTCAAGGCTATGGCCTCCTTTGTAGAAGTGTCTTGGATGTTTCCCCAAAGTTCTAAGTTGTCCTTTCATTTCTATTTGACTCTGGGGATTTACATTTTCAAGTTCTCCAGTAACATGTTTAGCATTTAAGAGCGCATCCTTTCATCTCTATGGATGTGTTCAGTTTACGCTGTCTCTCTGCTGCTGGCTTCTAGTTTTATTCCACTATAATCAGGTTTTTTTAAAAAAGACATTATTCTTATATTTTAAAACTTAATCGATGTGCTTATTATCTACTTAGCAGAAGTTCAGAGCTTAGAAGAATGTGTCCTCTATAGCTCTATAATGGAGAAGTCTATGGATACTATAAAGTTCTGTTGACCTAGAGTGCAGTTTTTAACTCAGAAGTCTCTTTGTCAATTTTTTTTTCTGTCTTTGTCTAAATGATCTATCTGTTGGTGAGATTAAGTATTGACATCACCCATTACTACCCAGTCTGGACTAATCTGCCCAGCAGTGTTTATCTCAGGAAAATTGGTGCATTAACATTTGGTGCATATATGTTTACAATTGTTCCATATTCTTAAAGGAGTGTTCTCCTTGGGAACAATTACCTTCTTTATCTCTTTCTCCCAATTAAATTTTTTTCTTTTTATTTCTTTAATTTTGTGCATATGTGTGTCTGTGTGTGGGTACGTGCATGTGAGTGCATTGCCCCTGGAGAAGGTCAGAAGAGGGTGTCAGACTCCCTGGAGCTGGAGTCACAGGCAGTTATGAGCAACCTGATATGGATTCTAGGAACTGAACTCAGGTCATCTGGAAGAGCAGCAAGTGCTATTTATGAGTCCTTTCTCCAACCCCTCTTCAGCCTGATTCAGCTGAGTTTTGCCTAACATTGCTAGGTGTATCGTTTGCATTTTGGTGTTTTCAGTCTGTTAGTGTCTGTACAAATGAGTGCATTTATTGTGGACAAGAAATAGTGGGATCTCATTTTTCAATCTGGTCAGCTAGTATTATTTGATTGGAGAAACTAGACCATCAACATTTATGATCATTTTTGAGAGGTGGTGACTACTTCCCATCATTTGCTGTCTCATGTTCCCAATCAGCTATAGTGTTTTCACATTTCTTTGGACCCCACTTTGTTTTAGGGACTTGCCGGTTTATTGAGTTGGCCGTGATTAGTTCCTTCTCAGTTCATCCTTGTGCCTCTGTCCCCCACTCTGCCCTCTTCCTCCGTGGGTAGATTCCCATAAGTATCTCCTGCAATGCTGCCTTGATAATTACGGATTGCATTTGTGCTCGTCTCGAATGCTTTGACTTATCCATCCATTTAAGAAGCCAATGTTTCTGGATGGAGTTTCTTGGTTGGTATTTATTCACTTTCAGAGCTGGAAACACATCGTTAGACCTTCCCTTGTCTTTTAAGGTTTCTGCTGAGAATCCAAGTTGTTATCATGGGGTTGCCTTTCTATGTGAGTTAGGGTTTTTGTTGTTGTTTTTTGCTCACATCTTTTAATATTGTTTCTTTGTTTCATGGCCTCAGCATTATAATGTGCTATGAAGAGATTCTTGTCATGTATGTGTGGGGTCCTAACCGCTTCTTCCTATTCTTGGATAGAGAATTTCCAGATTAGAGAAGATTACTCCTTTAATTTCATTGAATAGATTTCTCCATGCCCTCAGCTTCCTTTCTTTTTTATTATAAGAGCCTTCAACACCCACGGTTTCTTGCTATTTTTTGTTTGTTTGTTTTTGTTTTTTCTCACGGTCACGTCTCAGAGTTCTTAGAAACTGTGGTTATTGCTTTTCTTTTTTCTTTACTAATGCCGGAATATAGTAGTTCTTCAGATTTCCATGCCTGATACTCTTTCTTATGTTTGGTCTAGTCTGTTGGTGAGGATTTCCATTACTTTTGTTTATATGTTTGTTTGAGTGGAGTTTTTTATTTCCAACATTTTTGTCCTTTTTTACCCCCAATCTCACTTTGGTTTTCTCTGACTTTGTCATTGATGCTGTAGACTGCCTCTTCTATGTTGCCGACTTTCTCAGTAGCATTTTGAATTAATTTCCTTATTTTTTTCATGTACCCCTTTCCTTTTTGAAATCATCAATCATTTTTTTATTAATTAAATTTGCTCTTTGATAATTTCACTCGTGTGTATAATGTGTTATGATTGCTCTTAACCCCCCTTCTCCCCCCCCCCCCCCCCGCTTCTCTTAACTCCCTCCCTATTAGTCTCGTTCATTCATTTCTTCTTGTTTGATTTGTGCCTCTGTGAATTTTCCTGGGCTGTCTATGTGGTGGTAGGATTGGAACTATCTGCTGGAGCTTGGTGAGTTCACCAGCAGTATCTGGAAGCAATTGGAAACAATGGCTTCCCCACCCCCAGAGTCCATACCAGCAGCCATAGTTCATCAGTAAGGGGAAGGTCCCCATGAGCACCTCCCTGGTCTCTGCGAAGTCACTAGTCATTTTGAGAAGTAGACTTTCTCATTCAGCATTTCAAAGATCTCAGTGTCTTTGGATTTGGTCATTGAGGAGTTCTGATCGATAGCGGTCTTTGTGTTTTCATGTTTCTGTATTACAGTTTGTTCATATGCTGATTTATGTCTCTCCTGGTTTATTTGGGGTCTTCTTAGAGTGGAACTTACTCTTAAGTGTTCAATCTTTGTGCTGTTCAGAGAAGAGAAAAGAAACTACTTTAGTAGCAATTGTAACCGTATAAACTGATCACAGGACCTCTGCGTGGTGTGGTTAACAGGAAGGGTTTTTATTGTAGATAAGAGAAAGAGAATAGCCAGAGACATCTGGAAGAGTCCAGAGCTGAGAGAGAAAGTAGTAGACTGAACTTGGTGTACAGACTGGACCTGGGCAGGAGCAAAGCAGAGAGAGAGAGAGGAAGGCAAAGAGCAGGCACATAGACAAAATAGCAGGGTTATAAGGAGAAGGAGCAGGTGCAGGGAGGGAAGCCCATGAGTTGGAGAAGCTTAAGGTAGGGGAGAAGGTGGGAAGGGCTAGGATGTTAACATGAACTCTGAGATGTGTAATAGGTACTTGTGATACTGTGGGATCCTGGGTGCCAGTACGTGCTTTGGTATTCTAACAGACTCCACAGAGAGGCCTTAGCTCCTTCTATCAGTGATAAGGGAAATGGCTCCTTTTGGCAGATGGGAACCAGCTTCACGAGTTCCTGAGGAATGTTGGCTTTTGTCTAACCATCAGATTTTGGGGAAATGGAGTTTCCTCTGAACCTGACACTACCAAGCTTAATAAGATGCAAATGATGAAATCTAACTAACAAGCCACAAATGATCATAGAATGAAAAACCACAAAAATATCGTAGAGTTTTTGGGATGCTGTTAAACATTATTTACAGCAAGTTAGAAATCATCAATGAGAGACTAGAGGAAGAAAGAAAACAGAGATGAAGCAAGGGTAAGTCAAAGAAAGGAAATAGAAGAACGGAGAAGACTCTTATGAGGAGAGAGGAATGGATCAAGAGGGAAGTATGCATTATGAGTAATGAGTGTAGGGGGCCTGCAGAGATGGATCAGCGGTTAAGATCGCTAGCTGTTCCCATAGAGGACCACACAGTTCAGTTCCTGGTACCCACATAATGGCTCACAACAGTCCGTAACTCCAGTTCCAGGGGACCTGACACCTTCTTCTGCCCTCTGTGGGTACCAGCCACACAGGCAGTGCACATTCAAATGTGTAGGCAAAATACTAACATAATTTTTTTTAAAAAAGAATAAGTATGTAGACAAAAATAGGAAGTGAAGTATCAGAATAAGAATGAAAGAACACACATGCATTTTTTTAAGTGCAGTAAAATCGAACTATTACTGGAAATGTATAAAAAAGAAAAAAGGGGAAGTACTAGGGTAAGAACAACAAGAAACCCGTGACTGGATCAGCTTCTAAAAGTGGACAGGGTGGGTCAGCTGCAGCTAAAACCTCTTGTTCTTCCTACGGGTTAGAGCGGTGTGGAACCTGGCCTGCTCTGGCAGCCTTCACTTTAGGGGCTCCGGGTTCCCTGGCCCGGAAGGATTCTTCCCCGCTCCTGAGTCTACACACCCTGGAGTAGCTATTGATTAATCTAGGCAGCAGCATCCATGTGTGTTGGGAGACATCGTGCTGAGAGCCGTGCAGGAGGACCAGTCTCTGCGCCTTGGAAACCTGCTCAGCATGAACCGCTTTGAGGCTGGGTGAGGCTGAGGAACCAAGTGCCTTTGATTGGCGCGTCAGAGTTCTCCCAGAGTCAGTGAACCTAGTGGCAGATAGGTGCCTCCAGAGGGGGCCATCTGCGACTTCGGACTCAAGGCTGTCATCTATCCATCTTTCTACCTAATATCTCTATCTCTCTCTCTCTCTCTCTCTCTCTCTCTCTCTCTCTCTCTCTCTCTCTCTCTCTCTCTCTCTCTCTCTCTTTCTGTCCCTACCTGTCTATCTATCCATCTATCTATCTTTCTTTCTTTTTTTTTTTCTCTTGCTTTTCGAGACAGGGTTTCTCTGTGTAGCTTTGCGCCTTTCCTGGAACTCACTTGGTAGCCCAGGCTGGCCTCAAACTCACAGAGATCCGCCTGCCTCTGCCTCTCAAGTGCTGGGATTAAAGGCGTGCGCCACCACCACCCGGCCCATCTATCCTTCTATCATCTATCTATCTATCTATCTATCTATCTATCTATCTATCTATCTATCTATCTATCTATCTATCTATTATCTATCTATCTATCTATCTATCTATCTATCTATCTATCTATCTATCTACCTACCTACCTATCACCTATCTATCCATCTATTTTTCTATCATCTGTCTATTCATCCATCTATCTTTCTATCATCTATCTACCTATCTATCATCTATCTATGTATCTATCCATCTACCTAAAATATTACAATATCACAAATGTTAGTGCAGAGAAAGGTATTGCAGAGGAAATATGGGGCTGGAGGGCAGGTTGCAGGTTTTTTTTTTTTTTAAGATTTATTTATTTATTATGTACACAGAAGAATGCACCAGATCCCATTACAGATGGTGTGAGCCACCATGTGGGTGCTGGGAATTGAACTTAGGATCTCTGGAAGAGCAGCCAGTGCTCTTAACCTCTGAGCCTTCTCTCCAGCCCAAGTTGCAGGTCAGGGTAGGAGTCATTTAGGAGATGAGATTATGAAAAGGATTGAAGAGGTACCCAAGCTGGTCATTTGAACATGTGGGAATGTGTGTTCCAGGTGCAGGCACTAGCAATGGTTAAGGTCAGCATAGATGGAGGAGATAGAGAATAGGAGAGCTATAGGAAGTGAGCATGGGAAGCTGTAGTGGGGATCATGGTCTCTATTTTTTCCCTAGGCTTGAGGATTGAACCTAGAGCCTTGCATAAACTAGTTAAACACTGAACTATGCCTGTGGTAGTTTAAATGTAATTGACCCCCATCATCTCACAGGGAATGGCATTATTAGGAGGTGTGGCTTTGTTGGAGTGGGTGTGGCCTTGTCAGAGGAAGTGTGTCATTGTAGGGGCGGGCTTTGAGGTTTTCTGTGCTCAGGAAGCAGCCCAGTGTGTCAGTTGACTTCCTGTTGCCTGCAAGATGTAGGACTCTCAGCTACCTCTCCAGCACCATGTCTGCCTGCATGCCGCCCTGCTCTCTGCTATGATAATGGACTGAAGCTCTGAAACTGTAACTGAGCCAACCCAATTAAACATTTTCTTTATAAGAGTTGCCAAGATCATGGTGTCTCTTCACAGCAATAAAAACCCTAACTAAGATGATGCCTCAGCCCTGTAAAGATATTTCAGAGATGTTTTCCCATCAGAGCTTTAGCTATTTTGATCAAGGTGTATTCAATGATGCCTTTTACCCCTGGTATTGAAGACATTCAACTGATTTAATTTTTTTGTTGATTTTTTTTAGATTATAATAACATCATTTTCTCCTTTCCCTTTCCTCCCTCTAAACCCTCCACATACCACCCTTGTCCTCCCTCAAATTCATAGCCCTTTTTCTTTCATTGTTACATATGTACACATTTGGGCATTTATACACACACACACACACACATACACACACACCACACACACACACACACACACACACACATACACACACACACACCACACACACACACACACTTACACACACACCACACACACACACTTACACACACATACACCACACACACACACACACATATGCACAGTTTGTACTATACTGTTTGACTGTGTTTTGTATATATGTTTTCAGGTCTGACTATTGGGTTTGGCATTAGATAACCAATGGGTACTCTCTTCCCTGGGGAAAAGCATTTCTGCTGCTCTAGGCGTTCCTCAGCTGCCTGTAGTTCTCTGTCTAGGGTTGAAGCTTCATGAGCTTGCCTCTTCCACATTAGCGTGTCTATAGGTGTTATCCTTATTCATATCCTGTTTAGGCAGCCGTGTTGGTGAGACTCATGGGTGTAGCTTCTTTGACAATTCTAGGAGACAGTCTCACAGCAAACTTCCTGTTCCTCTGGTTCTTAACCATCTTTCCACTCTTTATTCTGCCATGATCCTGGAGCCTTAGCTGCAGGAGTTGTGTTGTAAATGTATTCCTTGGGACAAGATTCCACAATTCTGCGTTTTGATCAGTTCTGGCTTCTGTAACGGTCTGTATCTGTTGGAAAGAGAAGTTCCTTGATAAGGGGTGAGGACTAGACTTATCTATGGGTATAAGAAAAAATATTTAGAATGTAGTTAGGGGTTATGCTGGGTTTAGTAAATAGCTCTAAGATCTGTGGCTTGACTAGACCTCAGCTGGCTGGGTTTCCAGTACTAGGTATGGTTTCCTCGTTGAGCAGGCCTTACATCCAATTAGAGAGCTGTTGGTTACCATCCAGGTGTGTGCCTCTATTGCATTCCTCAAGTTATCATGCTAGTCATTGTGGTTCATAGGCATTGAAGCTAGGTAGGACTACTGTTTAGTCCCCTCATTTGGAAGCTTGTATACCTTCTAGTACCATGAAAGCTAGACCTCAGGCAGGAAGCGTTCCGGTCAGATCCAGCTCAGGTCCTTCAGGTCCTGTGTCTGAAGTACACAGTGCAAGAGAACACATGTGCATGTATATCCGCATACATGTGTACCCACAAATATGGATGTGCATGCACACACACACACACACACACACACACACACACACACACAAACACACATTATAACATATCTACCAGTGAGTTTATGCAGCATTGGGGAGTACTTCAGACAAGTACCTGGAATGAGTTTCCAGAGTGACCATTAGTTACTGTTACATACTTAACCTTAATGTTAAATAAGAATGCCATTCATTTGTTTAGACAATAGCATCTGTTACCCAGGAGCCCCTGCGCTTTGGGGCTGAGTTCGGTGGTCAACCCTGCAGAGATTTTTCTCTGCAGGAGCATGAGAGACAAAAGGGTCCCACCTTCCACCTCTGGGAGGCAATCAAGGAGGCAGCATAAACAGCCTCTAATGTTTTGGGAGTTGCTTGGATAACCCTGACCAACAACTCAATAGAGGGCTTCTCATGCCTGGTGTTGGGATTTTTTTTAGCTCTTGCAGGGAGACAATGTCAGCCCATGTTGGAAAATTTCACTTAAATTATATATATATATATATATATATATATATATATATATATATATATATACAGACTTGCATATTTTATAAGTATTTTAGGTAGGTAATAGTATGAGTCTTTATGACTGTTTTAGACATCCTCATGTTATCTTATTCTCCTTCCGTATCAGTTCATCTTTATTCCCCCCCTCCCTAATTAAGGATCCCACACCACTTATTCTCCAATCTCTCTGAATGTACCCAATCTTGTCTGATTCATTTCTGAAAAAAACTTAAAAGTATTAGGGTCTGGCGAGATGTCACAGTGAGGAAAGGTGCCTGGGGACCCACTTGATAAAAGAAGACTAATCCCCACAAATTGTCCTCTGACCTCCCCCGGTACCTCAGCCAGTGCACACAAAACAAGCAAGAAACAAAAGCTGAAGCAAACAGACAAAAGCCACTTGGGGGTTTATTTTTTAAGCATGAGTCTACCAAGTGATAAGGTGGGACCAGAAAAACTCCCTTTGCCACTCTGACTTCCTGAAGTCGATCTTCATCCTCGATTGTGGCGTTGCTAGTTTGCGTTTGGGTCTATGCGTAGTCTGTTGGCAGAGTATCAGTCAGTTAGGTTGGGGAGGTTGACTTGAAGCTCGTGTTCCGGGAGAGAAAAATCTCGCAGGGTCCATCCCTGGTACGTGAGCAGGCTTTCTGGATCCCATTACCTATGGTCAAACACCTTGCTCACCCCTGATAAAGTGGGGAGGGGCTTGGTCCTGCCTCAACTGAATGTACTAGGCCTAGTTGTCCCCCCATGGGAGAACTTACCCTATTGGAGGAGGGAATAAGGAGTGGGATGGGGGGAGGTGGGGAGGAGCAGGAGGAGGCATGAGAGGGGAATCTGTGGCTGGTATGTAAAATGAATAAAAAAAAAATCAAAGATGCCATGAAAAAAAAAAAACAAATCTCTGCAGGGTTGACCACCGAACTCAGCCCCAAAGTGCAGGGGCTTCTGGGTAACAAGTGCTATTGTCTAAACGAATGAATGCCATTCTTATTTAACATTAAGGTTAAGTATGTAACAGTAATTAATGGTCACTCTGGAAACTCATTCCAGGAGCTTATCTGAACTACCCCCCCACCAATGCTGCATAAACTCACTGGTAGATACTTTCTAGTGTGTGTGTGTGTGTGTGTGTGTGTGTGTGTGTGTGTGTACATGCACGTCCATATTTGTGGGTACATATGTATGTGGATATTCACGCACATGTGTTCTTTTGCATGTGGAAGCCAGAGGCCATCTTTTGCGGTCATTTCCTCAGGCACTGCCTTTTTTTTTTTTTTTAAAGGCAGAGTGTTATGGGTGACCAGCAAACCCTGGGGAATCCACCTGTCTCTGCCTCAGCAGTGCAGAGATTACAAATGCATATCACCATGCAGGGCTAACCTGAGTTCTGGGGGTCAGACTCAGGTCTCTGTTCTTACAAGGAAGGGATTTCACCAACTGAGCCACACCAGTAGACAAATACTTTACGTCTTTGCAGCTGGCTTCTCTTCCTAGCACATCTGATGAGGAGAAACTGAGCGGAGACCACTTGCCCAGTTACTGTCATGTTTGCCCCCTGGGCCACATCTTAGAACGTTATTCATGTCGAGCTTGTTTTCCTAAGCTCTGGGTAAGAAGCCAGCTGACCGCCTGAGCAGTTACCTCCTGTCTGCGCAACTCCAGCATCTCACAGAGCATGTTGAACAGTGAGGAGTTTGCCCTTCTGTGTTTGTTAGAGACCGGCTTTGTGCGAGAGCGTGTTCTGTGTAGTGCAATCCACTCGGAAGGTGGATTAATGAAATCGTGAAGCCTTCTAAACATGATACACCTCTTGGGGCAATCTCACATGTGTTAAAATTGTCACAGACACTTCCCCATCTCCACAGTTCCACACTCTCGTGTGCGTGTGTCTGTGTGTGTGTGTGTGTAAGGGAAAGGCGTTCTGAAATCAAAGTAAGCCTCTCTTGGCGTCTGTCAAGCCCATGGCATGCACAATAGATCTACATCAAGCTGCATTCCGCAGGACAAGCGTTTACCCCACACCAGCACCGCCTGGGCTCCTTGTATAACCGCACTGTACATCAGCACACAGTCCCAAAGGCTCCCTCCCACTGGGCAGCTTGTTTGTGTCTTGCTGAGCACTTTTAAGGTTGTGTTTGGAGTCGTTTGCCTTTCCACCTCCTTGAATGCCATGAAGCGGTTTACTGGAGCAGAACTGCTTTCAAGTGCCTACCACTCTCTTTCCCTCTTCACGGCCTTTCCTGGCTGCGTCTTTGGTGGCGTGGCTCTTGGCGTGTGCCGGGAGGCTCTGGTAACTGGGCAAGCTATTAGAAGAGCCAGACAAAACTCTGTCTCTCCGGCCAGGATTCCCTGGCTCCTCCACACAGGACCGGCTGAACAAGGAGGATCGTGGAAGAACAACAGTCGGCCGGCCACTTCTTTCTTTAAAACAACTTAGAGCGGTGCTTAAGCAGCTGCCATTTTAGTGCCAAAGGCAAGATGCTTCCAAGAGCCAATGCCGGGAAGAAAGAGAGAGAGAGAGAGAGAGAGAGAGAGAGAGAGAGAGAGAGAGAGAGAGAGAGATGTCAAAATGGGGTGTGCCCCTCCTCAGGAACTGTCCATCTTGCTTCATGTTAGGATTTTTATTTTTAAAATTATGTTTTATTTATGTGTGTGTGTGTGTGTGTGTGTGTGTGTGTGTGTGTGTATCACACGGGTTCACGCGCCGCAGCGTGCCTGTGGAAGTCAAAGTCCAATGTTCTGGAGCTGGTCTTCTCTTTCCGCCTTTACATGGGTTCCAGGGATCAAACTCCGTTCCTCCGGCCTGACAGCAGGCACTGTCGCCCGTCGGGCCATTCTCGCCAGCCACTACCTCACTGTAAGTCAAGCTCTCAGATTATCCGGAACTTTCTGGGCTATAGGTTGTCTGCCTAGTGGGCCCCGGGAGTCCTTCTCTGGTGCTGGGAATACAAACAGTCACCGCCACTCCCAGCTTGTTATCCAAATTCTGGGCACTGGACTCAGGTCCCCATGCTTGCCCAGAAAGCACGTTACTGAGGGAGCCCCTTCCCCAGCCTCCACTGTGGTCGCTTTGGGAAGGATGTCATCGTCCTGCTGTCCTCACTGGACACGTCGTCACCTTCCTAACCCCTCGTCCTCCCTACTCTGGTTCTGCCTGACAGCTCAGGAGCATATATCCAGGCTCCAGAGTGAGACACGGCCCACTGTAGAAGCTTCTAGAAATCTCCACTTATGTTCCAAGGGGCTGGTTTTGGGGGGGAGGGTAGAAACTGAGACAGACACCTCTTCAGACATCTTGGAAACAAATGACAGGTCGAGCTGGAGTTTTAATGAGAGCCTGGGATGAAATTTCTTCCATCCTGGAAAACTAAACCAGTGAGGGGAAAGTGAAAAAAAAAAATCTAAATATAGTTTATGGACACAAAAAAGAAGATCTGCACTAGCAGGACTAGGCAAGAGCTCAAAGGTAAATTGGAGCATGGATTCAGCAGGCACAGGATCAGATGAAATACACTTTTAAAGCTTCTCAAACTTCTGGATTTTGTTGCTCTTGAACGCAGTTGAAGAAATAGAAAAGGCAGGGCTGCAAGTTTTCTTGAAGCCAGGGGAGCAGACACTCTTGAGTCTGGCAAGCTAAACTCACCTCTGAAATGGAAATGTAAGAGAAAAGGAGAACTGTGTCCACACATCACCCCGAGGGGCCAGGCAGCGGCCTAGCCTCACCCTTCATCTTTGGAGACACCATGTGGGGTCAGTCGTGGGGATGATGCTAAGCCCTTGGTGGTGGTGGTGGTATTTTCCCCTTGAGAGCTTCCAGGCTTCATGTGGGATTGAGGTGGAGTATGCAGGTGGAGTAGGGGGAGGGGGAGAGAGGGATCCCTGGGGATGAAAGAGGGTACTGCATATCAAACAAACCACAAGAAGACAAAAAAGTCTGGATTCCTTAGAGACGTTTCGACATTTTCAAAACAAGTGAGCGAGGGAGGGGAGCCTCACCAAATGTGCCGCCCTTAATTTAAGGTAGTAAAGATGCTGTTTCCTTTGTATTGTGCTTTCTGAAGGCCGGACTAATGGAGGCTGATGGATGCTTTTGCAAATAACACTGTACTTAATTTCTCAACTTGCTGGGGCTTGCCGCTTCCACGGGACGCTTAGGAGGAAGTTGATATGTTTGCTTTTCGGGTTCATAAGAACAATCAGGAGGGCAAGGAAGACCGTAAGGAGGACTAACAATGTGGCTGCTTGGCAGTGACCACGTGTATGAACGTTGACAGATGACACCTCTGGACGTACTTCCTAGTCTGTACAAGGAGTGTGTAGTATTTTCTGGTCACTGTGATGAGATGTGTGACAAAGGGGACTGAAAGAGAGAAAGGCTTACTTTGCTCCTAGGGTAAGGGTCCAGTCCACCATGATGGGGAAGTCTCAGCCGTTGGCCACATGTGTCCAGTCAGGATGCCCAGAGAGAAGGATGCCAGGGCTCAGCTCACTTTCTTCTTTTGATTTAGCCCAGGACCCCAGTCCATGGAAGATTTAGGATCAATCTTTCCATGTCAGTTAATCTGGTCTAGAAATTTCTTTCCAGACATGCCCTGAGGTTTGTTTCCATGTTGATTATAAATCACATCATGTCATCAAGATTAGCCATTGTATCTCTGGATCCACTGAACTTTGGGTTCTGGGAACTCAGATTGAACATTCTGGAGTTTCAAATGATCTTATTGCTCCCCGCTGGTAAACAAAACCAAAAATTCTTACTTAGTCATTTCTAGTAAATTTCACAAATTCTCTTTAAAAGAATATATCTCCATCTATCTATCTTTTTATCTACTAACCTACCTATCTACCTACCTACCTATCATCTATCTCCCTACCTACCTACCTATCATCTATCTATCTGCCTGCCCATCCATCCATCCATCCATCCATCCATCCATCCATCCATCCATCCATCATATCTTGTTTTTCACGGTTAAAGGCCTGTAACACATATTATATCCATGTGGGTCCTCTCCCCATCCCCGACTTTCTCCTGGTATTATCTCACCTTCCTTTCCCTCTGCTCTGCATATGATTGCCAGTAAGATACAACTGGGCGGTGGTGGCGCACACCTTTAATCCCAGCACTCAGGAGGCGGAGGCAGGCAGATCTCTGTGAGTTCCGGGCCGGGCTGGCCTCCAAAGCGAGTTCCAGGAAAGGCACAAAGCTACACAGAGAAACCTTGTCTCAAAAAACCAAAAAAAGAAAAAAAAAAGATACAGCTGAAACCCTTGGGAGCAGTAAAAGTGTGATAGGAAAAAAGGAAGGAAAGAAAATAGAAGACCAGCAAGAGGGACACAGGATGAGGAAAGGTTGATGAAGGGTGGAATCAGAACCACCAGGGGCCTTCGGGATCATGGAGAAGGGCTCTACCCTCATGGGCTCATCGGAGCTCCAGGGGCTCAGACCACAAAGGGAAGGAGCGATGCTTTAGCTGGCTTAGCTGCGAACCCATCTGTTTCTTCTTGAACCCTGCGGAGATTTGTGTGACGCAAACACAAGAGTGGTTCCATCTGAGAGCCTCCACCGCGGGAGTAGGATCTACTGATGTAAGGAGCCACAGCACCGTGGGAAGTTCCGAAGGTCTTCCTGAAGGCCTCACATGAAAGACTCGGCGGAGACTGGACTTCCAAGAAATACGTAAGTTCAGAATGCTGTTTAGAGCGGTGGCTAAATCTCAACTCCACCACAACTCCGCTCACGCTTCTATTTCAAACAACACTCACGCAGGGTTGACGTAAGAGAGCTGCAATACACAGCTTCTAACAGGAGTGGGTGGGATCGCCAGGCGCCCCCTGCTGGCAACCGTATTCAGCAGCGCCTGCTCAATCGTGGACTGGCTGCCAAGTCCACCACCTGCTTGTTAACCAGGGACTTAGCACTGCAGAGAAGCCAATCCGGATGACCTGCGCATGGCGGCCACCTGAGAGCCTTGCGATCCTGTGAGTACACAGTTCTGCACCAAAATAGCATTCACTGAAAGCTGACCAGGTTAAAACTTCATGTAGCTCGTGCTTGCCTAGCGTGCGCAAGGCTGAAGTTTGATTCCCCAACGCCGTAGACACAGACAGAAGAAAAAGTGGGACATTTTTTTTTGCAAAGTGAAGCCTTGTTTAATGTCAGGTGGATGTCAGCCTTGGCTGGGGGCTTGGAAGGAGCAAGGGGACGTCTAAGAGCTGGACATACTCTTCCTTGATTTCAGTGTTGGCATCCTCAGCCTATGGAGATGATAAAAATTCACCAAGTAGTATGATTATGATTTTATGCCTATGAGTGTATGTAACAGTTCAATTAAAATGTGTTTCCTTAAAAAAGTGCCTGCCTTAGGGTCAGAGTCCATCCTTCAGCACAGTGTTCATATCATGGTAATTGTCTCACCATGGTTTCCGGTAGGTGCTTCCCAAAGGCTGACTGTCCAGTTCATAGACAGTCACAGCGTGGCTGCCTCCTCACAAGGAGCCTACGAGGAGAGCTTTGCACACACTCTTCTGTGAGGGTCCGAATCCTGGTCACCAGGACTCCATTGCCATGACCGAATCACCTCTGAAAGGCTTCGTCTCCTACTCCCGCACACTGGAGGTTGATGGACTTAGGAAAAGACACTCACCGCATCATGGTAGGTATCTATAGTCACGAAAAGAACTGCTTTCCTTTGGGATCCTCGCTCCAACCACCCATCTGTCCTCATCCTTCAGAAACACTGGCTTCTAGATGAGACGCCGCTGAACACACAGGGTTCACGGACGTCAGCTGGTGACAGGTCGGTATGTTGCTGTGTCCCCCTGGCAAGGAAACTCGGTGGGCAGGTGCTTGGCCCTTTAGTTCCATTAAGCACAGGGTAAAAATCTAAGTCTTAGGGAAGCCATTGCTAAGGACAAATGCACACCTTCTGGGTTGTTGAACGCCATTGTTGCAGGAAAAGAAAGAACCCCTAGATCAAGGGCCAAGGCCCAGGGGCTCTGAGAAGGCTAAAGGAACTTCTCAACTGGTGCTTTCTCACTCACTGGAGAGAACGGATGCACCCTGAGATTTCCAGGAGAGCCCACTTCCCTGGATTCTATTGTCACTATACAATTTACTAGTTCTTATGTCTAAATTGGACTTAAGATTTTTTTTTTCAAACAAAAGCACGTTTAAAGAAAAGTGATAGTTGTGATGTAACTTTTTGGAGGACCCTCTAAGAGTAAGTTGCTGACTCAGTGTTGTATAAACTGAGGACATGACTGCTTCATGGTTGGAGTGAAAGTTTTTATTGTAGATATGAGAGAGAGAGAGAGAGAGAGAGAGAGAGAGAGAGAGAGAGAGAGAGAGAGAGAACAGTCAAAGGCATCAGGAAGAGTCCAGAGCAGAGGGAGAAAGTAGCAGACTGAACATGGTAAGCAGACTTTGGCCGTGAGAGAAGCAGGAACAAAGCAGAGACAGAGAGAGGGGGAGGAGGAAGAGAGAGAGAGAGAGAGAGAGAGAGAGAGAGAGAGAGAGAGAGAGAGAGAGAGAGAACTGGAGAGCAGAGAGAGGGGGAGGAGGAAGACAGAGACAGAGACAGAGAGAGCCTGAACAAGAAAGATAAGAGAGTGACCATAGCCAAAAGAGCAGGGTTATAAGGAGAATGAGTCACTGGGGTGGGGGGAGCCCATGAGCTGGAGGGATTTTAGGGTAGGGGAGGAGGTGAGAAGGGCTAGGACGTTAGCATGGACTCTGAAATGTGTACAGGTACATGTGACCCTGAGGGAGCCTGGAGGCCAGCATGCTTTGTGACGGCCATCGTCTCTTTGGCCAGCGAGAAGGGAACTGACCCCTCGGTAGAGCTGCTCAGGTTCCTGAGGCTTGCTGGCTTTTGTCTAACTGTCAGAATTTGTGGGAAACCTGACAAACGTCACCCCTCCCTGAACACATTGCCTGAAGCAAAGCATTCCCTTGCTCGCAGGGTCACAGTGCACTACCAGATCCAGGAAGTTTACGGGACGCTCATGACCGGTGGGGGTTGGGAGGGCAACACCTCAGGCTCCCTTGTGTTCCATCAACTGTCCCAGTAAAGCCCTTTCCCACAAAAGGTACAGCTGAGAATCTTGCTTCACCTCATCCTCCTCCAGAAGCCTGGAGTCTTTTTCTGGGCTTTCCCACTTGCAAAGGTCACAGGCCGATTGCTCAGAACAAGGTCCCTCCACGTGAGCTTCTCTGATGTGGTGGTAATAACCTAATATGTCCTCAAAAGCTTATGACAGGTCTGGGTGTCGGCTGACGGACTTGAGGGGAATCATATACAAATACGTTTCTCACTGTGATGAAACACCCAGCAAGAACCAACCCAAGGGAGGTGGGATTTATATGGCTGACAGGTGAACGAGACGCTGTGACCCATCATTTTGGGGAAGGCATGGTGGCGGGGGTGGGGGTGGGGAGGTGGTCACCTTGTCACAACACATTAGCAGTCAAGAAGCAGAGTCAACCGGAAGTAGAACCAGGTTCCAGAACCTCTCGGCCCACCTGCAATAACACACTTGTCCCAGCAAGGCTTCATCTCAAACAGTGTCTCCGACCAGAGACCGGGTATTCAAACGCAGCCCATGGGTGACATTTCACATTCAGGCCACAACAGGAAGTGAATGGGTCCCGGGCATGATGGTAGAGAATGAGGTGGGCCTGGCTGGAGGCAATAGGGGGGTGCCCTGAAAAGATGCCTTGTTTCTCGTCTGTTTTATGTGTAGCTCTCCACTCTGTGGTTGCCACGGGCCGATGAACTCTGCTCTGACAAGCTCTCCTCACCATAGTGCTCTGTCCCACGCCAGGTTTGTTGGAGCCAGACAACGAACACTGAAAATCTCTGGAACTGAGACGAAGATCTTCCATCTTCTCGAGTTGTTCCAGGAACTGGCTATCACGGTAACAGAAAAACAAAAGCTGTTTTCTCATGAATGACTTTTGAGCGATGATTTCTTTTTATTGTTATTAATTAAGTGACTGCAGAAGCAAGACACATCTCTCTCCTCACATGCTCTCCGCTGCCACCAGATGCTAATGTGTGATATGACTCACCAGAGGTCACTTAGTCAATGCGTGACCTGGCTTCTCCCCTCCATCGGCGTTACTCTGTAATCATAGTCACGTGGGAAGAAGATAATTTGAATCTTTGTAAATATCACACTCATCATCACTTATCAATTTATTAATTTGTAAAGCAACTCTGTGTAGACTGTGGTTCCCTTCTCCTGCGTAGGAAGTGGATTATAATTCATTGCTGTCCTCCTTCACATGCTTTAATCATCACCATAGTTGATCTCAGTCGTCAGTTTACCTGGGCTGAGAGAGAGCTGGGAAGCTGGGAAGCTACATGTGTGTTTGTAAAGGTGTTTCCAGTGCAGGTTATCATGTAGGTTAGCAAACAGAGGGGAAGTCCTCCTCTCAATGTGGGTGGTGCATCCATGGACTGGAGGGTGAAATCACACTAAAAGCTGAAGGAAGTGGGGGGGGGGCTCCGATATGAGCTGGATTCCTCTTGAGGTGACACTGTTTGTTACTGCCACTGATGCCAGAGACACCGTCCAGATTATTATTTAGTCTTTGAACCTGGACTCCAGGAGTGACTCTCCATGGCATTTGGTACCATCGGCCTTGAGCTGGCATTCCATCTTTGGTCTTTCCTACTCTGAGGCTTCTGGATTCTTGGACCGAACAGCCACTGATTTCCCTGGCTTTCTGGCTACAGATGGCCCGCTCCTCAGCCTCTGATCATGGATGCCAATCTAACAGATCCCTTCATACAATCACATGTATAGGCCGCATTCTTCTAGACCATAGGTTCTCAACTTGTGAGTTGCAACCCCTTTCATAGAGGTCACCGGAGACCATTGGAGAACACAGATATTTACATTATTCATAACGGTAGCAAAATTACAGAGCAGCAAAAAGAATGTTATGGCTGGAGGTCACTACAACCTGAGGAACTGTATTAAAGGGCCGAAGCATTAGGAAGGTTGAGAACCACTGTCCTAGACAATGTAACTAATATAACTGCCTTCTAGTTTGGTGAGTAGATCCACTCCGGGATGAATAGAATCCCATTTCTCTGTCCTCATCACTCTTGGAGTACAACCTTATTTTTTTCCAGTGAAAGTTAACCATTTCTCCAAGGGGGCCACAGGTCCACATCCACCCTCATCTCCATCTTAATTCTCCATCTTTTTTTATATGGAAAACGTCAAGTTTCTAGATGACCTCTGATTCTAGCCAGACGCCAACTAATAGGAGAGGGTTCATAATAATGGTAGCTCTGTTCCTCGTAGCTTATGATGTTCTGTTTCGGTGCCCCCATGGGTACGTTTATTTATTTGTTTTTGAGACTGAATCTCAAACTGTAGCTCAGGCTTGCCTGAAACTCACTAGGCCTCAAACTTGGGGTAATCCTCCTGCTCCAGCATCCTGCTGCTGTGACACTGGCTTAAAAACAACACAAGAAACAAACAAAACACTAGTTGTAGGAGATTGAACACCAGACTGTATCTTTCCTTAATAATGGAGGAACAGCTATGCTTCAAGCCAGTAAGGAGAAATACCTGATTCCCTTTTCTTCTAGCTTCAGAAAAACACTTACCATAGAGGTTTCATTTCACCCTGGTTGAGGGCAGTCGAAAATATAGGTAACGATTCCATGACAGTAGCCGAACGTTTGGGGCTTTGATTGTAATTTTCAGCCAGGGAGGATGACTGAGGATCCACTTGTCAGCCTTTATCCTACCTAAAGGGTGCTGGTCACATTTAAGATCCTGTCTGCTTTGCTGCTGGTGGAGGGTGGAGGGGGGAAGGAGTGGATTCTGTGTCCACTAACAACTCCCAGGGAGGGCTGGAGGACGCTTCAGGGGCGGCTTCCTATACGGAACACAGCATCGCTCCCTGCGTTTCCGGCCATTTTTCACCTTTCTCTATGTCAGAAAGACCCTACTTACTTGAGGGCTGTTCTCAGGAGTTAGGGCCCTTATCACCATCACCCTGCAGGAACTCCACGAATCTAAAAACTTTGCAGAAGGTCCCAGCTTCTACATATTCCACTGCCTCCCCGGAAAGCCAGCCTGAAGACATAGCCTGTAACACAGGAGCCTTTGGGGGCAACATCCACACATACGCCTTGTGAGCTGCGTGGAGGAAGGCTTCCACCACAAAGAATATCGACTTTGACTTCAATAGAAATGAAAATTTAACTTCAATTGTCTCTAAATGTGTAGGATTTATTTTTTCATTACAGCAGCTAATTATTTCCCGGTACTTCTTTTGTGATCCAGCAGGTGGATGGGTAAGCGAGAGGACATTTGCTTTGTGGATTTTATAATCCTGTTTCACTCCATCCCTCACTGTCTCCTCCTCTACTCCCTCAATTCTTTCTTCTTGTAATCACATTTGAACATTCCTTGTATTTTGGAGGGAACTAGGGGAGGAAATGGGGAGTCCTATTCGAGTCCTGTTCAAGTTTCCAAGGCCAACCAAGACCTCTACTAGACTATCAGGGAACTGCATGCCATGGGATTTCCAGTAGTTCATCTAATATTTCCCAAGAGTTTGGCTTCCTTGGAAACTGTGGTGAGGAATGTGGTGGTCAAAATAAATAATTTCTGGATCTCTATTCTGTGATCATAATATCCAAAGACTCAACTTCCATCTCTGCAAGAAGAAACTCTCACTGCGTCCCTTTTCAAAACATTGAATTTCATATAAAAGCTTAATACTAACTCTTTCAATGAACCATGACAATAGGAAATCTTTGGAAAAAAAACTGTTAGATGATTCAACTTGCTAAAAACTCACATAAAGACCTAAGGAGTCAATGGAGGGAGGGAAAACTCTGGATGGGCTGTAATATATGAGAGAAGAATAAAAAATAAAATAAAATAACCAATTAGTCCTTTTCTCAAAAGGCCATAAATGTCAGAAAAGTTAAAAATTGCTGTAGATGGAAGAATCTAGCGTATTCAAAGTAGGATCTTTTTTCTTTATTAAAGATTTATTTTTAATTTTAATTATGTAAAGAAGATGTGGTCCTCAGCGGTCAGCCTCAAAGGAATGTCATGCATAAAGTTCATGGGTAAATGTGCCTGGTGCTCACAGTTGGGGGGAAGCTGCTTTGGTATTTAGTATTGAGCTTATCTGTGGAATGTGTTCGTGGGATGCTGTCACGATTGTTCCTGATGCCTTTTCTTCACCTTACGTCTTTGGGAGTTAAATTATATCTTTTCTGCAGAAGGCAGGTTTAACCGCCTTTCCTTAGTTCTATTCAGGCCAGAATGGGGTATCTCATTCCATGAGCCCCACAGTACTTCCTACCGGTGTGCGTCTCAGCGAACGTTCCCAAATGACCCACCCTCCCTCCTTCACTGTGTTTCTTTATATTACTTGGTTGAGAGTCTTGCCTTTATAGCCGAGCCACCTCTCCAGCCCTTGTTTCTTTAAAATAACTTGAATTATGTGTATATTTGTGCATGTGTGTGCAGGTGCTGAAGCTGCAGGTGTGGGATTCCCCTGCAATTGGAGTTTCAGGGGCCTGTGAACTGCCTGGCGTGGGTGTTGGAAATGGAATATGTGTGGTTCTCTGCAAGAGCGGTATGCTTCCTTGATGGCTGGACCATTATCACCCCAGCTCCCAAGGGTTTGCCTTTTGATGCAGGGACTCCATCTACAAGGTTGGCGTGTGGTACAGGACTAGATGAACACACAGATACTCACTTCAGCAGCCTCTCTGGCTTGATCCAGACGCTTGTATTGGAAGATCGAGTTGTACAAAGATTTCCTTTGGCTCCTTAGAAAAGGGTGGACTCTTTGGGGGAGGAAGGGTGTGTTTTCTGGGAGACTGTCAGATATTTTGTGGAAATCTTACTTTTGGGACCCTGAAAAACTTTCACTTTGTTGTTGGCCATTGAGCTGTATACACCACCACCACCACCACCACCCCACCACCACCACCGCCACCACCGCCACCACCACCACCACCCCACCACCACTACCCCCGCCGCCATCACCCCCCCACCACCACCACCACTACCACCACCACCACCCCGCCACCCCCGGCAACTCAGATGTTCTTGACTACTGATGGCAGAAATCCTGCTACAAATTGAGTCCTACAGGAACTTAAAAGGAAACGTGTCTCTTGGGAAACTGTTTTCTGCCATTCCCAAGTGGGCCTCAAGCAACTGAGGACATCAGGTCCTGACACCAAAATGAAATTAACAAGGATTGCCCAGGAGGAGGACGGGGCATCTAAGCGCAGGCGACTGGGTCCAATGTGGGTACTAATGAGCTGTTTTACAGGATTCTGGCAAACTTAGCGAGCACTCCGAATTTTCTCTCAAGGTGTCATTAAAATCAAATGATTGTGTCATTTTGAGTACCCATTGACGCTGCAATTATCCCCGTCTTTTGTAGTGACTTTTGTGGTTAAATTAGGCAATTCTTCTCCTGCCTGGGTAGATAATGTAATGACTTTTTAATCATTTGTTTTCTACCAGCCGAATTGTTTCCATGATCCCACCAGCAATTCTTCTGCAGTGACTCCAGTGGGTTTATTGAGCTCCGGGGTGATTAGCCATATGGATGAGCTGCAGGCTGCCCACTACAAATCCAGCCAGGGAATAGCAAATACCTTGTATTTCCCCTGGAACCCAGAAAGAAACTAATAATTATGATGGGACAACTTAGTGCCTTACATTCGTCATAGAAAACATGAAGAATACAATGTGGTTATGATAATTTTTTAGAGAAATTGCATTTACTGTTTTATTCCCGTATAAAAGTAATACATTGCTTTTACAGAAAATCTAGAAATACACAAAAAATAGGAAAAAAAAACCCAATCAAATACACTTGTAACTTAGCAGCTTACTTAAAATCATTTTTGTGTGTGGTGGTATTCCCTTATGGTTTTCATTTATTTTTCTATTGTCTATCTAGCAATCATCCATCTATTATTTGTATACTATCTATCTCTCATGGCTTTATGATCTACTTATTATCTCTCTCAATTGGTTGAATTTTCTCTCTGTATAACATTAGGGTCATACATTACATCTAATTTTTTCTTTTGTTAGCTGGAGATTTTCACCTGACTTGTGTAATGCATACGAGGTCTTCCTGGAAGTCACAGCTGTTAGTGATTCCGTAATTGTCCATTATTTTCCTTTCTTCTCCAAATACTTTCTGAGAGTCTACTACGATCAAGTGCAGGGTGTGGTGTGACTTGCTTATGTATTTCTCTGTCATTCGAGCATCTCAATCCCTTAAAAGTATCCCTTGCTCTTCATTTCAATCCCTGCACCTGAGAGTCTAAGCTTGTGTCCTTTATGGTGCCCTTGGAGGCTTGTCCCCAGCAGTCCTCTGGGGCTTCATCTCCTTCTCCCTCTCTCTTGCCCTGGTCATCCCAGCCACACTGATCTTTGACTGTTTCTCTAATTGTCACCTGGGCTTGTGCCCTGGGCTTTGGAACCAGCTCTTCCCCATCACCACCCAAAAAGCCAAGCAGCCCACTTTTCAAGTGTCCTATCTCCTTCAGTGAAGCGGCTTCTTCCACCTCTTGCCTCTGATCTCTTCACCTCACATAACCAGCCTTTATTTGTGGTGAAACATGTTTTGAAATTATTTGATCACTAATACACCCAGATGTTAAAATATTTGTCACAATAAGCAGCCATTAGTGATTTAATTAAAACCACGTTGTATGCCTCCAACCCCTTTGTTCAAAGCCTTTATGTGCTTCTTATGTGTCTCCAAATAGAGTAGGGTGTAATTTTTGCCTCTTTTGAAAATGGAAACACACTGTTTAGACTCCTCTTTACTGTCTATAATGCTGCGTTTCTAAGATTGATCAACATTTCCATAGTACTTTGTATTTTCACTGCCGCATAGTAGTCTCGTGTGCATATATCTTATTTATATATCCAGTGCCCCAGCCAGCGGGGTCTTCAACGGGGACCTGAAGGGAGGCCTGGGAAATGAGAGAGACAAGAGACACAAAGAATGAGAGCAAGGCAGGATGTCTGATCAAGCTCCAAAATTTTATTTTCCTCTTAAGGCATCTATAGGTGGGGTGGGGGTGGGGCAAAGGAGGGTGCAAGCAGGGAGGGGACTTTAATCCTGGGTTGTTCAGCCAGCAGAGAATGTTGCTATGGGGATTATCTATCTATTCTTGCCTAATTGCCTAACTGCAGCTCATTCACCTGATATCTGAGAAGAGGTTCTGGTATCTGTGAGAAGAGGTTCTGGTGCTATGGAGACTAGGCCTAGATCTAGGAAAAGAGGAGAGAAGCCCAAATATGGCGGCATGTGTGTCAAGGGTCACTTAGGCTTATGGCGCCCATCATCCAGTGTTGTGTAGATGGACAATTACTGGTTTAAATAAAAATGCCACTTTCCTTCCGTATGATTCTGGAAGCATCATACACCCCACCTCTCTATGGTATTTGCCTGGGAGGAATTGTGGGGTGACAGAGTATGTTCAGGGTCATGTGACACTCCTCTTCAAACTGGCTGTATCGATTTACATTCACAGTAGCCGTGCAGGGGATTGTAAGGGGTGCAGTTCATGCATCACATTTTGAACTATGCCAGAATGACCAAAAAAAACCCCAAAAACCCAAAAAACCAAAACCAAAACAAGGATCTCGTTGTCGGTTGAATTTGTCTTTAACCGACACTAACTAAAGACATGAAGGACTCTTCCAAATGATTATTGACTGTGCATCTTCCCACTTATTTTCTTTATACCTAGAGACAGAATGACAGCCACCATTCCCACAGTTCTTGGTGGACACTCACTGCATTCTGTGTTCCAGCCATCTACAGGTCATGCTATCCCTCATCAACCTTATTAAGAAGTTACCTCTGCATTTTAGGGGCCCAGAGAGGTTATTAATAGAGCATGTGTTACAATCTGACTTCCCCTAAGTGATGGCTTTCATATCGTCATAACACATGACCTGCAATCCGAGATAAATCTGGAGCGCTGCTAAGCTGCAGTTTAGTGGCAGGTATCTAGTTGCTAAAGTCTGTCTTAAGGCCCTTTTAGAAGATGTCACCAGTTGTTCTCTGAGAGAAAAAGTCCCAGAGTTTGGCTCTGGTGCCACCTTAGCTAGCAAAATAAGACTATGGTGTTTCTACTTCTGCTTAGAAATTATCAGAAAAGATGATTCATTAAACACAAAATATTGCCTTACAGTCTCATATGGAACACGCAAATGCTTGCTGAACTGGTTCACTGAATTGGTTCAAACTCTGGAAAGTTCTTTCAGACAACTGGCAGCAAGAGACTCTAAACCTCTGAAAGGTCTGTCAGCTTTTCTGAGAGACTGCTGTAGGAGATGTCTCGAGACTGACCCATGGAAAGGCACCAGCTGATGGTCATCGGGTTGACGCCGCTGTTTGGCTATCATGAACAACAGTGCTATGAATATTTATGTGCAAGTCTTTCTGTGAACATATGCTGAGCCCTCCATGGCTCCTGGGACTTGACCTAACTGGGGGTCACAAGGGGATGAAGAAAAGACTGGGTTCTCTAACAGAGAGGCTGGCTGGGAGCGCAGTGTGTTTGTTGTATCCAGTTGAGCGGGGAGGTGGGGTTATGGTACACAGATAAACAAGTAGGCGGAGTTATCTAATCTCCGTAGGGAAGAAGCCTCCACGCTGAAAACATCCCTGGTAGGGAGAACCCTGGGGTGGACATTTTCTACACACACTATCAATATCCACACAAGACCGTGGCTTTGCTATCCCTCTGAGCCTCACCCTGGTGGGAAGCCTTCGTCATTTCCCATGGGTCTAAGACTAGGTCCTTGATGTGGCCATGCCCATATCAACCATACACATGTCCTCAAGATGTCATTTACTTAGGACTTCCTCTGCTCCCCAGAAAGATAAGTTCAGTTAAGAGTGGAATTGCCTGGTCATATGGTTAGTCTACGTCTAACTTCTTTGAGAAAGTGTCACGATGTTTTCCAATGTGGTATATCATTTTATCTTTCTAGTGAATGACTTCTTGCTAGGAATTCTATTTTGGTATGAGTTTTATCTCCCTCTATAGGCTGGAGGCTTCTTGATGACAGAAATCCTGCCTGAGACCTAACTGTCAACCTGAAATAGGTTCCTGCTTGCTGAGGATGTGAGCTATTGTGGACTAAGTGGTGGTTCCAAATATGTGTTCCTAGTGTGATTCTTGGAACCTGAGACTATGGACCTATATGACAAAACACGTAATTAGAGATCTTGAAGAGGCTATCTTGGAATTTAAAGTGGGTCTTAAATGCTACCACAAATATTATTAGAAGAGGACACATTAGAGATTTGTAGTGGGTAGCCATTCCAGCTTTTATCTGGAAGTTCCAGCCCCCACTGAGGCTTCAGTAACTGTCACGCCTACAAAGCGAGGCCAAGAGAGGACTCTGAAGACCCGAGATCCAGATGCGCCACCTCTCTCTGTTCCTGGATCCTGGACGGTGGAGGTGGACCGAGCAGAGTTCTCCAGAGAACACCACCGGACTGCGACACACCTTCCCCAGACCCTGCAACCTACCTATCCCTTCATTTGTAAGTTACGCCACTAAATAAACCTTTTAACTACGTGGAGTGGCCTTAATAATTTCACCAATAGGGATTGAACATGGACACACAGAAAAGAGATCATGCAAAGAGAGCAGAGAAAGGTGGGTCCACTGTTGGCAGCTGCCAGAAAACGAAGGAGAAAAGGGACACGTTCTCCCCGAAGACCCTCCAGGCAGATGCAACAACACCTTGATTTCTGCTCAGTGAAACTCCATCTGTACTTCTGTCCTACAGAGCTATGAGGAGAAATGCGTGTGCTTGGAGCTCTGAGTTCGTGGTAAACTGCTATAAAACCCAATGCAGTTGCTAAAAGTGGCAGAAAGGATGGAGCAGAGCTGAGAGCTAAATCATGGTGCTGACTGGGGTGGGGGCGGGGTGGGGGCAGGGTGGGAGGGGGCAAGGGGGCGTGTAGAGTTCACAGGGACAGAATTCCTAGCTTCAGGGTTAGCCTTGCTGAGGAATGAAATGCATCCATTTACCCATTAGCTATTCACCATCACCCTCTGGAGCTGTGGTTTCTGCCTTTTACTGCTATTACTTGACTGTAGACTCTGGTACCTGGTACTGATATATACAAATCTCTCTCTCTCTCTCTCTCTCTCTCTCTCTTTCTCTCTCTCTCTCTCTCTGTATATGTGTGTGTGTGTGTGTGTGTGTGTGTGTGAGTGTGTGTGTGTCTATGTATATGACATAGATAGTAAAATAATTGGAAAGAGATTAGCCTTGAGTAGTTGTTACTTTCAAAAATAATTTATGAGATTATATTTGTAGAAATTCTAATGACTGAGCTCAACAACTAGATCATTTATTTCCCTACAACTTTCAACTGTTAACTGTCTTTCTTGAACTGATGGATGTGGACTCCAGCTCACTTACTCTGTATTATGAACTGTGAGCAAAGCCTTGTCACCCTTAGGTTAAGCTGAGTGCATTAATTATACCATTACCATGCTATTTCAACTAGTGAGCTCTAATTTATCAATGTTAAAAGTAGATATTTTTCCTTATTATCTATCAAGCCTCAGCACCAATGTAGAAGCCCCCTGTCTGGTCCCCAAAGAAGACTGATTGCTGTTAGAAGATCCAGCTCTAAGGACATGAGCACTCAAGTTGGAAACAATATGAAGGGAAGGTTGCCATCTCCATCAAAGTGCTCATGTGACCAACTATTTAGTGTTTGGGAGGAAACTGTTACAGATACAAAGCCCAGCCAAGGGGACATGATGGCCACATCTAGCTTAAGGTGTACCGCTCTGAGACTTTAGGAGAAGACCCCACAGGGAGAGAATGTCGGACTGAAATGTAAGAATGAAAGAGAGAATGTAGAATCGCCTTTCTCCTGGCACACCATCCTCTTCACTGTTTTTTGAATGGTGACCTTTTGTTCTCTGCCCACCTTTCCACCCTCAATTTAAAGCTGAATAATCTTTAAAAAAAAATCCTGTGGAGATGAAGGATTGGAGAAATCTCCGGAAGCACATTCCTAAGTTAAAGAAGCGTTTTGTCAGGAGTCCACGGAACTCTTTACAGGCTGGACGTTCCTCCTGCACTGTTGAGGTCTGGACATGAAGTGTCCTCTTGAGAGCTTTATATTGAAGGCTTGGTCCCTAGATGGCAGTACTATTGGTGGATGAGTGTACCTCGCTAATGAATCAGTGGACCATTAGGAGGTACCCTAATTAGGAAATAATTATAGAGTCATGCCTTTAGAGGTGTATCTTTGTCTCAAGAACCTTTCTCTCTTTCTCTCTTTCTCTCTCTCTCCCTCCCCAAACCCTGATTCTTCCCTTCCTGGATGCTGTAAGCTGAATTGTTTTCCTCTATGACATTCCAGCTTTACCTCAGGCCCACAGCAATGGAATTAGCCAACCATGACTAAAGCCTGTCTTCAAAACACGAGCCAAAAATTAATCTTCCTTCCTTTCATTTTTTTTCTTTTTTTTCTACTATTTTTTCATGCTGACAGAAATGTCAGGCCTAAAACATGCCCTGAAAATGAATGCATTATAAGGATCTGTTTATCCTTGTTTGGATAAAATGAATTTTAAATTAAATTAATAAATTAAAAATTTTTAATCTAAGTTTTAAAGTGCTTACAAGCAACACCTGGGGGCATGACTCTTTTAGACCCAGCACTTGGGAGGCAGAGGCAGGTGGATTTCTGTGAGTTCCAGGCCAGCCTGGACTACATAACAAACTCCAGGCTAGTCAGCTACACAGTGAGACCCTGTCTGAGAAAAAAAGTACTTATAAGAGTTAGTTTTCCAGTGTTCCTTTACCTATACAAATCTGGCATAAACCAATCAATTTCTCTTAAAATACATGGGGGGGGGAGCAAATTGCCTAGAACCAACTGACTTACAATTCAAACCGGAAGTTTCTTTGTGTTGTGAATTACAAGGTTCACTTCTCTTGGAGTTAGCTTCAAACGAAAACACTAGAAGAGAAAGTGTACTAACAACTCAGTCTCAGGGACTTCAAAGTACTCAACTCAGGGAGTGCTCCCCAGGGAGTGCTCCCCAGGGTGTGCTCCCCAGGGTGTGCTGCATGGGATTTTGTTCCCGGAAAATGCTTTTGGGGGAGAAAAAGGCATCTTTGATCAAATAAGTTAGGAACCCAGCCTGCTGGTCCTCTCTGTAGATGCACAGCACAGAGCCCTAAGATACGGACCCTGGAAGGGGCCGCTGCACAGACACCCTCCAGCCTTATCTGCTAGACATTTTTGACCCCAGAATCCTGTTTCCATCTAATTCCTATGAACATTTGAGAACCTGGCATTCTGAGGAACAGAATTTGGGCGTCTCCACATTAGTGTCTTCAGCTTCTACACTATTTCATTATCTCTAACAAACCCTAGCTCTTGGCTTGTCTTAGGATGCCTTAGTCCCCCTCACAGGGCAGTGTGGATCCACATTTCCATAGTCTCTTAAAGGTCCAAGATGCTCCTTCTGTGCTGGAATAACACAGATAAGCTGAAAGTCCCCTCATCAATTCCTCTCTTCCTCTATTTTGCCAGGAGTCTCAGTCACGCACGTGGCTAGAATGCCAAGCCCTGGCTGATGTCCCTGTAAAACCATCAACTGATAACGTGGCAAAAGCCAGGGAAGCTCCAACTTGCATCAGTTTCAACCTGATCATATGCTTTCAAGGTTACTGTTTTCTTTAAAAGCACAACTGTCAACGATCATTTTCCCCGGGACATTTTAAAGTCGCTTACATGGAGGCCAGTTGTCACGGAATAGCCTGTGTTCCCATGGTGATTTCAGGGGTGGCTTACATGTGGAGCCAGGATGGCTCACCTCGGGCTGATGCTCTGGAGCTGTTCCTTCAGTCTGGTTTTGGTTTAGGAGAAAGGCAGTATGTAAGCCAAATAAACAAGCCAGGGCAGAATATCTAAATGACCAAAAGCAACACAGCTTTGGAATTCTAGCGGAACACTGGCAGTTCAGTTCCTTCAACGTGAGCCCAGGGTTCACTGTTCAAGAGGATGCCCAGTGGACGAAGACGCTCATGGTGGCCTTGTGTCTGAAGAGCTGGAGTTTGAGTCTTTCCAAAGCATGCTCCACCTTAGCCTCAAGTTCAAACTCTTAGCTACTAAGTGTGTGTAGGGAGGGGTGGGGGTGGGGCAACTCATTTTTCTTTTTTCTTTTTAGTTTTGGGCATTTCCTTAATTTGAGGCAAGACTAATTGGGGCTTTGGGGACATTTGTTATGAGGTTTCTGGAGAGTGTCATGTGGTTCTTCACTGAATTAAGTTTCCGTGGCTGGGATGAACTCATTGTCAAAAGGCATGGGATCCCAGTTCGGCCAGGTTTCCATGTTTCTGTGTCCTAATAGAGAACAGCAGCCAGAAGCTGGAATAGTCCAAACTGATCTTATTTGGTTATAATGGATTGTTCACAGAATTATGTAAAGTATCCCCCCTCCCACGAGCTGTAAATTCAAAACTACAAGTTTTCTTTTTCTTCCTTGAGCAGGAACCAAAGTTCAAAGACTTTCACTGACATGAAACCAAAGTCAATGAGTTTGGCCCATTAACTTGCCCTCACTCTTCCTTCCGGTGTTTGGTCTTTGCGGCGTTAATCCAAAAGATGTTTGCAACGGCCATTGACGTGACCAGCTTGACGGCTAATGAGTCTTCTGTTCTCAGGGTCTGGTGCTTACTGTCTGCCATGAAACTGAAGGTACAGTCATCCGGCCAGTGCCTAGGCAGAGGAAGGAAATTCCTTCAGAAAGGTGCAATGCAATGACCCAAAATACTTGGGACCAGAAGTATTCCAGACTTGCAAACTTTAAAAACAAAAAAAAAAAATTTTTTTTTTGAGCACACATGATATGAGATCTTAGTGTTTGGAAATCAAGTTTAAACATTAAAAAAAAATTTCTTTGTGTGTGTATGTACATATGTGTGTTTGTATACATACATATACATACATGTACACACACACACACACACACACACACACACACACACACACACGCTGGCCTTGAGCTCATTATGCTCCTTAGTGACAGGATCCTGAGTACTGGGATGACAGACATTGTGCCCAGCTGGAAGATAATTCTGTATAATTTTTTCTGAATACCTTGATCGTGGTGTGTCACGTGGAGTCTGTTGTGAGGTCTTTCCACTTGTACCATCATGGTGACTCTCCAAAAGTTTCAGATTTTGGATCTTTGAATGAGGAATGTTCAAACTATACACAGACTTAAGACCTTGCTGTGGATAGGGCCAGCTTCCTTTGGGATGAACTGTGTGTCTGTCTCCACAGGGTCCTGTGCTAAACAGGACCCAGCATTAACTGTGTTGTGGTCTGCTTCGTCCATCATGAAACTGTTCATCCTGTTTGAACAAGGAGATCCACGGTTTCCTTTTGCTTTGGACCTCTCCAATGATGTAGCTCGTCTTCCTCCTGGGTTATAGCTATCTAGAGCTCTGCTTCCTTGTTCTGGTCTCCACCCCGACAGCCATAACATCAGGTCCAGCCTCAGGACCCAGCCCGGTGATGGACCTGGAGCAGAGAGCTGAGTATTTAGTCTGAACTGAGTCCATTTTCAGTGACTCTCTGCTGGATTTTGTGAGCTTCTCAACATCTGGGTAGCTTTTCTTGTCGCTCTTGGATATCTAGTTGGTTTGGACTTTGAAGAAACGTCAGGTAATTTTAATAGCTGAACATGATTAGGAAGACAGATCCATTGCTCAGGGGAAATACTAAAATTCCTGTGCTTATTGAAATATTTTTCATTTGTAACTTTTATATACTTATCAATTATAAGTCAGTAAGCAGGTGAAGAATCAATTTACATTTGGCATTTACATTAGTATCCTTAAAAATCAAGAAATAAGACGCTTATGGAACACCTGAGTATTTTGTTTTATGGTGTCAGTTTCCTGTATGGGGTTTCTATTTTTTTTAATCTTGAGCCATATGGAGGACATTTGCTCAACGTGCTTATTAAATTTTTATATTTGCACCAGTTGTACAAACTGCCCAGGAATTATTACAACAGAACTCCAAAGACAGGAGTCTTTGGGCAGGCATTTGTTTCTTTCTTTCTTTTTTTTATTGCTTTCAGAAAAATCTTTTGAAAGGGGACATCTCTCATAGCCCACTTGAAAACTTGTTCACTCCACTGTATACCCTTCCGTTACCATTCAAGGTAGAAATGCTCTCACTAAATTGTACCCTACTGTGAACACTTGTGACTTCTGGAAGGATATGAAAAGAAAGAGCCCTGTGACTGTTCTATGTACATGTCATTTGGAATGTCATGTAATACATGGCATTCTGGCCTTTTTCTGAGAACCTGTAGGGAATGGCTGGGGATCTAGTTCAGTGGTAGAGAATTTGGATAACACATGAAAGGCTTTGAGGTGAGCCACTGGAACCATGAGAACCCACAGGAGACATTTCTCTCTTCTCTCATTCAGAGAAAACTTAAGACCAATGTATCCAGGACCATTCTATCACAAGGATAACGGGAAGACTTGAGATGGGGAAGACGCCTCATTACCAATCCTCCTCTCAAGAAGCATGCTGAACATGATTGAGAAGAACAGAGACCACTCGGGGTGGTGGTGGTGGTGGTGGTGGTGGTGGTGGTGGTGGTGGTGGTGGTGGTGGTGGTGATGGTACTAAGAATTAAGGAATGTGTTCAAAACCAAAACACTTAGTAAATTCTCCTTGAGGTAGTTGGCTGGACTTTACTGGAGACTGTGGTAGAAATAGTCTTGGGATAATGACTGGGAAGCAGAACCCTGAAGGAAACCTTCTTTCTCACCTCTTCTTCATACAGTTCCTCTGGAAGTGAACGTGGAGGAGGACGTGTTTCCTTCAAAGGGTAGCAAGAGGCAGCTTTGCCACAACACGCACGGTCCCTCTCCCTTTTCCTCTCTCATTTAAAAATATTTACTTTTGTTTCGGGTGTATGGGTGTGTCTGTCTGCCTGCATGTCTGTCTGTCTGTCTGTATATCTGTCTGTCTGTCTGTCTGTCTGTCTGTATGTATGTATGTATGTGTATCATATGCATACCTGGTGCCCTCGGAGGCCAGGAGAGGGCACTAGGTCCCCGAGATCTGGAGTTACAAGTGGTTGTGAGGTGCCTGACGTGGTTGCTGGCAACTGAACTCTGGTCCTTGTCTGCAAGAGCAGCAAGTGCTCTAAACACGGGGCCATCTCTCCAGCCCCAGACCTGCATCCCTTAATCTCTCTTTCCTTTGTGGAAATGCTTTCTGTGGTTTACCGTCTGAGCAATGACTCTACCTTGTGTTTGTGCTCATTGGGGCTTCCAGCCTAGTCAGCTGTGGTTTTCTCTCGGAGGTGGATGGAACAGCTTAGAGGCAAGGGCTCATGCCTACCTTCAGACTAGCCTCACTCTTTGCCTCATTTTGTGGTGTAAACTTCATTTTATTTCCTCATTTTCCCTTCATATTTCATCATGTGTGGTGGTATTGCGTTCCCCTAAATATTGTACACCCTAATAAACTTATCTGGGGTCAGAGATAGAACAGCTACAATATTAAACATAGAGGATAGGCAGTGGTAGCACACGCCTTTAATCCCAGCACTTGGGAGGCAGAGCTAGGCAGAAATCCATGTGTTCAAGGATACAGCCAAGCATGGTGACTCATGCCTTTAATTCCAGAAAGCGAGCCTTTAATCCCAGGGAGTGATGGTAGAGGCAAAAAGATACATAAGGCATGAGGACCAGGAACTAGAAGCATTTGGCCTGGTTAAGCATTTGGCCTGGTTAAGCATTCAGGCTTTTGAGCAGCAGTTCAACTGAGACCCATTCTAGATGAGGACTCAGAGGCTTCCAGTCTGAGGAAACAAGACCAGCTGAGGATCTGGCGAGGTGAGGTAGCTGTGGCTTATTCTGGTTCTCTGATCTTCCAGTTCACCCCAAAACCTGCCTCAGGTTTGATTTTATTAATAAGAACTTTTAAGATTCCTGCTACAATCATGCACGCAGTCATGTCTTTTCAGATCTCTTCAGAGTTTCTTGCCCTCTTGATGCCTTAACTTTCCATCATTTTTACATTTTTTTTTTCCAGCGAGGAGGGACTCATACCCCTAGCAAACATGTAGAGGTCAGAGGACAATTTACAGGGTTGGTTCTTACCTTAGTCACTGTTCTATTGCCGTGAAGAAACACCAAGACAACTTATAGAAGAAAGAATTTATTGGGGGCTTGCTTACAGTTTCAGAGGGTGAGTCCATGACCGTTGTGGTGGGGAGCATGTCAGCAGGCAGGCATGTTCCTGGAACAGTAGCTGAGAGCTTACATTGGATACACAAGTATACACACACACACACACACAGAGAGAGAGAGAGAGAGAGAGAGAGAGAGAGAGAGAGAGAGAGAGAGAGAGAGAGAGAAAGCACTGGGACTAGCATAAGCTTTTGAAAACTCAAAAACCATCCAGTGACACACCTCCTCCAACAGAGGCCACACCTCCTAATCCTTCCCAAACAGTTCCCACCAGCTGAAAACCAAGCATTCAAACATATGAGCCTCTGGAGGCCATTCTCATTCAAACAAGCACAGTCCTCTCCTCCTACCTTGTGGCTTCTGGGGACTGAACTTAGGCTGTCTGTTAGCAAGAGCCTCTACTGGCTGAGCCATTTTCCTAGTCTTTAACTCTTAAATATTTATAGAGGTGTTTTATGCAATGACGTCCTTCTCCTCCTTCCCTGCCTTCCTACTTCCCGCATGAGTAACTTTATATGAACAAAACCAATTACTTTAGATCCTATACAGTAACAATCATCAGTCTTCATTCTAAAGCTGGTTTCTAGTGTTGTGGCTCTGCACATATTGACAAGGTAACCAAAGGTATTATTTTTGGATGAAGAGTCATAATACACCTGGTAGCCAGGAACCCTCAACACTCAACTAAATAATAAAGGCCACATATACATAAGTATCAAAGAATGCCGATTACATAGAGAATCTAAAACCACCAGGGAATAAAACCACACTGAGCTAGACCATAGGCTCAGCCCGAGACCTGCTCTCTCTCTCTCTCTCTCTCTCTCTCTCTCTCTCTCTCTCTCTCTCTCTCTCTCTCTCTCTCTGTGTGTGTGTGTGTGTGTGTGTATCTAAAGTGTTCAATATATAATGAGTATGATTCACTTATAATATGGCTAGTAATGAGCTAGTCATTGGCCTTGAGTACCTGCTTGTATTTGCATTTCCAAGTGCCTACCAGGCATTTCCAATAAGACAATCCAATGGAACTTTAAACCAAACATCTCTGGAAACACTCCTGCCCCAGGGGTGTTCTTCTTGTGCCCTGTTTCAGTCATTGACATTGATGTTTGGGTGTCTCCCTATTGGGAACCCTATCTTTAGCTGGTCATCCAGCTCCTGCCTAGGTCTGAAACCTCTTTTGAGTCACTGACTCTAAAGTTATTTCAGGTATTTCTCTAGTTATGTGATGTGTCCTTTGGGATGTGTGTGCATATATATATATATATATATATATATATATATATATATATGCATAAGTGTGTGTATATATGCATATGTGTGCATATATATAAAATGATTTGGGGTTTGTGACTTGGATATTGAATATTATAGTTCATCTTTATTTTTTATATTTTTTTCTGCCCTTTAAACATTTCTGGCTTTTATGGTGCTCATATTACTCTCTTCCTCTTTGAGAAAGAGACAGGCCTCAAACTCAGTATGTGAGGTTAGACAGATGACTCACTTGTTACACATGCTTGCTGCTCTTGTAAAAAGAGTTCGGCTCCCAATACCCATGTCAGACGGTTCACAACAACCTGCTAACAAAGCTCCAGGGGATCTGATACCCAATCTGGCCTCCTCGGGTACCGTCCCCCCTGCACATACTCAAACACATCTTTCATTATGTACCCAAGGATGCCTTGGAACTTCTGATTCCCTTGCCGCCGTTCTTGAGTGCCGAGAATACAGATGTGTGCCACCACGCCCAGGTTTCTGTGGTGCTGACGACTGAGCCCAGCACTTCACGTGCACCCGGCAAACAGTCTACCAACCGAGCCACATCCCCAGCCACCGTAGCCACGAATTTCTAGCGGAGTCCATAATTAAAAGGGGCTGCAGATGGTCAGTGTAGATTACTTCAGTCTGTAATTTTGCGTGTCATCTGGCTTCTTTTCCTGTCCCTCACATCCTACACCTAACAGCTGGCCATGCTACTTCCTCGCAGGAAGAAACGCTGTTTGATCCAGGTGTTTTGTGAGATAAAGCCTACCCGCCCCCCCAGAGAAAGAGGATGAGCAGCATGTGTTGGGAAGCCGCTCTTTAGGGTTTTTGGGTTTCGCGGTGTGTGCAGGAAGGTGGAAAGCAGCCTGTTCTTCTCACCTTGGGGTCAGAGGGCACAGGTTAAACTCTGTGCCTATCATTGGTGACCTAGGGTAAATTTCTTACTGTCTCCATATTTGGACTTCCTACCTACAGTAAAGGACACAGTAATAGTTGCTTTACAGGATAGTAAAATAACACGTTGGGTACTTGGGGTCAGTAGGTTAAATGATGAATTAGTGGTGCTTTACACTTGCGAAATTCTGAAACCTTTAACCAGCCTTAGACGGCCTCCCACTGGTGGGGTATTGCTATGGTTTGTGGTGATCCCCCAAAGTTCTAATTTTGGAAGTGTAATTTCCAACACAACTGTCAGAGGGAGGGGGCCCTTAGTATGGTAGCCCGCAAAGATTTCCTGGTGAGATCTGAGCTTGCTTTACCCAGCAGGGCTGCATTAGAGGATGGCTGGACCACGTGCATGGTCACCAGGTGATTGGGATGGTCTGCACTTGGCTGTGCTGGGGGGCGGTCTTTCGCCCCACCCCTTGGCATTTCCTTTTAAAGCCCTTTAGTAGAGCCAGAAGGGGCTGGTGAGTTTTGACTCAGGCCCTCCCGAGGCTATCCTGTGTTTCTAACTGTCTCTCTCCTCTATATTTCTGTCTATATACTTCTCACTTCTCCCTCCTCAAGAGTACCCTGGGGGAAAAAGAGGGAGCCGGTCTCCCTCAACTTGGTAACCAGTGATTGCCTCCTGAGGCTCCCGCCCTTCGTAAGTCATCGGTGAAGGTTCTTGTGCAGAACTGCTGTTTTGGCGTTTGGTTGTTGCTAACACAAGTTCAGCTCCTTCTTGCTCTTGTGTCTTCGTTTTTGTCCTTGGCGCCTTCCAGCATGACCTGCGGTAGCACGAAGGCTTGGACGTCGCAGCCGAATGCCTGCCGTCCCTACTTCCTAATCCATGACCCAGTCTCAGCTACTCTGTAACATTAATAAAACAGAAAGCACAGTGGAAACGTGCTTAGTACATCTCAGGCCCAGCAGATTTCTTGAATGAAATGACAAGCTGAGATGCGACCTGAGTGGGAGTCTTGACGGCAGTGACAAGGTGCTCTGGGGTAGAGTGAGAGAGCTGGGAGGGAGGAGGGAGATTTGAAGCCAACCTCGTCTCTCTTTTGTGACGATACTAAGCACCATGATATAGCAACCAACTTTATTTCCATAAGCTAACAGTCACTCAGAGAACCCCCCCACAACACTCAGAAAATAAACGCTGCACCTTTTTTTATACATACAAACAGTTATAAAATGTTTATTACGTAAGAGCTGTGTTTCATTTACAATATATTATATTGCTTCCATCCAATGAAAAGACTTCATACATTATATTCCTTATTTCGTTGTGTTTACAATATATTATATTGTCTCAATGCCACTAACACAGTGTAAATTTTTTGACTTTGTTCCCCCTCAAAACTAAACTGTCTAGAATAATAGTAAGGGTGAAATAATATTGTATGCACCTCAAGTCAGGGAGGGCAATTGAAATATTAGTTAGACAAATGTTCAGATATTTGACAATAAAATTTGAAATCCTGTAGCTTCAACACTATTAACTGCTTTATCTAAACCCTTGTGATTTATGTATCATACTCAGTTCAGCCTCTAGTCTTCCCCACCCTAATAGCACAAATGTGTTGGAATTTTGCAAATATCTGCCAACTACACACCAAAAAGACAAATTTTTAACCTGACCAACTGATGTAAGATCTGTTCCAAAGGACTGAAAGAGGAAAATCTATACCATCATGCTAGACATACTTAGAAAACCTAAAAGAAAGAGTAAATATCAGCCCAGTGATTTAAGACAAAGCTAATAAAATTCAGGCCAGTATTCTAAAGTGTAATGAACATCATTTGAACATTCGACACATGAAAGGTTAACAAAGGCTATGAACTTGGTGTAACGCGAACCGTTTCAGCTGGTGGAGTTCACCAGATGTAATTGGATTCAGGTGGATCCCGCCGCGCCTCGGCCTTTTTAAGTGAGGGCGTGCGCTGCTCCTGCCTGGCGCCTGCTGGCCTCGGGGCATGCATGAGGCTGGCTCCGTACCCTGCAAAATTATTCACAGCTTAGAAGAAAAGAAACTCCAAGAACAGGCCCTTCAGATTCTTCATTAACCATTCGAAGGAAACCATTTTTCCTTTTTTTTTAACCCTGAGTGAGACCGTAGTGACCACACAGGGCTCTCTGGATAACGGCGAGTGACAGGTTCGAGTCTCTGTTTACTAAAAACCCATTTTGACTTACTCCACTAGATCTGTTTTCCATTGGACTTGCCACTCACTATGTATTTTGGCTGTGTAGAAAGTCTCTCTCTCTCTCTCTCTCTCTCTCTCTCTCTCTCTCTCTCTCTCTCTCTCTCTCTTGTAAAGCAGCTTGACTTGGAACTCCTGATCATCTTTCCTCCATCTCCCGAGAGCTGGGGATGACAGATGCACCTCACCAGGCCAGGGTTATTCGGTGCTGGGACTCAAACCCAGGGCTTTGTGCGGGCTAGGCATGCACTCTACCGAGTGAACTTTGCTTAGTCCTACTGTTTAGATGACCGAATGATGGAAGGACTGGTCCCACACCGAGGTCTCCAGTGCTCCTGCTGAGGATTTGGTGACGGATTCTTTTCAATCCATTACCAAACCAGCCTCACTTAGGTTAAAGCAGTTCAGAATAACAGCTTACAGCCTTTATACAGACCCCTGGATGAAGTTTATCCCGCTCATACAACAGCTCATACCACACAGGCGTTCTATTGGAATTAGGACCTTGCTCTGTGTGGTCAAGAAGAGCTATGATTTGAGCTGACTCCTACTGGTAGGATTTGTAAGTTTTGCTCCAAGTGGTCATCCATCCATCTCCAACTCTGTTTATGAAATGTGAGTCTCCTTTCTTTCCATTTGCGAATTTCTGGAGGTGCTGGGGACACTGGCTAGTTTTTTTTTTTTTTTTCCTAAAATGGATCCAAGACAGCAATTATATCTTTAAAAAAAAAAAAATCTGTCTCCGTCTTCCCGTGCATCAGAGTCAATCAAATCCAACATTTCATATGTTCCTTGTGGTTTTTAAATGCAAGCATGCTGTTCAACAGCTATTGAGAACAGAGCCTCTTTGCTGAACGTGTTGCTTTGAATTGTCAGCATGTAGACTACCAGCTCTCGGAACGGTCAAAACACGAGCTAACAATGCCCTGGAATAAATCCCTCCCGTGCTGCCTGCCTGGCTTGCCACCCATGAAGCCCAACCTCCCTGCTAGGGTGGGAGAGCCCCAAGCAGACACAGAGTTGGTCTGTCTCCAGGACCCTCCTCCCCTCCATGATGCCTGGGTGCCTAGGACCTCCCAATGTGCCACCCCACTGGGAATCCGCTCTTTACCGGAACTCTGTGACTCAGAGCTTCCCCGTTACCTCCCTCTAGTCAAAATAAACGCCATCCTTTCAGCTCGATTCTCCTCGGTGGATGTACATAAGAGCCGGGAGGCTGCTCCAGAGCGGGTTTGCCATTGACACACCAGGGCACCTCGCTCTGGTGCGGCGCCTCGCTCTGAAAGGGATGCTGAGGGCGGATGAACCAGTGTGGTCTCCGCTTGGAGTGCCACGTGGTGGTCTCCTCATAGCTCTGTGACAGGAAGGCTCCTAACGGGCTTTCATTTTGGGATGGGCGACAGTACCTTTGTACCCAGCTCACTGGGCATGCTCACTGGGTTGCATGCGCCGCCCTCTGAAGACTGATCTAGAAAAATACTGGATTTGAAAGCGACGTATTCAGATTCGTAGCTTGTTACTCTGGAGGTGCAGCAGGATTGAGATAATTGGTTGTAGAAGTGTTTCAAGGCCGAACCTCCTTTTCCTTAAAGCAAGGCAGGCAGTGGTGGATGCGCGCACAGGAGACTGATCTGGGTGCCAGATGGACTGAAATGCTGCCATTTTGTTGTTTGTTGATTGGCCCGCCCCCCATCCTGGACCCTGTTCCCCACAAGGTCTTTTCCTTCTGTTTGTTCACAGAGTCCCAATGCCTGGATTCCTGCTTAGCACAGAGGAGGGCCAGCAGTCGGTGCTGAATGGTGGATTTATCAAGCATCATTTCATGTATAAAATAGTCCTATGGTTTATCTACACAATATACATTAGAATGTTTTCCCAGGGAGGGCTTCTGTGGGTCTGTCCTTTCCTCCAAGATAACTCATCTAAACATTATATCGAATGCCACCAAAAGATCTCAAAAAATAAAACGTGTTCCGTATGATATATAAATTGATAAAGCTTGATTTCTGAAACCAGAGGGCAATAGGTACTGATGTTCATTTAATATCTTGAGGGTAGACTGTAGCTTAGAGCCCAGCACACTTGCCTAGCGAGGCTCATGGTGGGGTTGGATCCCCAGGACTACAGTTAAAGGAAGAAAAGGAAGGAAAAAAGGAAGAAGGGAAGGAGAGAAGAACTATAGTTAATCAGTTTCTTCCCTCAATACAACAAATTACTGAACCAGCCTGAATTATTAATTCGACAGGAGAATATTTGTGATGTTTTGCAGATCTGGTGGCATTTTTCATGCCTTCTTCCATTCTATAGCTGGTTTTGAAGTTGAAAGAGGAGATGGGCAGGGGGCAGAGAAATGGTCGCTAATGACAGAGCAGGTAGGGCTGAGGTACAGGTCATCCGAAGAGCCCGCTCCCTAGATGGCCTCTACTCACTTTTATTACAGTGTCTCCCGTGCCAGCCTTCTCGACATTGGCATTTGTTGGGTTCGTGGCAGGTCCCGTGAGCGCCGCAGCCAGGCTCGCAGACCGCTGGAACCAGAGCAGAGCAACGCTATTGCTTCCTTGATTTCCCTGTTTCTGTCTTTTAAACACAGCTATGCGGTTACTTTTCCTTTAGTTCTTTAGAATGTGTTAGTTTTGGCTTCAGTTATTGGGTGTTTTTTTTTTTTTTTTTTTTGTCTAAGTCACTTTCCAGCCAGAAGTAAGCTTCAAAGTTGGAAAAAAAAAATATCCTTAGGACTGATCTTTCTACTAAGCATCCTGTTTCTCATACACAAAGACTCTCAGTGAGAGTTTTGAAACTACTGGATGGTGGGAGATTATTCCTTTCAAGAAATCCCTAATAGATGAAACAAACAAAATTAAAAAAAAGAAAGAAAGAAAGAAAGATTTCAGCTTGGGCATAAGTATTTTATATGCAGGCCCCCCCCACCTGTGGTCTAATTAAAGGAAGCATATACATGGGGAGGGGGGAGTCAACCCTGATGTCCAGACAACACGCAGCAGGTTGGACGTTGTATCCAGAGAAAACATTAAATGCGCTTGCCCTGCACCCATACCGCCACCGTGTACGGTACTTACGCTTAGAACAGAGGTCTCCTTGGTAACCCTTGGGACACTTACATTTGCTTTTACCAATGCATTTACCTCCATTTCGGCAGGGTTGTGGGCATTTGCCTGCAGTAGAGAGGCAATTAGTTAAGTAAGGAAGGACTTTGTTCAACAGTAATTACATCTTTCAAAGGAGTTAACAAGGCTTTGAGAGGAGACATGCTTTGAAATGGCAGTCATTTCCATCCATTTTAGGTCTCTTCTGGCTTTTATATTGTTTTTGTTTTGGAGACAAGCTAATATGTTGATATGATTATCTGTATTATATTATATATTATATGAGTTATATTATATCATATTGTGCTTTGTATAATGCCCTTTTTCCATAAATGCATAATATGCTGCCAAATGCACAAAACATAGGAAATGCAAACTAACCCAGCTCCTGCATGCTTGTTGTTTCATACACACTGTTCTGGAGCCTCATACATGACTGACTCACTACATGAGCTTTTCTACACCTCCTGGTTTTTGCATACCCCTTTTTTTTTCTGGAAGTAAGTCTGTCTATACCCACACCTGATAACAGCTTGAGCCTGGCATCGTCTTTCAGAAAGCAAGTCTGCATTTCGGTAGCTTAACCGGGAGACGGGGACCTTGGAGACAGGAACGGGGGCATGAACAGAGTGCAGCGGAGAAGGAAGGAAAGGACGACACGAAGCGTGCTTGTGGGTCAGTCACCACGATGGGCAGCTGGACCCTGTCCTGCTGGTCCGTCCCGCCCAAGGATTAAATCAGAAGCACATGAGAGTTGGCTGGAAAGAACAGAGGGGAGCGTTTGTTTAGTGGCATCTGATGCCCGCTGGTTTATTGTCCTTTGGAGAGGACATCTTCTCACTGCCATGGTGGAACAGCAGCATGTAATGCAGAAGGACCCAGAGAAGCGTCTGGGTGGGAGGAACATGGGTGGAACAGGTCAGATGAGGGGACAGTTTGCTATAGAAAAGGGTGGAGTGAAGGGCTGGTCCCTGTTGCCATAACAACCAATTTTTCTGGACTGTCTGAGAGCCTAAGGATATACCCTTCTCCCTGTTAACTCTGCATCGAATGAATATTGCTAATGTTTTCACAGAGCTTTGAACCCTAGAATTGTAGAACCGGAACAGGACCAGAAATGCAAGAACTATGCAATAGTGTTCTCCTTTCTTATGCTACAAGTGTTTATTTTCCTCTACGATCCAGAATTTTCTATTTAAAGGACAACTTCTTAGAAGGAACTGATAAGGGGCTGTTAACCCAAAGCTGAAACCACATCCTGCTGAGTGCATGATGGTGTCCCAAAGACAGCCAGCGGCCACGAGACTTCAGTAGTGACCCAGTTTGGGCTTTTGTTCTTGTCCTTTTATTTTATTTTATTTTATTTTATTTTATTTTATTTTATTTTATTTTATTTTACTAGTAAAATCATTAGCATTAACAAACACCTTTCACTCACTGATTTTTTTAATGACCAAAGAAAGCTTGAAACAAAACAAACTATAACGCTCTTTACTAATAAGCACTGTTTTTAACAAAAGAATTGAATTCCATGTGAAAATTGTTTTGCTGCAAACGCTTTAGTTTTTACTTTTTACTTACCCCCAAAGAACTTTATTTGTTTACAAATTGGACAAAGCCACATTTAGTCATGAAGACAGTCTACACACAACAGTGTTGGAAGGCTAAGGGCTCTACAATAGACTAGAATTCGGTCCCCCCCCCCCCTAAAGTCCACCCCTCTCTTTCTTGAGACAGAGTCTCATGTTGCCTGGCTGGTCTCCAATTCAATTCACTATGTAGCTGAGGATGGCCTTGAACTTCTTTTTGATCCTTTGACCCCCATATTCCCAGTGCTGGCTCAAAGGCGTGCACCATCTTAGACAGTTTTATTCAGTACTGGGGAGCAAACACAGGGCTTGTGCATGTTACACAAGCACTCTTGTCCCAAGGAAGCTACATTCTCAGTCGCAAAGACGACCTTTCATTCCCAGTCTCAAAGACCACCTGTTTATTGACCACTAAAAGTCCCCAAAGAGTCCTGTTTTTCTGAAGAACACCATTTGCAGGAAAGACTCTAACTCCAAACTTCCAAAGAAGCATGTGACCCCAGCACAGCTGGATCAAGACCGCTCCATGTGGGATGATCATTACTCAGTGGAAGAGATACACTGCTCCTCCATGTGAAGAGCTGGTGAGCTCTGTGCTCCGGGGGGTGGGGGTGGGGATGAACTTGGTGATGGGGAACATTGCAGTCTAACTGGTAGAGAGTTCTCCCCCTCATTCTATCGGTCCCGTCACGTTCTTGGTCAGAGAGAAATGAAGACTCTTAGGTTCATCTCAGCTGGGAGGGAGAGTAGGAAGACCACAGGGGGAGGACAGGAAGGTCTCTCCAGGTTCTTACCCAGCAGAATGAGTTTGCAGGGTGCTGTTAGGCCACAGTGAGTTCAATGACCATAGTATCAGATAGCACCATCTGACTGTTTTAGTATTCAGAATACCCAAAGTGTTTTAATACTGACTTCTTTTGCCTGAGAATACTTTGCCGCCACGTTAAATTGATTGGAAACAACAGGTCTACTGAGACCCCAAGGAGTCAAGCTATTTGTACAGGTGACGTGTTACCTGAGGAAGATTTCACTAAGTTTAAGCAGTGTTTTAGTGTAACCCATGGAGGAGTCCTTGTGAGAACAATGGCAGACCATAAGGCATCTACCACGGAGTGAAGACACCCAGCGTCCTCCACCTGTGAGACCGTGGGATCACTTCATGCCATAACTCTATTTCACAGACAACAAGAGGAAAGCGCTGTACAGAGGTGTTCAAGGGCTGACTGACACCCACCATGTGTGGGCCTCGGAATGTTGAGTGGTTTTTTGATTATTTTCTCCGACAGTCTAACTTTCTTTTCCTGTGCGGGAACAATTCAAATGTTCCTCGACTGATAAATGAATAAACAAGTGAACTCTACCCACACAGCTGGATGTTACTCAGCAATAGAAAGGAGTGATGGACTGGCATTCTGCACCATGTGCAGTCCTCGAAAACAATGGCCTTGAAGAAAAGAAGCTGGGCACAAAACGCTAACTCTTGTATGACTCCATTTATATGAGGTGTTTAGAATGGACAAAGCTAGAGAGAAAGAGGGTAGATTGATAGTTGTCAGGTTGTAGGATTATGAGGGGACTTGGGAGACATTTCTAATAAACATAGGTATAAACTGTTATTTAGGGTGGTCATAATTTGTTCTGAAGCATATTGAGGGGACAGCATAACTTGTGGATGTGCAGGATGATACATGTAAAATGCCGAACCTTATGGTATGTGAATTAGACATTCACTTAAAAAAAAAAAAGAGGGGCCTGGAGAGATGGCTCAGAGGTTAAGAGCACTGACTGCTCTTCCAGAGATCCTGAGTTCAATTCCCAGCACCCACATGGTGGCTCACAACCATCTGTAATGAGATCTGGCACCCTCTTCTGTGTACATAATAAATAGACAAATCTTAAAAAAAAAAAAAAAGAACAAATGGTTCAACTCTGCCTTTTGTCTGTGCACTCAGAGAAATTTCAACTCCAGACCTATGTCTGCTCCCCCCACCCACCCACCCACCCACCCACTTTCTGGTAGTGTTCTCTTTCACAGAAAACAGGAAGTTTTCTAAAGGAATTGGAATAAAACTTGTGGCTGGATCTGTGATGAGTTTCAAAACCCTACATTTTTGGTCCAGTTAGAATTAAAACAAACAAACAAACAAAACAGAGAAAGTGGGGGGAGGAAAGCAAGAAAGGCAGGGAGGGAGGGAGAGAGAGAGAGAGAGAGAGAGAGAGAGAGAGAGAGAGAGAGAGAGAGACTTTGCCAGAGGAAAGTTCATAAACACAAGGCATGAAAAGGCATCCTTACATGAAATGAACCCACGAACAAAGACTCGTAAACAAAGTATGCAATGTCTGGGGCTGAGCACAGGGAGAAAATTGAGGGGGTTAGCTCAAGATGTCTTTATCAGGAAAGAGTAATTAATAAGAACAGAAACCACATCCTGACAATTAATTACATGTTCTATGGAAACTTCAGAGCTAGTCCATTTGAACTCTATAAAAAACGGTTACTTCATCGACTACTCATTAAAGTACAAAAACCCACAAATAAATTAGAGGTTGAAAGTTAAAATAGGAACTTAGCATTATTCAATTTGGAATCTACCTCAGCTTTGGGAACAGTGACGGCACCAAGCACAGTGGGGCTTTAGAGACGGACAGCTGAGAAGGACTGCCCTCGACACACACCTCCAAAAGGCAGAAGGGACCCCTCGAAGGCACACCTGACGGCTTGGGCGCCTGCCTGGACAGGTGCCTCCATGCTGGCTGTCTTCCGGGCCATAGTGCAGCTTAGACTGAACGGGCTCATTGCTGAGTTTCAAAGAGAGATCTGGGTGACAGGCAGCTGGTAGGTGGCGGGGCTGGGGCCACTCTTCAAGTATTGACGCATGATAGACCACTCAGTGTGGGCAGAGCGGGTGTCTGTTTTAAGTTCACAGCTCAGCTATTTTTTTTTTTTTTAAATCTGAACACTCACATAACACTGCTGTAGAAGACACAGGGATTCCCAGCACCCCATAAAGTTCCTCTTGGCCCCCCAACAGCAACTCCAGTTTCATCCATTTGTGTTTGCCTCTTGAACTCGAAGACCCCTTTAGTGCGTCTGCCTCCTTTTATATAATATATCCCTGGGAGTCCCTTAGGTGGCTGTGGTGGTGTTTTAATTACTGTACACTGTTTACGTCCTCTTCTATCCTTTTCTCTTAGATGGGTCACTCTGTTCTAGAATATTAGTAATGATTCGTGGAAGAAAACCCTCTGTGCTTGCGGGGTATACGCTGTCTTTCTTAGCCTTACTTTTAAACAAAGGGAGTGGTAGAGGAATCTAGGAAAACCACTGGCCTAAGGTTTCACACAAGGTCTCCATCCTTTCTAGGCTTCAGATTTCTCAGTGGCAAAAGGAAGCATGAGACAGTCTTTCAGGTCCCTTGCCCCCAAGCCCGGAAGAATGCTGAGGTCCGTACTCACTCATTTCACACTGCTCTCCCTGGAGTCCTGGAGGGCAAATGCATTTGCCGGGGTAAAAGCAGGTGCCGCCATTAAAGCAGGTAGTTGAGCAGTTCGCTGTTGGAATGAACGACAGGAGGCGTCATTAGACAGGAAGCTAAACCTAGCAAGGATTTCACGTAGAGTGAGTGCTATTTCTCCAGTCTAACGCAGTCTCATCTACATAATAAACAAACCACTTTACAGCTAAGAGAAAAGTTATAACCAAACACCCCATTATTTGACATAACCGATTCAAACTAGAATTACAGTCAAGTCACAAAAACTCCGTTTCAGAATATAAGAGAGAATAGGGTATCACACATTGTATTCATTCCTAATGAAAAAAGGTATAATAGGTGTGAAATAAAAGTCTTTTTGAATAAAAATGTATGTGCTAAAAAGAAGAATCTGCAAATCCAAGGTGGTACTTTTTGAAAGCATCAAGTCTGGAAGAAAAAGGGAGAAAACTTATTGGGGTTAGATAAAGGGAAGAGTTGGTGTCAAAAGTGTCAGGGTCCTACCAGGAGGAAGCGACTCTCAGGCGAACAGAGGTTCGTTTTAACGAACGGGATTTAAAAAGGGGGATTTAAAAAGGGACTGTCATGGCAGTTGGAGAAAGACTCCAGTAATTGCACTCAGAGAGACAGGCTGTGGACCCTGTGAGTTCTCAGGGACGGGGAGGAGCCATGACTGAGCCCGAGAGGTGACGTGGGGGGGTTCGACACAGCGAAAATCCAATTACCCTCCTCGGGGGATAAACGTGCCGTAACCCATCCCGAGTCCCTCCCTCTTGGTGCCAGCGTCTTGAATTTCACTGATCTTTGGCAATTAAAGTGGAGAATAGAGAAATGGGAATAGGAAGGAGGAAATACTGGACAGGAAGCAGCTTGGCTCCTTCAGTAAGGAAGATTAAAATGAGAGTTTGGGCCTGGGGTAGAAGCACACGTTTGCAGTCCCAGAATCCAGGGAAGCAGAGACAAGGGGAAGTCACTGTCTTTTCTGGCTACACAGTGAGTTTGGGGCCAGCCTGGGGTATGTGGCTATCTGAGACCCTGCCTCAAAACAAACAAACAAACAAACAAACAAACCAAAGAAACAAAAGCAAAGTCAAAACCTAAAGATGAGAGCTTAAATAAATTTCAGTCATGTGTCCTGGTTTTGTTCTTGAGTCATGTAAAACAGATGACTAAAGACTTCCAGTGTGAAAGTCAGAAAATTTAAAGTGTGTGCGCTTTGGGGAAGACAAGTTCGATTAGAACGCTCTGCGAACCCCGGGCTTCTTAAATGCATTAAGGGGCATTCGAAAATCACAAACGCTTCCCAGCTGAAGACAACAGTGCATTGAGCATCTTGATGCAGAAATGAACACACAGTCCCATTCTGGGACAGGATTTAGAGTGTAGGAAATCCAGCCCTGTAGGCCCTCTCTTTGCTGCTTGGAGAGAGTGTTGTTAGGGCTGAGCAGTTGTTTTTATGTGTGAGTCCTGTCATCGTCCCGTCCCCCGTCCCCCGTCCCAGAATAGGATTGGGGTGAGAGAACATTAAGATCAATGTTCACTTGGCCCATGCCCCTCCCTGTAGGCAGAAGTCTCTACCCCACCAGCAATTCCCAGATACCCAGCAGCTGCTTCCAAAATTACCACACAGAGGCTTATATTAATTGGCCAGTAGCTCAGGCTTATTACTGACTAGCTCTTACACTGAAATTAACCCATAATTCTTATCTATGTTTAGCCATGTGGCTTGGTACCTTTTCTCAATATGACATTCTTATCTTGCTTCCTCTGTGGCTGGCTGGTGACTCCTGACTCTGCCCTTCCTCTTCCCAGCATTCTTAGTTTGGTTGCTCCACACATACTTCCTGTTTGGCTACTGGGCATTCAGCATTTTATTAAACCAATTTGAGTGACAAATCTTTACAGTGTACAAGAGGGTTATTCCACAGCATCTCCCCTCTCCCCCACCACCCTGCTGTTCACTGATTTGTGAAGGGCAATGGACCTGACAGCACACTTGAAATAGAACTTGTTAAATTTGGCTATATTATAATTTGATTGCCCACCCCCTATGCCCCTTCTTCTTGAGTTAACATACAGCTGTGTAGCCCTTGCTGGTTTTTAATTCATGACTCTCCTGTCTCAGCCACCAGAATGTGGAATTACATGCACTGATCCCACATCTGTCCTGGCTAGATTTATGTCAACTTGACACAAGCTAGTCATCTGAAAGGAGGCTGCCTCAGTTGAGAAAATATCTCCATGAGATCCAGCTGGAAGGCATTTTCTTCATTAGTGATTAATAGAGGAGGGCCCAGCCCATTGTAGGTGGGGCCATCCCTGGGCTGATGTTCCTGGGTTCTATAGGAAAATAGGCTGAGGAAGCCATGAGGAGCAGGTCAGTAGGCAGTACCCCTCCATGGCCTCTGCATCAGCTCCTGCCTCCAGTTTCCTTCCCTGCTTGAGTTCCTGGCCCGACTTCCTCCGACGATGACATGGCAATGGAAGTGTAAGCCAGTGTTTTTTGGTCATGGTGTTTCAGCACAGCCACAGTAACCCTGACTAGGACAACACTCGAGTAATTTGTCCTTATTCTTGGGACTTTCAAACTGCTTTTGCCATCCTGGCCAAGGTTGTCAGCATTTCTGTCCTGGTTTGGCTAATGGTTCGTGTGCTCTAAGCTTGGTCACCAGAGCACGGTGTGGAGAAGAGGTGGGACCATTCAGAAGTGGGATCTGATGGAACGTGGTTAGCTCACTGGGACCGTCCACCTCAGGAGTTCTTACAGAGCTGCCCAGCTCTCGAAGGCCTCTGGATGTGTCTTGCCGTGAAATCTCTCCTTCTAGCAGCTACTCCCACCATGATGCTGACTTCCATGTTGTGGTGTAGCCTGAGGCCCTCACCAGAGCCAGACAGATGGTCGCACTGAAACTCCAGGACTGTGAGCTTAACTGGCCTCACTTTTTTTTTTTTTTTTTTTTTTGTAAACCCTGAGTCGAAGGCATTTTGTTATCGCAACAGAAAGCAAACTAACACAAATTTGGTTTTGCCATGAACCAGAGAGGCTAACTCGATGTCACTGTGGCTGAGGGTAGATTGGCCAGGGCTTAACTAGTCATTTCCTAAAGTTTGTGGCAGATGTCCCCATGTGGCCGATGGACGTGATTCTTTAAAGTTTGTTCCAAAATATAGTGCTAAAGTCTAGCTCCGTGCCAGTAATTAAACCATTTTTCAGCAGCTCCATTTTCCTTCGTGGATAATAAAAGAATCTTTTGTTGAGCCAGTAAAAAAATAATATGTTTTATGTTCCCAGGTCTCCAGAGAGACCAAATGAAGTTTCAGCAGATTTTTCCAAATGAGTTTTTAAAAAATTACTAGAGTATAACATGGAGGAAAATCTTTCCTCTGAAAGACAGAATATTATGGAATATAAAATGTACTGGATTACAAATGTATATTTTTCCTTCATAACACTGAAGTATTTGTGACACTGTAGCGCATATATATATATATATATATATATATATATATATATATATATATATATATATATATCTCACAATAGCCAGGGCAGTGGTGTGTGCCTGCCATTTCAGCCACTTTGGAGACAGGAGGATCTCTTGAGTCCAGGAGTTTTATGCAGTATCACACTATGCCTGTCAGCTGTCTGTATTAAACTGAGCATCAATATGGTGACCTCTTGGGAGCAGGGACCCACCAGGTTGCATAAGGAGGGCTGAACCAGCCCAGGTTGGATAGCAGTCCTCAGTAGATCTTTCATCGAATAAGCCTGGGCAATAATGGCCACAGCTGGACAGACAGGTGTCAATAATCATGTCATTGACCCTGGCTGTGTATCAGTTCAATTCTCTGAAGGTTTGCTTTATTTCCAATAGTCTGTTGTAGCCTGAGTTTTACTCCATTCCAAGAAATGCCTGGCTTTGTAATGGTAGAGATACCAAATGCTAAATCTGAACAAATGAAGATGCACTCTTGAGTAACTTTACTGACTTGCTGTTAAAAATGACTGCAGCCCCTAGGTTGTAGTCTTTAGGAATATGTATTTAAAATATTTTTAATCCAATGCTGTGGTTTCACAATAAAAAAAGATGCAAATGCTTTCAGATAGTATCTCATTCTGGGGATGGAAGACAGGAGGCAAAGAGGGAAAACCCATGACCCAACTTATCTGTTCAAGTCTCAGGTCACTTGGGAGCGAGGACCTGATTAGACAGTGAACAACAACGGGGTACAGTGGAGGGAATCCGTACCCCCAAGTATTGGTCAAGTGATTTAAGTTATATACACCTCAGTACGCTTTTCTGGGAGTGAAATGTTTAATGCTTTCCTGTCTCAAGGGTTGTCAAGAGTCTAATCAGATAATCATATGGAAGTGCTTTGTATAGCCCAAGACAACAAGACATGCCAATCACTCCTCTAGTCATGCCAAGGACTCTTTCCCTAAAACTGTGCGCACACACACAAAAAAGCAAACCAACCAACTGAACAGAAATCTGTGCTGCAGTATGAATCCATGCTGAATGACTGACCCCTAGAGACACCACTTAAAAACAGTATTTGTTACCTATTTAAGGCATATTTTATTAATAAAAAAATCAATATTCTGTGGCAAATAGCATTATGGATATTAGGATACCTTCGTTCAATCCACATACTTTACAGAGTATTTAAAAAGGTTTTTCCAACTGAAAAGTTGTGGACCGGCTAAGTAGGCAGGTCGTTTTTTCAGGGCCAAGTTTGAATCCACTCCCTGTGAGTGAAATCTGACGCATTGCTGCTGTGTTTAGAGGGAGGCGCCCGACCTCCTGTAAATAGAGTATTCAGTGAGCCCTGCACAGGGTCATAGACGTTGGGACTTTAGGTCGGCTTCACTGCTGTTTTAACATAAAGGATCTAGGAAGGGGATGGTTTCTGCGTGGCGGCAACCTTCGCAGCAAATATTAACTGTGCTGGAGTCTTGCTTCTCAGCTGATGAGAGGTCCTGGTCCCCGTTTAGATTTTTCCTGTCTTTTCTACCCTGTGGGGACCACAGATGGATGTTGCTTAAGTCACTGACCTGTATATTCCTGCACTGGAGCACTCTGGGAGTGAAAATAAACTTCTTCTGCTGGGTTAAGCAATACTCAAACTGGGGTTCCAGGTATATAGCAGTCGTCTTTACCCCACATGGCACACGGTGTTTACAAGGTGATGACATCATCTTTACCCCACACAGTGTACGGTGTTTACAGAGTGATGATGTTAAGAATGTGTATTTGGGAGGTTGGAGAGAGGGCTGAGTGGTCAAGAACACTGTTCTTCCAGAGGACAGGGTTTGCTTCCAACCACCCACATGGAGGCTTACGACCACTTGTAACTCCAGCTTTGGGGGGTCCCATTGCCCTCTTCTGGCCTCCACATGAAATGTGCAAACACACACGCATGCACGCACACACAAATCTTGAAACAATAATAATAATAATAATAATAATAAAATCCTGTTACCTTTATCGCAGTTGACGCCATAGAATCCAGGCGGGCAGATACAAAACCCAGGGGTGACACAGAGTCCGCCGTTCATACATCGAGGTACGCAGAGAGCTTACAGGAGAGAGAGAGGGCTCTGATTAAGGCCAAGCCGGACTCTGCAGCAGCATCACTTTGCAGTGTCAATGATTCCACCACTTACAACTCTGAGGTGGAGTCTGAAATGTTTACTCTTTAGATAGACAATTTTGCTATATATTAATTCAACTATTTTTCAACTTCTCAGCCAATTTCCTAGGCAAGAATTTTGACTTTGTTCTACTTAGAATGCCCGATTAAATCTTTCTCAGAATCAGGCCAGCCATGGTGGCGCACGCCTTTAATCCCAGCACTCAGGGTATTTTTCATAAGAGTATCACAAAGTACACTGTAAATATAGGCCGGCTGGAGGCTTGATCACGAAGTACAGAGGCCCTAGATCAAAGTTCTCTGGCCAAAGTTCTGGCCACACACTGCCTTAACAGAAACCAACCCATGGAAGTACGACTTTCCAACAGGTCTTCTGTGGCTATTTAAAGTTTCACCGATCCTTAAAACATTATCAAATAATAATAGTAAGTTCAAGAGATGTGTCACAGACAACAAAAGACCCCCGTGGGGGCGTCTGTGGCTTCCATGTTCACTGGGAAGCAAGCCAGGCTGGCCAACTCCCTCGCTCACCTTTCTCACAGTGAGGCCCGTAGAACCCATCAGGACACTCACAGACCCGCCTTTCGTTACAGAAGCCTCCATTTCGACACCCTCCGGGACACTCGGCTGCACCAAAGAGAAACAAGGCCGGCGTGAGACATGGACAGTCATTTATATTATTGACTGAAGACCACAGTCTTTAACCTTTCCCACCACATCCCTCGGTTCTCACACAGTTCTTCCTGCAGTTTTATTTACAACAGTGGACCATGCCTGAGGGGAGGAAAGTAACTTTTACTTTTCCCCTCCTCCGAAAGTATGCTTAAGTCTTTAAAGTCACACCAGAAGAGGGAGGGGCATTGCCTTTAATATTCACGGCCAGAGGCCAGGCGGTGGTGGTGGTGGTGGTGGTGGTGGTGGTGGTGGTGGTGGTGCACACCTTTAATCCCAGCACTCAGGAGGCAGAGTCAGGCGGATCTCTGTGAGTTCGAGGCCAGCCTGGGCTACAGAGTGAGATCTAGGACGGACTCCAAAACTACATGGAGAAACCCTGTCTCAAAAAAACAAAACAAAACAACAACAAAATTCACTGCCAGAGAGCAAATGGCTTTTCTGTATATGTTTAGAGCATTGACAGATTTCATAGTTAAAACTTGGTGCTGGCAGGGGGAAGAAGCTGTGCCCTTGTGGTTAGTGGGCACCCAGGGCATAGCAGTGAGGTGCTGAGACCCGCCTGATAGGGTCATTGTGTGATCACAACTTCTTGTCTTCTGTGGTTATGAACTGTGCCAAGCATTTGGCAGGGGCATGGGTAGTGTGGCTTTCGACCAGGAGAAATGTTAGTAATGGTTGACACCTGCAATGAGGAACTGGAACAAGAAAGGTGATGTCTGTGGCTGTGGGTGACATACACTTGGGGACTCCTAAATGTTATGTCAGAAAAGGGGGAAGAAGAGCCCGTGTTCGAAGGCACACTGGAGTCCCTACGTGGTTCGAAGCCTGAGAAAATCGGAGTCCTTGTTAATGGGCCCTGTGTTTACTCCCCCTTCCCTACAAAGTATACATACAAAGAAAAGAACAAAACAAGACCGAGACTCCCCACCACCAAAGCCTTCTCTTGAGTGCCTGTCCCAGCTCACCTTGCTGACAAGTCTTAAAGAAGATGGCATTTTGAGGGGTCTGAAGGATGGTGTTGCCTTCAGAGTTCATGACGATCACATTCACCTCAAATGCGGCCACGCCGTCCTGTTTGCCGAGACACGGGAAGCCAACTTGAACAACTATGGGGAAAAGAAAGTCCATGAAATCAACCTAACCAATTGATCCTGGTGCTACAGAAATTGCAGGCGGACCAAGAAGCAGCAAAAAGGGTCACATTTTTTGTGTGTGTGTGTGTGTGATTTTTGTGTATTTCTCCTGGAGCTGAGATGGCATTTTTATTACCCGGACAGTCTCTGTGGAACGTATGCATCGTACTAGGTGCTAAAAGAATGAATGATTCTTGGTAATTTGTGTTCAGCTAATGCAGAACTGGGCATATTTTGTTGATAAACCCCCTTTTTTTTTTTGAGACAGGTTCTTGGCTTGTATATCTTTGGCTTAATCTTAGCTTGTATGTTCGCTTTAAGATTTTATTTTAATTTCTGTATATGTGTGTGTGCATGTGTGTATATGGGCCCATGTGCAGGCGGGTGGAGGCCAGAAGAGCATGTCAGATCCCAAGAGCTGGAGTTTACAGGCAGTTGTGAGCCACCTAATATAGGAAGCAAACTTGGGTCCTCTTTAAGAGCAGTAACTGCTCTTAACCACTCAGCCATCTCTCCAGCGCCATACCTTAAAAAGATGTGTGGGTTTTTTTAATTTCTTATTTTTTGGTCTGCAAATTAAAGATGCAAAAAGGAAGCATAACTATATTAATCATCACGAGACATTTATAGGTATGTTTACCCTGGTTTAGCCAAAGAGCCAGAAAAAAAAAAAAGGTATCATATAATATCCATTTAGTAAGCCCTTGGAATAATAGCCCACTAGTTTATGTTTTATTTCCCTGGTTTGAAAGCAGCAAAACAAATTCTTTGATGATATTCTGCAACTTCGCCTGGACGCCAGCGGTGACTGAGTTAACCAGGTTGCTGTTTTCTCAAGGTACCTGCTGACATAACCGAGTGTTTGGTGGGCTGAGCTAATGTGGCGGGTAGGCTAGACCTCACGATTCAGCTTCCTGTGAATGTAGAGCCACTTCCTGTGCGTCTGTGGGGTGCTTGGCATGTCCAGGTATTGACAACAAAGCTACAAGGCATGACGTGGACACTCAAGTGTTTCTGCGCAAAGAGGATGAGGAGGCCACCAATTCTCTAATGCAGGTCACTCGCTGGAATGGGCTAACCAGACATTGGCTGCTGGATGAGAGAATGATTATGGAACTTTCCAGAATATACTGGATTATCATGCCACCCACTGAGAAAGACTGGTCTAGCTGACAATTAGACACCAGTTTTTCCTTAAATAAATAAATAAAAAATACTGCCAGTAAGTGTACGGAGAGCTCTTGCGTGGTGGGTATAGCCACCAAGCACGAGCTTATATTAAAGCGGGACAAACCTTTTCCCTTTAAAGTGTGACTACACCTTCCTCCTAGGGTTAGAAGTTGAAAAGAGCTGGGAATTGCTCCCCTCAGTACCCAAGCTGGCCGTACTGTCTTCTTAATGTGTTTGCAGAACAAAAGTTCCCTTGCAGGCCCTGACCTTGCCAGGAGATAGCAGAAATAGACTCGCGTCCTCAGGCAATGATAAGCCGCTTTTACCAAAGGCTAAGTGAAAACAAGTCCAGATGTTGTGAATTCCAGTGCAGTCTGTGCTGCATAAGCTAAACCGGGGTGAACGAAAACAGTTTCAGAACACTAAAACGGATTAACTCACATGGCATTCAAGTACACATCCGCACACAATAGATTGCATATAAACAACTCTCAGGGAGAAGTAAGCGAAAACCGATTCTAACTGAACACCCCTTCCACACGCAGATGGATGTGGTTTTTAAGCCCCCAGAGCAGCCTCTCATGGGACCCACTTCCCTCACAAGAAGTTGAGAGACGGCAGGAACTCAATCTCAAACGTCACAGAATTCTAAACTGTCCCCTGATTAGATGATTTACTCAGTCGGTAAAGTAGTGCCTTGTAAGTATGGAGGCTGGAGTTGGAGCCTCAGGACCCAAAAATTCTGGGTGTGCACAAGCGGTGGACGTCTAGAAAATTATTAGTGGACTAGAGTACCTAGCACTAAGTGGGGCACCCATCCACTCAAGTGCCCTGGGAAGAGGGGGCAGGAAGGTCTCAGACATGGTGGGCGACTACGAGGAACTTGTTTTCTGGACACAGCGCGGCGGTTGCACATGCCAACTTGCAGCCTGTGAGAGCATGCGCCAAGGCCTGTGCAAGCTCATGCCAGTCAAAATGTCCAGGGTTGAGGCAGGAGGTGGGCACAGAGTCCCATTCCCCCGCTGAGGACTTATTGGCAACTGATAACTTTTGGCAGAGGGAGAATTGGTTTTCTTTCGAGGTGTGACCCCCTGCGAGGTGGACCGTGCTCCAGGACAGGCTCTACACCCAAGAACATTGGAGAAAAAACAAATTAGACTTGATGGGCTTTTCTAAAAGAGAGGAAGCGAGGACAGGAAGCTGGGTGGGCAGGTAGGTGGGGATGGACTTGAAAGAAGCCAGGGGAGAGGACATAAATATGATCAAAACAAGTTGTATGCCATTCTCAAAGAACTAATAGAAATATCTTTTTTTTTTTTTTTTTTAAATGCTGGGTATGGTGGCCTGTGCTTGCAATCCCCGTTTGGCGGAGGCAGGGACAGGAGGATCCCTGAAGCTTATTGGATGGCTAATTTGGTGAATTCGCCTACTTTGGTGAACCCCAGGGCCATGACGGAGCCTGTCTCCAATTAGGTGGATAGTGTTCCCTAGGATAACAGCTGAGGTGGTTCCTCTGGCCTTCACACTCACACACGTACGTGTGCTCTAGCACCCCCTACCCACAGGAACGTGCATGCACACATACACATGTATATAAAAAGTATTCAGCATAAGTACTCCATGCTTCCAGCTGCTGCGGTATTCTGTCCCTCAGCAAATACTGACCGTTTTTATTCTGGCCTGGAGCCATCAAGAAGACGGGATCCCTCCAACCTTAACACGTATTTAGAAACTTCTACACACTGGGTTCCTGAGACATACTGCTGCTCTGTGGCTTTCATGCAATGACTGTGTTCAAAGGGGCAAAGCCCTGGTTTTATGGGGAAAATATATATATATATATATATATATATATATATATATATATATATATATTTATGCATATAACTCAGTAATTTTACTGAACCACTCAACGGGTTGTATTTCCTGTTTTTGTTCTCTTCAAATGCCAGAAGGCAGGCGCTCCAGAACTGTTAAAAGATCAAGAGATGTCCAGGCACAAAGGCGCCCCGTGGGATAAGAGAACAGCTTAGCGGCTTGGGGGTATAAAACAGCGCCGCACAATTACGAACGCTACCTGGATGCTTAGGAGCAAAGGCAGAGCGATTTGGCCACTTTTTAATAATTCAAGGTGCCTTCCCTTCTCCCACTGTGGTGACCAAGCTAATGAGGCTAATGAATCGCTGCCCCGCAACGATCTGAAACCCTCATAAACTTCTCACACCTGCGGTTTTGCAAACAAACCCGACATCTGCTTCTAAAAGAAAGAAAGGAAAAAAAAATACACGTGCACACCGAGGTGAAAGGACTTAAGTGGGAAAAATGAAGTGTGCGTGTACACACACACACACACACACACACACACACACACACACACACGCACGCGCGTGCGCATGATGTCAGGGCGTCACTTTGTCAACAGAGAAAACCTGTTCCTCTTTTTAAAATCTCACCTTGACCCAAGTGGTATCTGCCTTTTCCCTCTAATTTTATTATTTTTTATGGATGTGCATGTGTGCATGCATGTGTTCATGCCTGTACAGGGAGAGGTCGGGAGTCGATACCAGCTGTTTCCCTGGGTTGCCCTCCCTCATGTTTTTATGAGACAAAGTCTCTCAGTGAACACGGAGCTTGCCAATGGCCTAGACTGGCTGGCCAGCAAGGTTTGGGGATCGTGTCTCTCCACTGATGGGATTACAGCTGGGCACTGCCAAGCTCAGCTTTTTGCCCGAGGTCTGTGTGGCCAGAACTTTCCCAAGAGGGATGTCTCCCCAGCTTCTAAGTTTTGTTCTTTTAGATTTGGTGGTGCTAGAAAGGGATGTTGAACTTAAGCACTCCCAGGGAAGGCATTCTCTTATCGCACGCTCAATAACTGATGTGCTGATGGCCTCAAAAGTCGGATTTTACTAGGCACTAAAACCGGCTAAAGGGAGGGAGATGCGGGATGCAGGCATTAAGTTAGAAATTTAACGATTTGAGTTTTATGGGAGGCTCCGCACAAGTGGCCGATGTAATTACCTGAGCTGATGGATTTTAATGAGTTGCAGTGAGCTTCTGTTATGCGTTTTACTAATCAGAAAAAGGTAAGGGGGAATTTGAAAATATACATTGGATGCTGAGAAGCATGCTATGCGTTCATTCTTTGCTTTTTTTTTTTAAAGAGGGGGGAATGATCAATAAAAAGTTTATATAAAATTATCTTTAGCTAAAAAAATATCATATCCCATGGCAGATTATGGAATGACCATATTCAAGACTTTCCAGAGTCAGGGTGTTTTGCTCCTCTCCGTGAAGTGGTAAAGCCCTGCGGATGCCATCTGAACGGAATCTAAATATCCATATCTCTGGAGCAGGATGTCCGTGTCCACAGGGTGAAACATCTCAGGCCCTTGAATCTCCAGAACACAATCCCTCACTCCTTCACCCCTGCAGATGGGCAGCGAACGCCCTGGGAGAACACAAACCCTCTCTCCTTCACCCCTGCAGATGGGCAGCGAACGCCCTGGGAGGCTCTTGGTCACAGCAGCACTGGGAAGATGACTGCAAAGAACCAAGACCCTTCTCCTCCTCTTGGCACCCACAACGGCTTTGATGCCCTGGATCTAAAAAAGACCATCTTCAAGTCTCGAGGTAGCAAGCCACATCACAGATCCATTGGAAATGGCGGGCGGTAGCCACCCAGTCTCCGTGAAGGGGCCTCAATGCCTAATCATTCTACAGATTCAAGTTAGCTCCTGAAGGAATTCTTAATGATACATTGACAAATTTCTTATCACTCCTCTAGAAGAATGAGATTAAAAGTAGGAGTCGCTATCACTTTATTTCAAAATCAGCCACAGCTGGCGCTGTGCATGGAAATGCAAAGCATGGGGCACATCAGTGGAACCTCTTCCATTAGGGTGACCAAGAACAACCCGGGGTGGGCTGGAGAGATGGCTCAGAGGTTAAGAACAACCCCGGCTACAGCTCTTCTTTCCTACTACTACCAAAATAAATGTTGAAGTGGTCACGGTTGACAGCTTTCTGGAGTAGGACTTTAATTTTGAAACATAAAAGAAACAGGGAAAATTGCAAAGAAAAATAAGTTTGGCAATCTGAATTTTATTCTCTCCTCAATTAAATAAACAAACAGTAGCTTGACAAAAGCATAGTGGATGTCAGAAAAACTATTCGGTGGGTATGTGTCACAAGTTTTGCAAACTAATAAGAACACTATTATCTCAATATTAAGAAAAATAAGGGGGGCGCACTGATATTTCATGTAGTCTACTAAATTCAGGAATGGTGTTCTATCGATCTTAGTAAGAAATTTTAAAAATCAAACAGTGTGAAAAGGCCGCTTTTCACTTTTTAAATTTGGCGAAGTAGCTAATGTAATTAGTAACTTGTGCTGATGAGATTATGGTGAGCTAAGCACATTCCCACACTACAGCCAGGGTACAAATAGATAGAACCTGTAGGAAAGTACTATTGGCATTTGAGCAGTTTCATGGGTTTTTTTAAGTTAATAGTTCATATTATAGTCTTTACCACAAAAATATCACTTCCAACCGTCTATTATAATCATAAAGCAAGCACCAAGAATTTAGCATACATATTAATCCAGCAATGACCTTCTGCATATTGGCTGTTTGCTGAGCCTGGCATTGGGAGTCATGGTAAATAAGACACATGGGGCCCTTCCCCTATAGCAGCGAGCATCTTTTCAGTTTCAAAGGATATTTATCATGATATTTATAGCATAAAAACTCTAAAAAATTCTCATTAACAAAAACTGAGGGGATGGAGAAACAAATTATGGCATATCCATAAAATAGAATGTTATGAACATTTCATGTCTTACAAGGGTAAGAACAACTTTTGGAAAGACCTGTCAATGGCAAGCTTGTCATGAAGTATCCAATGTAAGAACATAGATCCTTGAAAAAAGGACTAGAAGGAGCCGGGCGGTGGTGGTGCACGCCTTTAATCCCAGCACTCGGGAGGCAGAGCCAGGTGGATCTCTGTGAGTTCGAGGCCAGCCTGGACTACCAAGTGAGTTCCAGGAAAGGCGCAAAGCTACACAGAGAAACCCTGTCTCGAAAAACCAAAAAAAAAAAAAAAAAAAAAAAGAAAAAAAAAAAAAAGGACTAGAAGGAAATACAGGGGCACTTTGTGTTTCCCAAAACCCAGAAATCCTGGGCTCTGGTCTTGACTTTACTCTTTATTACTAACATTTGACTTTGAACAAATTGGTTAAGCTGTGAGACCCTTCATTTTTTAAGCTTATAAAACAGATCTGTAGTTCTGGTCTTAGTGTGATCAAGTCAGATAACGCTTGAAAGGGTATCACACAAGATGGAAAGCTGGAACCAAATCACATACACAGTTTTCTCAGCCAAGCAGGATGGTTCTATCTGGAAGCTTGAGTTGATGTCACTCGGTTCCCTAAAGGCTTTCTGACACTACGCTACCTTTGGGGAACTTTTTCCTGGTTGTCCTTTGCCCTCACCCACTTTGAATCTTTGTCCCCTTTATGTGTACCGTACTAATCCACACACACTGGTCAAACACATCCGTCTCATCAGCCATGTTTCTTTTCTTTTTTGTTTCTTTAGAAAAAAATCTAGAATCATTAATGAATGGGCTATCTTGGCCTTTTAGGAAACTGTGAACCCATCATTTCTTTATTCTTATCCTAATCCTTTCCCTGAAGGATAATGACAGAGCTGCCCTCAATGCAACAGCTCTCCTCAGGAAAACATCCCACAATCCCTCTAATGGATGACATATGAACCTTATATATCCTCATCTCCATTAAATCTTATGAACAAACTTTTCTCCAAAGCAACAGCCACCCACCTGATGCCTTGTGAGGCACTGTTCCCAGCAGAGGGACATTGACAGTTGGGTCTGCCATGATGCCTTTATCCAGGGAGCGAAGAGACAGGAACTCATAGAAGTATTCAGCCTATAACAAAAGGCATTGCCAGTCAGCACCAGGGAAACCAGGGTGATTGAGAAGACACTTCTTTTTTTTTTTTTTTTTTTTTTTTTTTAATAATTTCTTTTTTTTTTTGTGATATATATTTTTTATTTTACAATACCATTCAGTTCTACATATCAGCCATGGGTTCCCCTATTCTCCCCCCTCCCACGCCCTCCCCTTACCCCCAGCCCACCCTCCATTCCCATCTCCTCCAGGACAAGTCCTCCCCCGAGGACTGTGATTGACTTGGTAGACTCAGTCCAGGGAGGTCCAGTCCCTTCCTCCCAGACTGAGCCAAGTGTCCCTGCATAAGTTCCTGGTTTCAAACAGCCAACTCATGGAATGAGCACAGGACTTGGTCCCACTGCCTAAATGCCTCCCAAACTGATCAAGCCAATCAACTGTCTCACCTATTCAGAGGGCCTGATCCAGCTGGGAGCCCCTCAGTCTTTGGTTCATAGTTCATGTGTTTCCATTCATTTGGCTATTTTTTTTCAATAATTGAGTAAAACTGAAATTTATTATATGCCACAGTCGTCCTACGGACCTCCATGCTATATATATATAGCCTCTATGGTTCTATGGGTTGTGGTCTGATTGTTCATTTTATATGAGAAGACACTTCTTAACAAATAATTCATGTGATGAGAGAGCAATCATTTTTCCCTCTGGGAACTCAGGCATCCTCAACATCTAAAATATCACATAGGCGTAATTCACTCTCTTCGATGTATACCTATGGAATGGGACCATGCTTGGAGGGAAGAGAACCCCTAAAATGCTCGAAGCATTTATTTAGAGCTTGCTCAAAAGGTCATTTAACTTCAGCAATATTATTAGTTGCTGTCTGTAGAAAGATTTGGAGGAAAAACAGAGGGACAAGACATATCAAAACAATTAGTGACCAACCCTTGGAAAGCTCAATTCAGCAGCCCGAGCCATTAATATGTATTTCTTAATTTGACAGGAATCTTTTGGTTAGAATTGGTAGAGCTGTAATAAATACTGATTAATGAGATAGAAACCTAATGGCAAAGAAGACACTTAAAGACCAAAATTTAAGAATCCTGCCATTAAGTTTGAAAGGTTTATATTTAAGGTCTCAATTTAATAGAGAGAAAAGCCCAGAAACCTAAAACAAAACAAAAACATTGCAATGTCAACAAGCCATAAAACTTTACAATGTAAACAGTCTCCTTTTCCCACTATGTCAGTAGTTAAGAAAAAGTTCTGCTGCTCGGGTAGCCATCAGTATGGAGAACTGATGGACAGTCTAACCATGGAGCTTTGGTGCTTAGCATCTTTATTGAAAGTCTGCGGGGGCTGGGTGGATAGTGGTTAAGAGCAGCTGCTGCTCTTCCAGGGGACCAGAGTTCAGGTCCCAGGACTCATATAGGGTGGCTCACAGCTACCTGTAACTCTAGCTCCAGGGCATCTGATGCCCTCTTCTGACTTCTGAGGATACACACACACACACACACACACACACACACACACACACACACACACACAAAATCTTCAGAAATAGTTTATGATCTTTCTTGCTTAGGCTTGATGAGCAACTGTAGCTAGAGTTTTCCTGCCTTGCCCACAGTCAGGACAAATCTCTGTCACCTGCCAGTCCCACAGTCGCTCAGACCCAACCAAGTAAACACAGAGACTTATATTGCTTACAAACTGTATGGCTGTGGCAGGCTTCTTGCTAACTGTTCTCATAGCTTAAATCAACCCATTTTCATAAATCTATACCTTGCCACGTGGCTCGTGGCTTACCGGCATCTTCACATGTTGCTTGTCCTGGCGGCGGCTGGCAGTGACTCCTTCTGCCTTCCTGGTCTTTCTTTTCTCCTTTCTGTTAGTCCCGTCTATACTTCCTGCCTAGCCACTGGCCAATCAGTGTTTTATTTATTGACCAATCAGAACAACACATTTGCCACAGCAAGCAACTAATAAAGAGCACACACACACTAACATGTGAAATAGGTAAGCTATTATGAGTGGTTCTGCCATTATCCAAAGAGATAGCTAGAGTTTTGGATGAGTTAATTATAGAAATGAGTTGTAGTACAGACTGAGTGAGAGGGTTTTTTGATAATGGGATTTACATCAGCATAATTTTGATTTTGTAACATGGAAACTATGAAGACTGCACAGAACTCATTCAAACCATTCAATTTTAAGTCACTGGATATCGATGGAATTTCAGCTCCCTTGGAGAGTCTGTCCATATACACAGTGAGCTAAGAAATGCTCCCTGGATTCGTGGAGCCGAAAAGCAACTTCATTAGCCAAATCCCCTTCTTTGGCTTGTGGCAATGATTGAAAAGCCTCCAGAAGATCACAATGTTTGTTCCTTTGGAGAGTGACAGGGTTGGGTAAATTTATATTAAGTTCATCTGCTAAAGGGAGAGGGTCAGTTCATAAGACAGATGATTGCTCCCCTATGGAAGGGGAGGCAGAGATCTGAAGGAAGCCCATGAAAGCGATGCTGTCGGGAAAGGTAATTCAATTTGCAACGAATTCCTTTGAGATAGAGAATGAATAGTATTTCTGTCCCTGCAGGAGAAATCAATGAAAAAGACTCCGGTTTCCATAGATCCAGGTGTTTCCAATGACTTCTATCAATTGCACCCCCCTCCCACCCCCTATGCACTTCATAGTATTTATCACTAAAACATTTGATTTTAAAACACAGTTAAAGTGGCACTGTGAAAGGATTTGGTGCTGAATGCCATTATAATTAACTGTATTCTAGTTATTTGTGCCACCAAGGATAGATAATAAAACAGCAAGTAACAATAGCAAGCCAAATCCTGGTGTAATACACATCGTGTGTCCCAAGTCCATGGGAACACTTTATTAATGGGCTCTGGAATGACAGTTCAGAACAGCGTGGGTAGAGCAGGAATCCCGCAAAGCCAAAATTCAAATCCTGCTCCATACATTGCCCTTTGCTCCTCCATAAGCACGTCTTGGAGCTTTGTCGCTTTTGGAAGTTAAACCTGTCCTCCTGTGTGTGATATGCTTACCAGTTCCATTTGTAAAACTTCAAGACCATTTTGTAAAAGAAACTAGAGTTTTCGCCTTTAAAGTGGTTTTATTAGTAAGAAGAAAGCTGAAGCATCCAGATGAAGGCATTACTGAACTAGAATTGATAATAACTACTTTTTTTCCTGCTTCCTCCATACTTTCAGTATGTGGTTCTATTAATTTTATAGCAAAGTTTAATTCATTAACTTAAAAAATAAGCATGGGCCCCCTGTCAGTTCCATGTGGCCAGTGGCAGACACTAACTCTCTGACTGGATCTCAGTTGAGGGCATCTGTGCTCAGACAGCGCTTCTTGGCACAGCCCCTGGAACATGAAAGAACAATAAACATTAGAGATGCTTTTGAATCTTTCTTCCAAAAATTTTCCAATAACGCTGGAAGACTGTGGGTCTGGGAGTGTTTCAGTCGGGTCCTGGAAATGCAACTTTAAGGAACTCTTAGTTCTTCACGGCATCACAAAACGCAGGCTAGGGAGGTGTGGATCTCTCAGGTTCATTATCTTCTAACTCGCCTTAGCGTGACTGTAGAGGAGGTTGGCCAACACTCCGACCTTATCTCACACTATTGATTTCAGGGTAGCGATCTGATTTCTTGGATGGTTGGTACACATTATGGCTTCCTTACTGCAGTTCTAATTCTGTATCTAAGACATCTCCCAGCACAAGTTTCTTGGAGTTTATCAGCAGAAGGTAGCTGTTGGAGCAAACTTTGTCTGTTTGTCCTTCTTACTGAGGACAGTAATGGTGCTCAAGTCTCTAAAATATGTAATTTCCTTCATGCATGTTTTTTTTTGTTTGTTTACAAATTTTTGATTATGTTTTAAATTTCTTTTTATTTATTTATTGTGTGGTGGTACACAGTACATGTGGAGGTCAGGGGACAACTTTTGGGAGTTGGTTCTCTCCTTCCATCATGTGGGTCCTGGGGATCAAACTCAGGTTGTCCAGACTGGCTATACGAGCCTTTATCTGCTGGCTGTCTCACTTGTCCCATATTTATTTTATATATGTGTGTATTTCCGAAGGAATCTTTCCCTCTTACTCTTTCAATTGCTTTTTAAATATTCTAACTTGAAAGTCACTTAGAAATGAACCAATGTTTTGTTTGATCTTGACACTGACTTCTTTGAAAATTTAACTTACCACTGTAAAGAAGTCTACCCTTCACTACCATGTAAATAGTTCTACATATATATAAAATCATTACCACAACAGAGTAAATTTATCCTTCACTTAAGTCATAAAATGGTTGATCAAATGAATATTTGATTTAGATTTATGTCATATTCTAACTTCTAGACAGAACTTTCCATTTTTACCTTATTTATAATATAATAAATATTCCTAGACCCCAATCTCTCCATTGGAAAAATTTATTTGGAGGCAAATAAAACCCAATTTCTATGCCAAAAAGAACAGAGAACTAGCTTTAAAGTTTGGGAACAAGTTTCACAAATTACAGATTTATTACTTAGATAAAAGGAATTCAGAACATGAACTGTAACAGCAGAGTTATATTGGAAACTGCTATTAGGAAAAAGTACATTTCGTTTTATTAAATAACATTAGTGGAAATTCAGGTAGAGGCAAGGAAGGCAGTTATTTGAGAAATACATGAAAAGAGTGCTTTGTATTCAAACAAAGAATGGGTCTATTCAGGGGAATAATTAATTCACTTTTAAATTAAGTTGCTGAAAATTTTTTTTTTTGCTGGACTGCTTTGCCACACAGTAAAATATTTTTTGTGTGTGGAGAAATATAAAAGGCACCCAAATATTATCAAGGGAGGGGTGCTGGAAGCCATTCACCTTGCCTCCAATTGACTTGGCTGAAATTACAGTCATTCCTTCCAAATAGATGAAGACATCATTTACACAGCAAATTGGAACAACTCAGAAGGCCTTTGGTCTGAGGCTCTTTGGAGGGTAGACAGAGAGAAACAGAGACCCACGCTAACTATGGGAGGAATCTAGTGTTTCTTTTCTACCTTTGAACGTCTGGGCTTGCAGTGTATATGCTTAATCTAATAAGCATAATAATTGAAAAAACCTCCGGTCAGTCTTTCATAAAACCCTGGCCCCCAAACCTTCATTAACCTCTATCATGATGCTGCCCCAAGTGGCCGTTGGAGAAAAGCAAAACTCTAAAGGTATCTTTGTTCCAATGAAAATTTCAAACTTGCACAGACACTAAAGCATATGACAGGCAGTGGATTCAAATTTTTAAATAATCCTTGCTGAGTGTTTACTACACCCCAATCACAACTCTCAGAGCTCTCTACTGTTGCCATAACAGTCTACGATGATTATAGTGTTCAAAAGAGTTCAGATTAGCAGGGTCCTAGGTATGAGAAGTATAAAGGGATACAAAATAGCCCCCGGACTGTATGTGAAGGGTAGGAAGACAGCTACTAAAATAAACAAGGTTAAAAAGCCCAACAAAATGAATAAGCATGCCCAATGCTTAAAATAATCTGCCGCCTGCATGTCTAGACCGAAGGCTGCCAGACTTCTCACTCTTCTGAGTTCCTTTGGTTAACCTCTCTGGAGACGTCATCCTTCAAACCCCGAACTCACTTAACCTTGGGTTGCATCACCACTGAGTCTCCTCCCACTCGATTGCGTCACCACCTTCTCTCTACCCACTTCCTGTTTTCCCTGCCCATTCTTATCAGCTCTTCGCGCCTCTCCTCTGATCCTAGCAAACCGCTAATAAGTGGCCTCCGCTGTGGCCATACTTCAGTGACTTCTCCTCTGCCAACCTACGAGGACTTGTTCTTTCTTCCTTTTCATGTTCTGCGTTGATTTTACATCCCCTTTGGGGCAATGATGGTTGTGCTGGTTGAGTGAGCATCCCCTAAAGGACCAGGGTGAAGCAGCTGTAAGGATACAGCCTTGTGGGAGGTCTTTGGGCCATGGGGACACACCCTCAAGGAGAACTCTGTTCTCCTGCCCCGCCCCCCACCTGCTTCCTATATTGACACATGAACAGTCAACTTTACCTCCTCCTACCATAATAGGCTGCCCTCTCTAGAGGCCCCATCCGTGGACTTGACTCTTCAAAGTATGAGTTAAATAATTTTTTCTTCCTTAAAAGCCACTAGCCTTGGATATTTTTATTGTAGCGACGTGGATGAGCTGATAGCTCAACATGTACTATCAACATCCTTCTACCGAAGTACAGAACGTTCTCTCTTCCTGCTACGTGCCCATGCTTATACTCACGAAGCCTGGTTCTTTATCTTCCAAGGCTGCTGATTTCTGCAGGCCTGACAAGGGTCCTATCCTTTTTCCAATAACAAAGACCCTGCCCTTCCTTTGTTGTCCTTTCTTGCTATCTCTCTTCTCTTCGTAGCTGGGCACCGGAACATCACCCTCCCTTTTCCTGTGCTATCTTTCTCTGTGTCCTTTGCTTTTATCCCACTCTTTCAACTTTAACGCAACCTTTTCTTTCCTGTATCGGCATTACTATAAAATCCTTCTTGCCTTCCTTTTAAAAACACCTACCACAAAACAGACCTGCCATTCTCATTAAGAACGTCATTTTGCCGTGTCTCAGTCCTTCCCTGATGCTACTTACGTCCAGGATAAGGTCCATAGCCTTTTCAGTATCTTCACCATCTGGGCCAAATTTCCTTCATCTCTTATTTGTCAAGGGGTGTCACCTTCTGGAGTTCAACAGGCACACTCTATTTTCCTTCACCTAGCCTGGGTTCTCTGGTCTTCAACCAGCATGCTCCTTAACACATATACCATTGTGTAAATCTCATTCAGCTGTTCACAAATAAAGGTCATTTCTTGTCAACTAAATAGAGCTTTTGTTGGTGGTAGGGACAGAACCTAGCTTTACTCATTCTATGTAGGCACTTGACTACTAGGCAAAGTGTCCAGCCCCTGGCAGTTGTGGAATCCTTATGGATAAGAATGGAATATGGATATGTTTTTCTCCAATAGATTGTTGGAGACTAATGCACAAAGTACTTGAAAAATATTTGGTGAATGAATGAATGAGTGAGTGAGTGAGTGAGTGAGAAGGGACTAGAAACATAAACCCACTGCATTCCAGAACATGTCGTGGTGGCATTAGCTTCTGATTCTACTTCCTGGCAGAAGCTGTCTGTTGTTTTGACAATCACTAACTTATTTTGTGGGTCCAAGAACTTCCCTGACTTTGCTACATGGTCATTCTCTACTGCTCACGTAGAAAATACGAAATCATTTTTTTTTGGTTTTTCGAGACAGGGTTTCTCTGTGTAGCTTTGGCCTTTCCTGGAAGTCACTTGGTAGCCCAGGCTGGCCTCGAACTCACAGAGGTCCACCTGCCTCTGCCTCCTGAGTGCTGGGATTAAAGGCGTGCGCCACCACCGCCCGGCCTAAAATCATTTTTTTTTTAAGGGCAAACAAATAAATATGGACATTGGATAGCCGGCTACTCCGTGTGTAGGTTGTTGCTGTTTTGTGTTCATTCTGGAACAAACCATTGGCAAGGAGACTCAACAGAAAGAATATAAATGGGTAGTATAAACAGGGTCTGGTTCTAAAAAGTAACTGTGTCCCCATGCTCTTCCGGTTCACATTTCCCACTGAGAGCTCTAGCCACCTTGCTTTCTATAACTTTCAATCTGTAATTGTAGTACTGCTTGGAATTGTGGGATAGCAACAATGCCCCCTCACGGGCCTTCTTTTGCAACTGGCTTTCAGAAGTGTGTGTGTGTGTGTGTGTGTGTGTGTGTGTGTGTGTGTGTGTGTGTGTGTGTGTGAAATGCAAACAAGAAAAAGCACCTTTCCACACAGAATAGTTACTTCATTAGTTCACTAATTGGCATTGAAAGGAATGCTGCTGCTTAGGGAGAGGGCACCAGGCCGCCAAGTTCTTCTGTTCTAGTAATCATTTTTATGCACACCAAACCAGACCACAGCCGGTGACGCTGGATGCAGCGAGTGAAGTTATTGGAATAAAATGGTGACATTAAAGCTTAGAGTTCAAGTAAACACATCTGGGACCATGCGAGTTTTGTAAACTAAAGTTGGCAAGGGATCACACAGTTCGGCTGCACATAAATCTGAAATTTCTAAGACGTTTTCCCCCTCTTTCCTCCTAGCGCTTGGAATCACCGCTGCTTCTGCAAACCAGAAACAGACCTGGCTATCTGACAAACCGTTGGCTGGCCGCTCACTCTCTTTCAGAAGTCCTCAAGATGGGGAGGCAACCACGCTATGCTGATCTTTTGTAGTGAATGATCCCAAAGTTAAGGTGTCTGTTTTGGGCGGGAAGGGAAACAGAAAAATAGGAAAGAAAGAAAAAAAAAGCATTGGGTAGTAGAAAAGACTTTTCCCAGTCTGTCTCAAGGCCAAAGGAAAGAAGAAATAACTAAAACGTGGTTGTGATACTCCTCTCTGGGGCTGGAGGCGTAGCTCATTGGCGGGATGCTGGCCTCCCTTGGCTGGGACCGAACTCCAGAACTCAAGCAACAGCAGATGGAACCCGGTTCCATGCTCGGCTTTCAGAAGACTGCCCGTGTTTCCAGTGGGAAGGACAAGGCAGGCATCCTTGGGCTTCTGAGTGCTTATGTTTCCCTTCATTCGCCAAGCTCCAGGCTACTTGTTACCTACTATTCTGAGTATGCCAGATTCAATGTAAGCAAGTGTAAAGTCAGGGCCAGTGCTGAGCTGTCTACAGGCTGGACTTGGGAGGAACAACGGCGCTGGGTAAATAAAACATTGGAAGATAAGGGAGCTGAGAAAGAGAAATCGTGTATGTGTGGTCTGGTCTACTCGGCACTTCAGAGACTAGGAGAACATGACTGTATAGACACTTGGGTAATAGGTGTAAGTAGCCCCCCAAAAGGCGAAATGAAGATTGCATTTCTTGTTTCTACGTGACAAAGGCGTACCTCTGCAGGTGTGTGTTTACTTCACCCTAGTGATAAAACATGTTTGAATCTTTTAACCAACTGAGAAACACCAGGAAATATTCTCAGTGATGACTTTCAGAGTATTTGAAACAAGGTCATGTTTTCCTTAGTTTTAAGGTCTAGGTAGTTTTCAAAAATCCTTTAATATGTTTTTATTGAATCCACATGGACAGTATTAACTTGCTTCTTTCATTTAAAAAAAGACAAAAAATAGATTTTTTTTTCTTCTTTAGCTTTGGCAAATATTTTTCAAAGCGCTTTAGAGAAAGTCATGGGAGCTGCCGGAGTTTAAATATTTTGCTCCTGAAATTGAAATTTCATATATCAAAATGCCATCTACAAGGTAGTCTCTGATGATTCGCTTTTCCTGTCCCTAAAACCCAAACAGGAAGAGGAAAGTGTCTGTGACCTCATGGCCACACAATTCCAAGGGCTGCTTTTACCGCAGGTTAAAGGACTACGCATTCACGCGACACATTTCATTTTACACTTTAGAAAAGGCCATCGCCTAGAGCCACTTTTTATGTTGACTTTTTGAAACATTTTAAAACCATCTATTTATCTTGTGTGAATATGTGGGGGCGTGCATGTTCCATGTATGTATATGTGGGGTGTGCATGTTCCATGTGTGTATATGTGGAGGCGTGCATGTTCTGTGTGTGTATATGTGGGGCCATGCATGTGCCATGTGTGTGGGAGCATGCATGTGCCATGTGTGTGGGAGCATGCATGTGCCATGTATGCATGTGGAGGTCAGAGGACAACTTGTAAGAGTCATTTCTCTGCTTCCACCATGTGAGTCCCAGAAGTCCAATTCAGCTCTCAGGCTTGGTGACAAGCACCTTTGTCCATGAGCCACTTCACATCTCCCTAGAACCCCAACCCCCAATCATCCTTGTACTCTAGTAAGCTCTTCTACCCATATGGTATACACACACACACACACACACACACACACACACACACACCCCACACGTATCTATATCTATCATTCATCCTGTTTCTGAAAGGGAGAAACCAAAGTGATTTCCTGAGTAGCACTGATGACGAAAATCCACAAACCTGAGATCCAGTCAGGTTTCTGTGGCTAACTCTGATCATCCCTCAAGATCCTGCAGACTCACTTAGGCCTGTGTAGCCAGCTCCAAACGTCCCCCGAGATCCCCGAGAAGCCCTGAGATCCGGCTAGATCAGTGTGGCCAAGTCCGGTTGTCTCTCAAGGTCCCTGGGTAATTCTCTGAGATAGCACCGTCTCTCTCTTCTCCTCCACAAGTCCATTGTTTCCCCCAAAGCCCCTGCTCAACCCCCTTGCTTCTCCCAACTCCAAAAGGTACCCAAGTCAGGGAAACAGTGATCACCCACAATGAACTGTTTGATCCTCCTGCCAATAGTCCTTTCAAATGGCGCGCAACTACTTCCCATTCCACAGCCCCCAAGCCCGGCCACCACCAACTACGTCGTCTTTCCTCAGTCGGACAAATGTGGTGAGAAGGTTACCATGCGGGGTCTGTCCCTCATTCCGTCGCTTCCAGAAGAGTCTGCAGTCACACAGCCTCCACTTTCTCGCTCATTCCTCTTCCCACCTCACTGTGAAGACCTGCAGGCTAGGAGGTCCAGTGAGCGTGTTCTCATCTTCATGTCCTCTGAAACTTGTTTTTCAATAACTAACCCTCTTCCTCGACTTATAAACAGCAGCCATCTTTTCCCTTCCTTCTCTAGTTACTTTAACGTGCCTTCCCTCTTTAAAACGGTACCTGAGATAGGAGTCCTGCATGTAGGTCCATGCATCCTCAGAATCTATGCTTTTGTGTCCATCGGTATATGAACATTTTTCTCACAAGAATGAACCCTAGTTTTTTTTTCCTCTCTCTCATATTCTTAAAGGAGCATACAACTAAAAAAAAAAAAAAAAGTTAAGAACTATGACCTTACTTAGCTTTTGTCCCTGAGGAGTGTGAAGTTAGTCTCTCATCGGATAATTTTTAATTAAAATTATCTGTGGCTGTGACAAAGTGACTCAGAAATGCACGTGGTGATCCGAGGTGCACACTGTGGTTTATTTGTGGGGGTAGTAAAGGTTTGCCCTGAGGAAAGATGGCAGAGCTGAGATCTGCTCAATGCGCGTGGTTAGACCAGCAGAGGGAGGAAGAGCTCTGACGGGATGTCAGCGAGCCTGGGGAATCTAGGGACAGCCATCCTTCCCTTCATGAAGGGGCTGTGAGGATCAAAGTAGGTGATGCGCGTCAAGTATTAGCAGAGGTCGACATGTTGCAAGAGTTTGACAAATGCTGATCAGTATTGACAGGGGCAAGGCAAAGTGCCGCATTGATGGGGTGGGGTATCTCGAGTCTGGAAGAGGGAAACACCCGCACATGGAGAGGGGTAGCCTGGGATTCTGGGTACTAGGGCTGGAGGGTGTGAGATCAAGGATGCCCGCTAAAGTCCTGAGTGACATCATCCATGTGCTGTGGGTCCAAGCAGCAGGATCCAGAAGCAGCGCAGGGACTTTGAAAATAGCAAACCTTTTTTGCCTGGGTCTCAAAAATTTGTATTGTACAGTCCTAGCTAGCATATGCAAAAATAAAAAAATTATACAGTTCTAGTTAGCATATGCAGGCAAAAGTAGAATTTTCCTCAGCTTTAAAATAAGTGAGCTAATACTATTGAACTATTAATTTACAGAAAATTGAGAAGATAGATGAACAAGTTGAACCATAGCACAGATACAATTTGACTACTGGAAGTAGACTGTTCACCTGTAAATTTTATAGGGATAGCCTAATTTCTTTAGAAGAATGAAAAACTTGAAGTAATTTTTTAAAGGTGAAAGAGGGAGGGGAAAGCTATTGCTCAAAAGAGACCAAAGAGGGCCTGAGAAAATGGGCCTTATATGACATTTGCAAGATATAAAAGGAAATTTAAATGCTAGCTTGCTAGCTGCATGTTTCATCCTATTAAGGGGTATTTTTTAAGCTCTTAAGTTCCAGAGATATTCATCCACTGAAATATTAGGGACCAAGAGATGCTGCTGCAGGGGATTGGTTTAAAAGACTAAATATAGATGAAACAAGACTGGCCATGAGTGAGAAGTAATTCATTTATTCATAGTATGTTAATAATCATATGTTTGGAAAGGTCTTCTGTATTGGCTTCTGTATTGAATGAATACTCTTTAATTCATAGAGAACAACATATCACAAATAATCTATATTAGCTTATTTATTCAGGTTTTCATGTTCATATTTACCTAGTTGTATTGATAGAGATTTTTCAAATCACAAAGACAGCAATGAAGTGTATGTTTAAAAAGCAAAAAGTAGTCAAGTGTGATAATACACACTGTGGTAGTTTGAATGTAATCCCCACCCTCATGATCTTATTGGGAGTGGCACTATTTGGAGATTTGGCTTTGTTGGAGTAGATAGGGTCTTGTTGGAGGAAGTACGTCACTATTGGAGCAGGCTTTGAGGTTTCCTATGCCCAGGATACTGCCCAGGGTCTCAGTAAACTTCCTGTTGCCTGCAAGATATAGGACTCTCAGCTACTTCTCCAGTACCATGTCTGCTTGCACACCACCATGCTCCCCATCATGACAATAATGGACTGAACCTCTGAAACTGTAAGTGAGCCACCCCAATGAAATGTTCCCTTCATAAGAGTTGCCGTGATTATGGTGTCTTTTCACAGTGGTAGAAACCCTAACTAAGACACACACCTACAATCCCAGCTACTTGGGAGGCTGAAGCAGGAGGATTACAAATTTGAGAACAGTCTGGGCAACTTAGCAAGACTCTATTCCCTATACAAAAAAATTTAAAGGAGCTTGGTGATGGAATGCTTCCCCGGTACAGGTGAGGTTATTGGTTCGAATGCAGCATTAAAATGTGAAAGTATAGGGTTGGGTTGACCATGAGTGTTGCCAACGGGGTCCAGCATCGCATCAGGCAAGGGAAGGGCTACAGAAGAAGGGTTAGCCCTTCCCTCTGGGAAATTCTGACCATTTCTCACCTGGACTTAAGGAAGTGAGAGTGTGTTCTCTTCAAAATACATTGACATTTCATCCTACACAGCCAATTTCCTATATTTCTAGGTGATTAGAAAAATCGCACATAGATAAAGTATTGTTGTAGTTAAATCGTATTGTGTTTAGATTTCCAAAAACCTGTTTGTTTCTCACAGACTTTATCTCCCACTTTAGCAATCAATTTTGGCCAAGAGCTCTGAACATGGTAGATTTTAAAGCAAATCAGTTCTAATCAGTGACAAAGACAAATAACAAATGTTTCAAATTGAGACACCAAGGGAAGAAGAACATTCAACAGGTCTTTCTTTGTCCATTCCTTCTTTCAATCAGGCAGTGGATTCTTACTGAACCCTTTCAATTAGTGCTGGACATGACTTTGGGTATCACAGTGGCAAGTGATGAGGTCAAGTCCTGGTCTTCAGAGAACTTACCCTCCATGTGATGAAGAAGAGGATGGAAATTAAAAATAAAGCGCCCGAGTGGACATGAGCCGTGGGCTACATGGGAAAGCAAAGCGGAGAAAGGCAACAGAGGATGAAAGTTGGCATGGCGGGGGAGACGCTCTCTAAAGATGAAGGGCGTGAAACACCGCTTATGAGATGGCAGCTTACCAGAGGCTAGACCCAAGGGCAGAACAAGCAGGTATCTCACAGAGAGAAGAGTGCAGGCTGGGTCTCTGGGGGTGGGAGCACGTTTCCTGATATGTCCAGGAAACAACATGGAGGTTCTGTGGACTGGATGGACGCCCTGATTACCAGCGTCCCCGCAGAGGAAGCAGCTATTCAACACAGGCAAAGGATTGCCCACACTCCCAGTGGAGGAATCCAGAAAAGCAACCTTTTGGGGTTGCTTTCTTTCAATTCTAAACTGCTTTGCAGTCAGAGGACACGCCGGTAGTCACACATACCCTGCTCCTTCCCTCTTGACTCTTTTCTATTCCTTAGCCACTATCTAGTCCTCCAGCTGTGAGAAGACACAAGTAGCCTAGAGAAACGCATCGACCATATTGCCTCCCTCTCACTCCTGACTCCACCAGCTACAGCCCAGGCGGGGAAGACATGTCAACTCGGAATGAAGACCTGAACAGTTGTTGGGCCAAAATAATGAGAACGTTTTACCACCTGAGGCTTATGAGCAAAATCTCAGGATGGACCCCAGGATCTATCCCTACGCCCAGGGAGGAAGCAGCCTGCACTGGAGGCCGGGCCAGCTGCGAAGGAGCCGTAAGGTTGCCAGTGTGATTATACACCATGGCATTTTGCTTATTTGGTATCATGGTTTTAAGTCCACTTTGGTCCTTATTTGAAGATGTTAAGAGCCAAGGGGAGGAGGCAAATTCTCCGTTTGTGATGTTAGCCAGTCCCACAGTCTCCCTTTGTCGTTGACTTAAAGCATGCCAGCATGCCAGCATGCCAGCATGCTAGGACGGACCGCAGCCGCCTTTAGACTCTGACTTGTTACGTAAGTTGCACAGTCACTTTCTCATTTCTGAGACCTGAGCAGTTCTGTAAAGTCCTCAAAACTTGCCATTCCTTTCCCTAGCCGAGTCCCTAATTAATCATCCCTCCTCAGTTCCAGGAGAACAGTGAGTGACAGTGCTTTACAGTCTCCCGACGAATAGTTCTGAGTCAAATGTGAGCAGACACCCTGGTTAGTCAGGCTGATTTATTTAAAAAAAAAAAAAAAAAAAAGGACGCATTAAAGCTGAATCAACTGTCATCTTTTAGTGACGACTGTTGATCTGATGTGATGAGAGAAAAGTCCGCCTGCATGGATAGGTTGATCCGGCTCCCGGATGGTTGAACGTCGTTAACTCATACAGACTGATTCTGGCCTGTGTTCAAACTTCTGAGCCTTTGTTCTCCGGGCTCCAAGGATGGCTTTGAAGTCCTAACACACCATTACCAAAGAATAACCTTTTGATTATGATCTCATGAAAGTATAATCCATAACTTACATAAGTTAAAACCATGGCAAACAGTGACGGCCCTGTAATTGGACCTTTATGAATTCCATATGTTACAAGCTCTCTGTTAGCTTACAGTCCTGCATGGGATACATGTCTCTTCCCTAAATACAGCTGCTGAACTTTCATAAAAAGCAATGAGACTTTTCACAGCTACTGCCAGCCATCTTTAGACCCCTAGTTTGGGTGTGGGGCCTTAAAGGGCCAGATTCTTTGAAAGCCTAAAAGGATAAATATTTTCTCTCCTATTCAGAAGATACTCATTTGCACAAAATTATTTAAGCAAAGCCAGTGGCCTTTTAATGAGTTGCATGGCCTGTGTGCTTTCAAAACTACACTGGGAAATAAAAAGACTTCTCAGTAAATAATTGTTAGAAATCTATATGAAGATATATTCACTTAGCAAAGATGTGCTCTTATGTAAAGTTCTGCAATAATTTGGACCTGGCTAGGAAGTCCAGAAGTAGTGATTTAGGTTTTTCTCTCCCTTCCTCCTTCTCTCTCTCTCTCTCTCTCCATCTCTCTCATTAAAAATAAATGACCTTGTATTAGTGAATTGGAAATGGGTATGTTTGGCATAGCTTAACTGCCTCCATTTAGGGAGGAAGGGCGGTCAGTGTGAAGGAAAGGATTTAGGGGGACAGGAAGCAAGTCAGGTCCTCACTAGTGTGAAAACAAAACCATCAGTTTTTGATCGATGGGAACAAAAAGTCTGAATTGCACCAACAACTGATAATAGAATAAATATATACATACATACATACATACATATATACATATATATATGTATATATATATATGTATATATATTCTGTTATAAGGAAAGGTTAGTCTCCTAGTTTTGGATTAAATATCAGACCTTTAAAAAGACATGAGTACTAAAAAGCCAACAGCAACCAAAAAATGGGCCGAGCAAAGGCATTTGTTCTGCCTTGGTCCCCTGCCCTTAACACCACCTGTGACTGCTAATTTCGACCCTCCTGCAATGTCACCTGGGCGAGTTTGGGTACCGCTAATCATGGATTTTCTTTTCTTTTGGAACATACTTAAAAGTTGCAAACACCAAGGCCAGGTGGCGGTAGCGCACGCCTTTAATCCCAGCACTTGGGAGGCAGAGCCAGGCAGATCTAGCCTGGTCTACAGAGTGAGAACCAGAACAGGCACCAAAACTACACAGAGAAACCCTGTCTCCAAACCCCCTCCCCCGCCCCCCCAAAAAAGTTGCAAAAACCAATTTTTAGCAGCAGATGTATATAGGTCTCGAACACCGAATTCAAATCAGCAATGCTAACCGAGCATTAGGGGCTCTCCTTCCCCTCCACAGAACCCCTCTGCTTGAAAATCCATTGGTAGCTTTCAAATGAAAATTGGGATCACTGGCTTCCAATGCCTTCCTTGCATCTGCGCTGAAAATCTGACATTTAGCCCTGTTCCTCCCATCTGAGCGTCATTTCTCATGGCAGGTGCTGTAGCCATCATCCTCTTCCGGTGTCCCCCTTATTTTATAGAGCAAAGACTCATACAGTACAAAGCGGGGATCTAAGAGGATGGTAATTCCGGAGGGCCCAGGGCTTAGGCTCTTAACTATGTTCAATTTGGCTGCTTTTAAAGAAAATCCCAGTGAGCTTATTAGGGTCTCCAGTTGTGATGAAAGATGACAGGGCCATAGGAGAAGAAAAAAGACAGATTAATAGGAAAACTGATGCACACAAGCCAGGGAGGCTGGTGTGACCTGAATCACAATTCGGTGGATGTGTGGAAACAGAAAAGCTCTGAGAATGGAATCTCTTTTGTTCATTATCTTACTCATAAAAAAAAAAAAAAGGAAATTTACATTGGTCAGCTTCAGTATTGGTTTTCATGGCTTTTTTTTTTTTTTAATATCTAGAAGAACAACCTAGACATTAAAAAAAAAAATGGTCAGAGGAAGTAGAAAGTACCAGACCAAATTCCAAATGGATGTTTCCTCAAAATAAGGGTCAGGGAATAATAGAAATAGTTGTGCTTATTTCAAAACTCAGTCTCAGTTCCTTTCCACATGGCATGCTGACTGATGAACAGTTAAACCTTACCCATCCTGATGGATGGCTCAGTCACCAGTTACATACAGATCTATGTTTAGAAGGTATACATACTGGATAGTGATTTCTTTAGTCTTAGAAACTGATGTAAGGTGTTTTTTTGTTTGTTTGTTTTTAATGACATACACAAAATAGAAGGACATTCAAAAGCCAATGGCTTCCCTTAAATTGAATAGGTTTAAATACTCTGGAGAGACTGATTTCCAAATGTTCTTCACTTGTTAAAATATGACACCATTAAAAACTGGTAAGAAATATCATGGGACAAATACGCTTACTGCCTAGAAGAAAGGGGGAAGAGGAAGGGAGGGTTGTGTTTAACTCTGAAATTGGTGGCTTTCGAGAGAGAACTCCTCTCCAAGAACCAAAGTTCCAATAAAAATTCAGAGAAAGGCAGCAGAATACAAGAGTGAGTAAGGTATGTGTTGACATAATGTCTTCCTTCCTCCATGGATAGTGGATAAAAGATAAGTCAATCTATGAGCACAGGCTTTGAGAAACATGTTTCCACCAGGTCAGGACAACTTCCCAAAATCATTAAAAGCAATGCTGTATTTAAAGATGTGTTTATCTATCAAACAATCTTGTTTTTTAAAAAATCTATATTTGATGAGGCTGCATTTGTGTTTCAGGGGATCTCAGAGAGTCTTATATACAAGTCATTCCTGACAGTGTCCCTGTAGGGTAAGATGGTAGGTCATGACACCCCAAAGCTGGAAATATTCTAGGAGGGCACAGAGGGATGGATGCTAAACTCCAGATTCAAAGCCTACCCAACACTCTCCCATGAACCACCTCACCTTCCTGCTCCTGTTTCCATCTACCATTGCTGGCTGCCTTTCATGTCCTAGACACCGTGCTGAGTAAAACCCACCATGGCCAGAACAGAATAGTGACTGCCTTCAGCCCACCCAACTCTTGCTTCAAAAATGAGCACTAAAATTCACACAGGCGTGTGTGTGTGTGTGTGTGTGTGTGTGTGTGTGTGTGTGTGTGTTAGGTTGACCAATGAGCTGGGTGGTGGTGGCACACACCTTTAATCCCAGCACTCGGGAGGCAGAGCCAGGAGGATCTGGCTGGGCTACCAAGTGACTTCCAGGAAAGGCGCAAAGCTACACAGAGAAACTGCTAGGACACTTCATTCCACACGCCACGGGACTGTTGAGCTGGGATGCGACGATACTGCACTTCCTCACAGCCTAGAGCTTAAGGTTGAAATAAAGTGGAGAGCTTGGCTCTGCCTGTCAGGAATCACACTCTTCCACCAGCTCCATTTGGTAGCAGTCTCTGCTAGTTCCAGAGGTCTGTCATCATGTCGAATGTTTGTTTTTCTCCTCTGAAAAACAGGGTGCTTGAACTTATGCCTAAGGTTCCTGACCTTCTGGAAATGTGTAAGTGCTTGGCAATCTTCCCCGTGTTCAGGTAAGAGTCCTGAGCTTTGTGGCATGGAGCAGATATAGTTCCTCTTGAATACATGCCTAGGCAGAGACTTGATAAGCTCACAGTTCTTGAAGCCCGGCATATTAGTTCTGTTCTAGCATGATCTAATGAGCAATCTCAGAAACAAAGGTGAAGCTGGAAATCGAGTGTTCATACACCCATGGAGACGCTCTGGGCCTTTATCAGTTCCCCATGTAGATGGATATACAGATGAGTTTTGTAGCCTGTGGATGAGACAACTTAGAATAAACCAGTGGAATAGCTGAGCATGAGTTCTCTCTATCCCAACAGCCCTTTGCCTTGGATGGCCACATGTCTACACTGTGTGCTGTGCTCATGGCTACCACAGGTCACGCCTCTCTTTGAAGTGAGTGTGGAAGGAAGATGCTCTGCTCAGAGGCCAGGGGCAGATCAACAATCATTGTGTCTCCCTACCAGGCAGGCCAACTGTCTTATTAAATAAGAAACACAGAACCAATGTAAAAGAGAAAGCCAAGAGGTCAGAGCTCAGAGCTAAAATCTCACCCTTCCTCCTGCGGTGGTCCTAGCTCTCCGAAAAAGACCTATTTCCTGTGTGTAGGTCTTTTCATAGTCTTTTTGTTCTGCCTTCTCATTGGTTGTAAACCCAAACACGTGACTGCCTCGTCACTGTCTGTATGTACAGCCCCCCAGGTCTTAAAGGCATATGTCTCCAATGCTGGCTGTATCCCTGAACACACAGAGATCTACCTAGCTCTTCTACCAAGTGCTGGGATTAAAGGCGTGTGCCACCACCGCCACACTCTGTCTATGGCTCTAATAGCTCTGACCCCTGGGCAACTTTATTTATTAACATACAATCAAAATCACATTTCAGTACAATTAGAATACCACCACACCAGATTCCTGAGTAAACTTGGTGGAAGGGAAGGCTCAGTCTTGCCGCTGGTCCTGTTGCCTTCTGGGTTCTCTCTCTCTCTCTCTCTCTCTCTCTCTCTCTCTCTCTCTCTCTCTCTCTCTCTCTCTCTCTCCTCTCCCAGATCCTCTCCCTCCTCAGACAGCTCCCTAGACTCTAACTGGCAAATGTGTCCTTTCTTTGTGGGTAGAGCAGAAGAAGGGTAGCAGGAGAGTGAACCCAGGGCCCAGCTAACGGAGTACTGTGCATCTGTACACACACACCCGGCCTGTCTTTCCCTTTCTGAACACCCCTAGAGTCCATTTCTTTAATGAACTATTCTTTTTGGTTAGTGTATAAAAGAGTAGATTTCATGATGACATTCCATACGTCTGTATCACTGTACTTTTCTTATTTTCATCCCCATGACCCTCCATTCTCCTCCCTCCCCATCTGCCAGTCTCTTTTGCCCCGCCTCAGTGAGAGAAAACATGATATTGGTCTTTTAGTTATTTCACTTTCATTCTTGTTGTGAGAGTGTGTGTGTGTGTGTGTGTGTGTGTGTATGTGTGTGTGTGTGTGTGTGTGCATAGTTCCCTCCTATTGATAAGGTATGATCGATAATAAGATTGGTAAACTCCTTCTATAACTGGCCTTGAACTTGTGGCAATCCCCTGCCGCTGCCCTGGAGAATGGAAAGTCACAGGGGTGAGCCACAACACCCGGCCCATTCTTCCTCTCTTAAAAGGTTGCTGCTGTTTTGGTCATTGATGATGATGGCTCTGAACCTCGAAGGTTCAAACATGACACCAGCCTTGCTATTGCCTGGGTGCTCTCTCTCTTGTAGCAGTAATTCTCCCTAAATGCTACGACCCTTTGATACAGTTCCTCACACTGTGCTGACCCCCAACCATAGAATTATTTTTGTTGCTACTTCCTAACTGTAATTTTGCTGCAGTTATGAATCATAATGTAAGTATCGAATATGCGGGGTACCTGATGTGTGACCCCTGTGAAAGGGTCGTTCAACCCACAAAGGGGTCGTGACCCACAGATCGAGAACCACTGCTCTAAAGCCCTGTGTAACAGGAGAGAATTGCCTCCCACACACTGATCACTCGCTGCCCCCTACAGCATGAAAATGTGACTGAGCTGAGTTTACCATATCAGAACAGAAATACAGGTGCGTATCAACAACCCCGGGACCAGTTGGAACGCATCTTGTAGTGTATTTTTTTCAAGACCATTAAAAGAATACAAAAAAAAAGAACATTTCTTTCACACTTCTGCTGCAGGTATATGGAGTAGTAGCCATTATAAGTTCAGTGGTAATTAATGTGTGTGCCAAAAAGCCCGTGTGTGGGTCTGGAGTTTTTGACACAGAAATTCCACTTCTGGAATTTAGTCCTAAGGAAGTAATCCCAATGTGGAATCAGTTTTATATACCATGCTGCTCTTCATGGTGTTATTTACAATAGTGAAATATGACACATAATTTAGACAGGAGAACGTTTAAATATGCAATGGGATGTTGCATAACCTTTTAAAAAAATCAAGTTTACAAGACATGTAGGCAATTACGTAGGAAAGTGATGTATCCTTAAGCAGCCAACAGAGAAAATTGGACTTGCTACCTTGTTAGAAAAATGGTACTCAGATGAGCACCGAATTATTCGCACTTTCCTTGGTGAGTTACGCACGTATGATTTCTTTCCTTAGTCTTCCTTCTCTTTTTCCATATTTTCCAGAAGCCTTTAGGGAATACAGTAGTTTATGATGGAAAAAAGTAATGCAGAAAAAACTATCATGATTCATCAAAAGAAAGAGTTACACCCAGGAAGCGAAGGATGGTACTCTAATGAGGTCCAGTTTGTGTTCTCGATGAGCAATGGGTTTTGCAAGTTATAATTATTACAAAGACCAGTAGAGCTTTGAAAGCCGCTACTTGTAACAGGAAGATGAATCTCAGAGTTCTTAGTCCTTTGCAAAGAGCCAAGCCAGGAATAAGCATGGGTGTCTATAAAGGAGACATGATTTGATAAGCATGGGTGTCTATAAAGGAGACACGATTTGGGGATGGTTTTGAAGGATGAATATTAATAATAAGGCTCTTCTGTCTTCTTGCCTGAGAGTTTCAGCTCCTAAAGTCATCTCATTAGTCAGACTGAGGGAGTGGAACTGGGCTAACACAGAAGATACAAAAGTTGTCTGAATAGAGTCGAGTCGATTTAATAGGCCAGTGGTGTTTTGAAAAGTTACCTCTGCTTTATCACTTCGACAAGTGATTGTACTGTCTGAACTGTTTCTGTTTTTTGTCATCTGAGTTCAAACACAAGACTAAGAACAATGCAGAAAAGACACCGACTAATAAGAAGTCAGAGGCATTTTAGACCAGAAAGAAACCCCCTTATGCGACAGACGAGAAATCAAGTGGAATACTTGTCTGAGGTCCCAGCTAGCGGGTGTGGGAGCTGGGCTCTAAGCCAGGCCTCCTGAGGCCGGCTCAGTGTGACGTTCTGAGTTCAGAGGGTAGGGCGCCATTCACTTACAGTGGAATTTGGGCATCGTGCCAGCACACTCCCAGCTTGGGATCTGGCAGCTGATCTTTCTCTGGCCCCGTGACTCCCACCTAGCTCTAACAGCTCATTAATACCAAGAGAAGAAAAGACCCTACTTCTTCAGCTGTCTTCGGTGTGTCAAGTACTTGGTACACATTATGTGACTGCATTTTGTTGTCCCTGCAAAAAAAGTGAATTATTGGTTTCATTTTAGTACTTGAATATGAGGCCCCAAGAGTTAAAGTTAATCGAGACTTAGCCTCAATCAACTACTGTGATCTCTGAATGGTTTATTGTTCAGGGCCTCTGGAGAAATTGAACTAAAAGGAGATCTCTTTCTCTCTCTCTCTCTCTCTCTCTCTCTCTCTCTCTCTCTCTCTCTCTCTCTCTCTCTCTCTCTCTGTGTGTGTGTGTACACGTGTGTACATGATACAGATGGAGACAGAGGCAGACAGACAGACACAGAGACAGAGAGACACAGAGAGAGAGAGAGAGATCAGAGAGATTAACTCACATGAAAACAGAGTCCATCCATCCCAAGAGCTGCAGTTGGCAAGCTAGGAACCTAAGGGAGCCCACGCTCTCATTTCGTTCTGAAAGACAGCAGCTCGGCAGTAAAAGTCTCCTTGTTCTGTTTGGGGCATCAGCTGTTTGGATAGGGCCCACTCCCATTAGAAAGGCCAATCTTCTTCTCTCTGGCTATGGATTCAAAGGTTCATCTCACCCAGAAACATTCTCTAAGAGATACCCACAATAATGATGGGCCCGTCTCTAGGCACCTCATGGCCCTTGTCAAGTTGACACATAATATTAACCATGACACCTTTGGCCAGCATGCTCAGGCCTGGACTGGGTGAAAGATAAGCCACCCCTACCCCAGGGTATATGTTTAGAGAGGCACCCATCCCCTTGGCTCATACAGGCATCCCGAGTACCTCCCTGGCCCGAATTTACTTCTGGCCCAGTGTCTACCCAAATAGGTAGATTCCATTACCTCTCTTACATTTGGGGGCCGGGGCCGGGAGTGGGGAGACAACTTTCCACAGTCAAAGAAATACCATTCAGACAAAGCCTTGGGTATGCAAAGCCTTTCAGGGAACTTGTAGCAAAAGTAAATTTAAAAAAAAAATGTCTGAAATATTGAAAAAAAAAAATGGATGTCAGTTGTTTTCTTTATATCGAATGGAATGGAAATCCACTGGATTTTCAACTGAAAATTATTGGGTAAATGCCTGGTAATTGGAATAATATTCATTAAACAGGCTTCTGTTTGTTTTTTTTTTTTTTTTTTGGTTTTTCGAGACAGGGTTTCTCTGTGTAGCTTTGCGCCTTTCCTGGAACTCACTTGGTAGCCCAGGCTGGCCTCGAACTCACAGAGATCCGCCTGGCTCTGCCTCCCGAGTGCTGGGATTAAAGGCGTGCGCCACCACCGCCCGGCCTGTTTGTTTTAATTACAGATAAATGCATTTTAAAAATAGGGTCCATTGTAGCCCAGGCTTACTTCAAATTCAACGTATAACTGAAGGTGACCTTGAACCTCTGATTCTCCAATCTCTAGAATCTGGGTGCTGTATGGTGATATTTTATTTGTACTGAAATGTGATTTTATTTGTATGTTGATAAATAAAGTTGCCTGGGGGTCAGAGCTAATAGCAAGCCATAGCAGAAGCCGGGTGGTGGTGGTGCACACCTTTAATCCAGATCACATGACCAACAAATCTCTGTGTGTTCAAGGATACAGCCAGCATGGAGACACATACCTTTAATCTCAATACCAACCATAGAAGACCTGGATGTCTGTATAGATGGGCAGTGATGAGGAGGTCATGTGGTTGGTTTTACAACCAATGAGAAGGCAGAACAGAAAGTCAATAAAAAGACAGACACACAGGGAGTAGGTCTCTTTCTGAGGGGAAGAACAGCAGCGAAGGGTAAGAAAGGGTTTTTAGTCTCAGCTCTCAGCTACTGCTCTGACCTCTTGGGCTTTTAACTCTGCATTTGGCTCTGTGTTTTTATTTTAATAAGATGGTTCATCTACTGTGCTGGGATTATAGACTTGGGCCACCTTGCCTGGTTTATGAAGTACTACAGATCTGGACCTAGACCTTCCTCCCAGCGAGGCGTGCACTTTACCAACTGAGCGACCTTGCCAGCAGGCAAAAGCATGTCTATAAAATCATAAACACAAGTCTTTTGTACATCATACAAAGATCTACAACTATTGAAGTTTAGGTTTGAATTGCTTTCCTTTTGGCTAAACACCATTCGCGATCAATTACTTGTTATTCGTCCTGTTTGGATAGCTAAAATTTTGTGGGTGCATGGTGAAAACTAGTCATTGAGAGGGCCGAAAGGACTTAACGAGATAACATACATGAAAGTAAATTTAAATGATGGCATAATAAAAATGAGGGGTGTCTACCACGATAAGAATATAACCTCTTTTTGTTTGTTTGTTTGTATTTAGAGACAGGGTTTCTCTGTGTAGTTTTGGTTTTGGTGCCTGTGCTGGAACTCACTCTGTAGCCCAGGCTGGCCTAGAACTCACTGAGATCTGCCTGGCTCTGCCTCCCGAGTGCTGGGATTAAAGGTGTGCACCACCACCACCCACATGATAATATAACCTCTTAATCTGAGAGAAGCATATCCATTTCTACCCCTAGAGTTATGAGTGGATGCTTCCTCAGAACCCAGACAGCATGGAACATGTAAAAATAACCCCCTGAACTCAAGGATGCAGATATTAAAGAAGCCAGGAAGGTTTATTATTACTCAACGAAAAGGAAATCTTCAGAATTAATGACAGGCATCCAATCTGGAGACAAGTGGATCGTGCATCCATTTGGCTTCTGATCTACATCTTTCTCAGGTGGTTCCTTCATAGTGATATCAAACCCATGCCCTGCAGGTGACCAATGTGTGACCTAGAGAAAAATTACACAATTTCCTTGGACCTCATTCTTCACTTGCACTGGCGGTAAAGAGATAAAAATAAAATTTCCAACCCATAGAATCGATTGAAGTGTTAAGAGAAATAGTCCAGGTAAATTGCTTAGCTCACCCACAGCTCCTGCCCAGTGAATGTCAGTTATGGTTATCAGGATACCATTAAGTCATATGAGATCACTGATTTTTGACATCCTGGCCAGCAAGATGGCTTGAAGGATCAAGGCACTGGTTGCAAAGCCTAGCGATCTGAGTTCGATCCCCAGGTCCCACCTTGTGGAGGAAGAAAATCCACTCCTGAAAGTTGTGCTCTGCCCTCCACACATGCACCAGGGCTTGCCTCCCCCCCCATACACACACAAAATATAATAAATGTAATAAAAATTAGAAAAAAAAGTCCTAAAAATGGCAAATTCAAGTAAATCATCAGCCAAGTTATGGAAGTCTCTTTTGATAATGTCTGGTCAGGATGCTGTCTTAAAACCATGCAGCATACAGTGGGATACCCTGTAGATGAGTGTGTTATAATATTCAAATAATAAAAAACAAAGATTCAGGAAAATATTGGTTTCAAAGAGCACAAGCTGCAATTTCATCATGGATTTTGACTACCTAATTGTATATCCTGGTTCTGCTGTTGGCTAGCTGCGGCCTCAGGCATGTTATCTAACCTTGTGGAACTTAGTTGTTGTTTTGTAAAATGGGGATAATAGTGTGGTTATGGGAAGTAAATTAGATTTTTTTGTTGTTGTTGTTTTGTTTTTTGAGACAGGATTTCTCTGTGTAGTTTTTGGTGCCTGTCCTGGATCTCGCTCTGTAGACCAGGCTGGCCTCGAACTCACAGAGATCCTCCTGGCTCTGCCTCCCAAGTACTGAGATTAAAGGCGTGCGCCACCACCGCCTGGCAGTTTCTTTGGTTTTTAACCTCTTCCTTTTTCTTCCATGGCTCCTCCTTGTAAGGGATTTATTTATTTTTATTTTATGTGTACAGGTGTTTTGTTGCATGTATGTCTGTGGCACCATGTACATGTCTGATGCACGTGGAGGCCAGTAGAGAGCATCAGAGTCCCTGGGACTGGAATTACAGATGGTTAGGAGCTGCCATGTCAATGGGGGAAATTGAACCTGTGTCCTCTGGAAAATCAACCAGTACTCTTAACCGCTGAGCCATCTCTCCAGCCCCCACCTTCTTCTTTATCACACAAATGTTACGGAACAAAAGATGCTTTCAAATTTGTATAAACTATTTCCAATTCTAGTGAACAAACAAACAAAAAACAACTCTTTGTTTATCAGAGCATAATGAGTAAAGTGCTAGTGAGTTCCATCCTGGGAGAATTTTGTACTTTTCATAAAAGTATACAAGTCAAGGTTGAAGAAATATAAAGCTGATTACACCAAGTAGCAAGTTTGGCACAGAGAAAGAACAATTTGAAAGGAAGGGGAGCCTATGGTCCAGTCTCAAATGAGAAAGAGGTTAAATGTTTACCCTCAGGCTCCAGAAACAGGAAGCAAGATTGGAACCAGGGATTTTAGATGGGACCTACCCAGGCATCCCAGCAGAGCTCTAACTGGGATCTGGAGTTTGGATGTGCTTCTGGTTGTCTGTGACGCCCTTCACCACCCATGGGAGGGTAGAATTGTTTTTTAATGCAATTGCTTGGAAGACAGACAAAGATTACTAGGAGAATTAAGGCCCAATTCTAATGCTAGGGCTTGACATCTCTGGGGACCTGAGCTGCAGGAGCAGGCTCAAGGTACCAAGAGACAAAGCTCAATGCCAAACCACAGATGCCTCATTTTTTTTCTCCCACGTAATGGCAAGTTGCACTGTGGCCACAAAGGCCTGTGAAGAAGAATAGACCCCAGCTTGGCCTGCTGTGAAATCACTGCTTAAAGAGTGTATAACAGCTTGCCCAGGCCTGGGAAGCAACCTGGCACTGTGATAAGAGGTCAAACATCTCCATCCAGGATGGGGCTTTGTGGAGCCATGGTAACAATTCAGAACTAACAGATCCCCACTGCTAGTTTCTGAAGAAGCAGAAGAAATTAAACTACTTGAGGGTGTAAACGCAAGTGAGATTCTGTATACCAGTGGTTTTCAACCTTCCTAATGTTGAGACCCTTTACACGGTTCCTCATGTCATGGTGACCCCCAACCGGGAAGTTATTTCATTGCAACTTCATAACTAATTTTTCTACCATTATGAATCGTAATGGAAACATCTGCGTCTTCCGATAGTCTTAGGTGACCCCTGTGAAAGAGTTGTTTGACCTCCAAGGGGGTTGTGACCCACGGGTTGAGAACAGCTGCTGTAGAGGCTGGAGCTATTCAGTTTGTACTAGGAAGACAGACCATGATCCCTTATGAAAAGCAACTGTGTTTCACACACACACACACACACACACACACACACACACACACACACACACACACACACACACACACAAACCTTTTAAAAGCCCCGTCTTTATGAGAGCCCCGCCATTGGACATGTTCCATCAGAGCCTACGCACTGAGTGCTCTGACACTTTGGGGTAAGGTTGGAGGAGCCCTCCAGTCTCTTCCAGCTGCTGACTGGCTCCTTTGAATCATACAGTCAGAAAAGGCAAAGCAAATATCAAACGCACATTTGACCCCTCTCTGCATTAGAGCACTGTTAAAGCCAAAGAAGTGGGTCATTAAGATGTAATGGAATCATTCCTGTCTTTAGTTGACAACTAGTCAGTTCTTGAATATACGTGAGATACAATGATGTTGGTGGCTGAAATGTGATCAAGTTTATCTTCCAACAACGCTAAAGGTGTTAATGAGCTCCTGAAATGAGCAGCACACAATGCAATACTCACGGGGGTCTATTAGCCGGAAGGCACCACATCTAAGGCTCAAAAAAATGTCAAGGTGGAAAATAACCCCCAAGAAAAAACTTCACATTGCTTTAAGTGATGGCAGCATAAACGCAATCTTCCATTCTAATCAGCTTCTAAGTGGAAATAGAAGTTAATATGATAAATTATTAGTAATTAATATTCATTAATAATAATTAATATAAAACTGTAAAACCAAACACTGGAGTGTTCTACAAGTCTGCAGGGGACCCTCTGGTCACACAAGAAGTAAAAGATGTCCCCTGGACTTAGCTTCAGAATCCTCCTAAGTGGTCCAACCATAGCCAAGACAGACATGGTCCTTGGAAACAAGGCACCTCACCAGGTTTGTTCAGGCTCATCTCTGGCTTCCACAAACTGGTTTGTCATGAGTAATTTCAGATGGCTTCCCTAGGAGAGCTGATTTGCTCTGCCCCCTAGTGACAATGGTGACCCTGGTCGTGTCCATGTCCAAGATTTTATGACAAGTGGAAGGCAGAATCCACGAGGCTCAAGGTCACGCAAGTCATGAAGAGCAGCAAACATTGTTCCTCATAGTATGTCACGGTTTTATGAAACTCAAGACACAACCCCAAAGAACATCAGGAGTGCCATGTTGAATTGGCTCCCCCTCTGCTGGGCCAATGCTCCCTCCCCAGGACTTACTGTGCCTTGCTCATCCTGAAATTGAAAAATGTTTAGAGTGTGTTGCTATTACTTTGGGTCATATCTGTTTCCATACTGGACTGTGAACTCCATGAGAGCAATCTTTACATTCATTCACTCTGATCTTAGTGTTCTTCATAGGCATGGGCATTAGGTAGGACCTTAATAAACATTGACCTGAGGTCAAAAGAAGGGAAGGAAAGGACAGGAAGGAGTCAGCCTTCAAAATTTGGTATTTGCCATTCACATCATGTCTTAACTCCAGTTTCAAATTTTCAAGGCTCTAATAGACTTTGCCACCTGGTGTGAAGTATACCCACAGGTTCTGAAGGAATTGAATTGTCTTCGCACCTCAAATGCTGATCCTCTGATTATACAACTATCCACTAAGTCACCTGACGTCATCTTCTATCGCCTTGTTTCCATTAATGCCATGTCCAGTTAGTTATACTGAGCAAGGACAGGAATCTGCCCCTCCCTCCACTACTTGCCTGGCTTTTGGCCCTCCTCACCTCTGTGACAGCTCATCAAATAATTTCCAAAGTGTCCCCAAATCTCCAGTCAGACTTCCATCTGTCCAACATCACCCTCCCCATTCAAACACCACACTATTTACTTTAAATTTTTCAATGCCCACTTCCATTCGCTGTCTACAAGTCAACTATGGCATGCAGGTAACTATCATAGCCTTTCCTACGCCTACTTTTTCAGACCCACATTCCTCAGTTTCTATCCTATAAGCTCTAGCCATTCATAATAATTGTCATTCTACACACACACCAAGGATTCTCACGTCTGTGCACCTTCCTATGGGTTCTTCATGATAGCTGGAGTGCACATCTCAACCTCCTTTGCTTTGACCACTCCCTGCCTCCTCTGCGTCTTTCCAGATGCCACTCAGATCTTACCTGCTTAGCCATGTCTTCTCTAGAATGTAGACGCTTGTACATTTATCTGGGGTTATGGTCTCATAGCGCCTTCCTTCGCATATCCGCAGAAACCACAGCTGCCCCATTTGGACTCCTTTGCAAATGGTGTGAAGGAGCTTTCTCCGAACAGGGTAACTTTGTGTCCGAGTATAAAGACTGAGAAGTGAAATGTGAGCTGGATTTCAGCCCCCACTGACCTCTTTGATTAGACTCTCAAGTGCAAAGAAACATTTTACCCACGTTGACCCTGAGAACGTATCACCATTGCTACAGTCGCCTTAGGAATGTCTGTGTCTTTCTTGTAACTGGTGACTTCTTGAAAGCAGTTGTAGCAATTAAAATGTGTGTTTCCTGGACTTGGACACAGAAAGCGTTGATGTGTCCTTTGAATTGTTGATTTTTGGAATGAGTAGACATTCCAAAAACTATCAAAGCAGATATGAAGTTTTCTGGACCACAAAAAAAAAATTATGCTTCTTATATGCAGAAGCATTTTTTAGCAGTCTGCTCTTAAGTAAATAACTTGACTTTTTTATACCTCTATGTCCTTTTTATAACATCAGGAGAGCAAGGGTGCGTAGCCTTAATGCTTTCAATGTCAAAGTTCTCCCCCAGGCTGCTGCATTCCAACACTTAGTCATCCGTCGTCCCGTCCCCCCCCCCCCCAGTGGCTCCATTTTAGGGACTTGTAGAACTCTTGGAACTGTGGGCTAGCTAGCAGAAGTGGGTTTCTGTGGAGGGGGGAGGACTTTGAAGGTGGTATTTTCTTCTGGTTGTAGCTCTACTCCTCGACATCACTGGTCCAGATGTTCCCAGATGGGAAGGGCTTCTGTCGTCAGGAACTCCACTAGGCCAAGAATGAGCCAAGATAACCGCTGCACAGTAATGAAAATAGCAACTAGTACAGTACCATAGGGGTGTTCTGAGGATCTGGTGAGAGGTGATCCAGAAAGGGTTGACAAGAGTTCCCAACAAAGATTTGACTAAGAATTGGCTTCTGTTTCTCTAGGTGCTGGCAATGGACCCCGGGCCTTGTGGATGCTAGGCAAACACTCTGCCTCTAAGCTACATTCTAGGCCACTGGTTGACTATTATTATTATTGACCCAGACTAAGCAAACAGGGATCCTCATGCAAATGCTTTGAAACCTAGCAGTAAATATAAACCATATTGGAGGGACGAATCTTGCTGCCTTGTCTTCCAAAACTGGAGCTTGAGCGTGTGTTCTGTATAAAGATGCAAGTTACTATGCATGTTCAGTGACGGAAGATGTTGGACTTTAGAGACAGACCCACGCTGGAGAATTTGGTAGGGTTTAGATGTAACTGAAACCACAGCCCTGATCGATAAAGCACCAGAGTCCCTGATTGGCTGTGTGACCTCTTCAGTGTTTCTCCATTTCACCTAGACCAAATGTCCAGCCTCTATGGGCCCCTCCCAAGCGCCAGATCCCCTCTTGCGTGTGCTAAGACCCAGACTCAGGCAGAATGTGCTTCTCTCCCAGAACTCCCCTGGCTTTCCTATTGCCAGCCTTTCTTCCTAAGCCTTACTCCTCCCCTGACCGATTCGTTTCCATGAACATCCTTCCTATTGTCCCAAGTCTTCCATAGACAAGCCACACCCTCCTGCTGCCCCAGCCCAAACCAGCTGCTTCCTCCTCTGTGTTCCCAAAGCTCTGTGGTCACAGCTCTGCTTAGTATTTACCCTGGCGTACTAAGTTTAAGTACTTTCCTAAGGGGCCTGGGCTTGGATCCTGCCTGACTCTGCTATTTATTAGTGGTGTGATCATTGCCTTGCCATGCCTCGGTTGCCCTTATCTGTGCAGTGACGGTGATAATTAGACATGCCTCCTTTATTCGTCCAGCATAGAATTATCAACCATGCGCTAGGAGCCAGGATGTTCTGGCCTCGGGAGATACACGGTAAACACAACAGAGCTCTTGCTTTCGTGAACTTGCGTGGAACGGACAGCCAGGCGATTAAAGCCAAACATAACCAACCAAGCACCCCCCACCCCCCATCATTCTCAGATGAGAACGAGTGCTCGGGAGGGAACAGAGTGCTGGCTGTTGTCGGAAAGCCTCTCCAAGGAGGCACCATTGACCAGAGGTGTAAGAGAGGGTAGTCACGAGAGGGCCGTGCAGGATTCTGAGCGAAAGGAATTTCACGTACGAAAGTCCGGAGGTGGGGAAGGCAGGCACTTCGGGGTGGGGTGGGGTGTGTGTGTGTGTGTGTGTGTGTGTGTGTGTGTGTGTGTGTGACAGAGAGGCTGAAGGGCCACTGAGTGAGGCAGAGGAAAGGACAAGTGACCCCTTATTCTTAGCACCACAACTTCCAGATTTTTATCACCTCAATCTTTCTCTAATCTGTTTTCCCTCCCCTTCATCCACGATCTTCTCCTCTGCTCCCAGATGTCCTTGCAGCTGAGTTCTCCTCAACTTACTACCAAGATAGCATGAGGCTGTCCAGTACTCTGTGCTTCTTCAGTGGCTGGTGGACCAAGCCCAGAGGCTGTTGCCTGATGGACCAAGTCACCTAGGATCAATTCCTACCCCACTTCTACGTCATACTACACACTCGAGCCACCCGAGAGACCTGAGACCCAGACGACCGCGTTTCTGGTCTCTATGTCTCATCCCAAGCTGTTTCTTGTGTCCTCTTTTTGCTCGGTTAACTCAGTAAGCAGATGTAGTTTTGCCTCTGCGCTCATGTGATTCCTTGGGGATGCCTCAGAACTTCTGCAGCATCACGTTCCACATTCCAAGCATCATCAACGTGACCTGTTTATACTTCTGACTTTTTTTTTTTTTTTTTTTTTGGTTTTTCGAGACAGGGTTTCTCTGTGTAGCTTTGCGCCTTTCCTGGAACTCACTTGGTAGCCCAGGCTGGCCTTGAACTCACAGAGATCCACCTGCCTCTGCCTCCTGAGTGCTGGGATTAAAGGCGTGCACCACCACCGCCCGGCTTGACTTTTTTTTTAACATCTCTTTTTATTTTTATTTTTTTATTTTATAATTTAATTTTACATATCAGCCACGGATTCCCTTGTTCTCCGTGGCGCCCCCCACCCCCCGACTTCTCCCCAGCCCCCCCCCCATTCCCATCTACTTCTGACTTTTTAAGTAGGTGCTCAATTTTCTGGAGGGTTCTTGATCATGTATTTCTCCCAAAGCATGCTCTAGGTACCGGCCAAGCCACAGAAATGATCGCCTCTCTTTTCTCACACCGTTAGCTTAAGCTCTCACCCATAGACTGTTTTTTCTCAGGCCATACCATGCCGCTGCCCTTGTGAGATTTTACTCTGAGGGCTGGGTTTTAAACGCTGCCTGACCATTTCCAAGATTCGTCAGATTCACCCGTTGAGGTGGTTGGGATAGGAATGACCCCCAGAGGCTCATGTATTTAAATGCATGGTCATTGGAGAGTGGAGCTACTTGACAGGATTAGGAGGCGTGGCCTTGTTGGAGTGGGTGTGGCCTTGTTGGAGTGGGTAAGGCCTCTGAAACTGTAAGCCAGGCCCCAATTAAATGCTTTCCTTTCCAAGAGTTGCTCTGGTCCTGGTGTCTCTTCATAGCCATAGAACACTGACTAAGGCATCCATAAAATCCCAACCAGAGATAAAATTCACAGCTCAGAAGTACCATCCACATGACTGAGGGAAACAGGGAAGAAGAGTAACAGTTCTGGGATTTTACTGTGTCTTAAATGATAATAAATTGAAAAAAAAACCAAATATTAGAAGATTCAACCATATGTTAAATGAATCTACACACAGTGTTCAATTTCCCATTCTTTGAGTAGGAAGGCTACCTGCCAGACTTGATTACTGCCCTGTGTCTACTTTTCTTTGAATTTACAGGATAGTTGTAGAATTGAAAAGGCAGACCACCTCACTTGTTCTCATTAAATTAACACACTCTTTCCTTATTTAAGTTCCCCTTTGTAGTTGAGACTCCATGAGGAAATTCATTTATTATGTTCTATACCCTTAAAAGGCTATTTTAAGGATTTGTTTATTTTCAGTTGTATAGGTATATGAGTGTTTTGCCTGGATGTATGTATGTGCACTACATGCCGTGGAGGCCAAAATATGGCACGGGATCCCCTGGAATCTGGGACATTTGTGGGCCACCATGTAGATGCTGGGAATCAAACCTGAGTCCTCTGCAAGAGCAGCAACTGCCCTTAACCACTGAGCCACCTCTCCAGCCCCATAGAAGCTATTTTTTTTTTCATAGTTTCATGTCTATATCATCAAATTCAAGGGGGGGGGAGGAGACAGGGAGGAAGAAAGACAAGAGAAGAGAAATCATTGTAAATTCTTCCAAAGGCTCCTAAGAGAAAAGAGCTGAATTCAGGTGATGGAGAAGACATCAGCCATTCAGCAGATAAACAAAATGTGCTCAGTGCATCCCCAGCACAAATGTGCAAGATAATGAGTGATGCCTCTCAAAGGAAGGGAAAACAGATGAGAGACAAACCACATGAGTGGTTTCTACTTTCTATTCCTTCACACCACACTCCCTTCTCTATCTTTTGACCTTTAACTCTTCTTCATTGGGTGCCCATTACCCTTCAGATACGAGGTAAACTCCTGCACATCACGGGGAACCTGCCTTCGCCTTTAGGACCTCCAAGCATTTGGGAATCCTAACTTTTTTTTTTTTTTTGGTTTTTCAAGACAGGGTTTCTCTGTGTAGCTTTGCGCCTTTCCTGGAACTCACTTGGTAGCCCAGGCTGGCCTCGAACTCACAGAGATCCGCCTGCCTCTGCCTCCCGAGTGCTGGGATTAAAGGCGTGCGCCACCACCGCCCGGCCTAACTTTTCACTTAGTATTTTTGTCAGTGACTGATCTGACTCATCTATCAGGGAATTAATTCACACAGCACCTGCTTAGAGAGGCTCACTCCTCCCTAGAAGGAAGAGGGATGGATTTCTTTGGTGCTCTCGGTCTCCATGGGAGAACAACGCCCATTCCTTCAGGTCCCTAGGCATGTGACCATGTTACTCTCATGACACTTGAGTGAGTTAGCTAGACCACTGTGGTCAACAACGAGGCCCTGATCCAGTGAGGCACCCTCTGGAGCTCACATCACAGAATCAGAGTCACTGTCACGAAAGTCAGCTTCCCCATACTCATTTCCTCCACACATCCCTCTTAGTTATCAGGGGTAGATAGATTAAATAACCTAAAACTAAAGACGAGTCTGCTTCACCATAGAAATTTAAAATACCTTTATTTGTGCAAGCAATTCAAAGTCAGGACCAAGCAGAAAGGATGCCAGGGAAGTGTTTGTTTATGCGCTTTCACACCGCCGTGGAAGGGAGACATCACAGAGTTTACATTTATGCCATGTAGACCTCTACAGAACCAGATGTGGCTCTCAAGGTACCTTGTAACTCATCTCCTCTAAGCTATAAAGCCCTTCCCCCTTTTCCCCTGGCAAATGTTTGAGAAAGCTGCTGTTTTCTATCAGCAGATACAGCAGATGGCTGGCACATGCCTGCTCTGCTAAATGAAACGGGATCTCGGCAGAGTCACTCTGATTCCCACTGGCATGTCCACAACACAGCACAAACGACCAGAGCACAGCGGAGTCTCAGCACGAATGGTTTAAAGTCGTCCTTTTGAGACGTATACCTCCTTTAAAACAAAACATGTCCATGGTAGGAAAAATGTGTTCACATTTTTATTCTTTTGAAGTAGTGGAACAGGGGTCCCAAAACAAGGCATCTCCCTCATTTGGTGATGTAAAGACACACTAACGTTGGAGGGTAAAGTCCCAGGAGTCCTAAGACATGCAACCAGTAGGTTGGAGCTGCTCAACCTAACTCCCTTAGGAGAAAACGTGGACAGGGATCTAAACAACAGTGTTATCATAAATGTGGGGCTGCAAAGGGATGCTTCAGAGTGTTCTTGTGGCAAAGCTGGGGAAGGCCTTTTGAAGATAGAAAGCATGTTCTTAAATTAAAATTCACCCCCTGTTGCTCTTCTTTGATTTTCGTCAGGGGGGACAGCCCCCCTTGACTACACATCTCTGGAATGCAGCCACTGCAAGGGGAAACCCGAGGCTGCAAAGGGCAGCTCACATTTCATGGGGCCAGTGTTGCATCATCTCAATACTGCCTTGGGAACAGGCTCTCTGGCGTGGTTACGGCACTTGACTGACGGAATGGACCATCTAGTTGCTCCTGCCGAAACGTATCTTCACCATCATTCTCTTTTCTTAAAAGCGATTAGCCCACACCTGAGTTGGCTGTCCGAGAAGTGGCCCGGTTTTTGTTTTCATCCTTTTTCAATGGTGCTTTCCTCCTTTTAAAACTGAATCCTGGGTGTGACTGACTGGACTCCTTTATAAGGCAAGTCCGTACGAAGATGTCATGCTTTCTGTGTACTTTATTCACTATTATTTTAAGTGACTAGTAACTAGTAATTAGTAATTTCAATAATTCAAGACTGTTTTTAGTTCATAGGGAGCTAATGAGGACCATTGATTCATTTATAGTTAATTTTCCATGCTAGAAGTGCTTCCTTTGATACACTGTGACTTCAGCATATTTATTATCTATTCTTGTTTTGGGTGATACAGGGGACTAACCCCCAATTTTTTTTGCAATCAGTGCTTGACTACTGGGTTATTCATCCCATCCAATATTTTCTATTCTCAATGGTCATGCGTAACAGCAGAGGAGGGGGCCGGGGAGAAGGCTCAGTGTATAAGAGCATTTGCTGTACACACCTGGGGACCTGAATTCATATCTATAGAAATGTAAAATGCCAGGTGTGGCTGTGTGTACTGGGTGGAGACGAGGGTTTCTGGGGACATGCTGGCTCTCAGCCTGGTTCCAGGTTCTGCGTGAGACCCTGCCTCAAGGCCTGGACAGGGAGTGATAGTGCAGGACACACGATGTCCTCTGGCTTTCACCCATGTGCCCATGTGTGCTCACACTATATACACTTAATAATAATAAGTTTTAAAAACCACAAAGGAGCGTGTTCCTGCAGTTTAGCCTGATAAACTCAAGTCCTCTAAAAATAGATACATCACTCGGACAGCAGGCATCTTAAAACATTTTTAAAATGACCACACCACTGGTTTCTAGTGGCTATACGAACTGACATGCTGTGCATTACCAAACACTTTCTCTAAGATCTGGACCACCTGGTTCTGATGACTAGAGCTTGCTCCACAATTCAGATGATAGATTTGAAGTTCATACTGGTTGATTATCTTCACCCTAAGCATCTCTAGTCCGTGGACAGCAATTTTACCCCGGGCCTTGTTGTCCAACTAAGAAATTCAGACTTTTGGCCATAAGAAGAATGAAAGTCAATGTTGATGGCTCAACATGGTTCCATGAACTGTGGCCACCCACCACCACCCCCATAAAAAGGAAAAAAAGAAAGCGACATCTACTGTGGATAGCTGTATGCTGTGAATGTGTTGCACTGATTGGTTAATAAATAAAGTGATGATTGGCCAGTAACCAGGCAGGAAGTATAGGTGGGACAGAGAAAAAGGAGAATTCTGGGAACAGGAGGGCTAAGTGAGGAGATGCTGCCAGCCGCCACCATGAGAAGCAACATGTAAAGATACTGGTAAGCCACAAGCCACGTGGCAAGGTATAGATTTTTTTAGAAATGGGTTAATTTAAGATGTAAGAACTAGATAGCAAGAAGCCTGAGCAATTAGGCCAAACAGTTTAAATAATATAAGCGTCTGTATGTTCATTTGGGTCTGAATGGCTGTGGGCTGGATGGGACTGGAGAAAACTCCAGCTACAAACACCAAAATAGATACATACAAAAATAATAAGTAATAAACCTCATTAAGTACTAGATTCATAGTGTCTTAATGTTGGCTGTACTATCATTAAGAGATCGAGTCTTTGTCAGCCTTATACATGAAGATCTACTCACAGGAGTTACATCTATAAACCTTTTTTTTTTTTTTTTTTTTGGCCTTACACCAGATTCGTTCATATGGAAATCAGCACTGATGGCCTAAAGTTAGAATTCAGATGTGTCTAACCAAACTTCCCATTAAAATTTTTACTTGAAAGCCTTGGGGTTTAGGAAGTGTTATTTTCCAAATAAAATGTTTAATTAGTGCCTAATTTAGAAAACCAAAATGGTTGTTTATGGTCCCTGCCTGTCTCAGATTTAAAGAACATGAAGAAGGCATGGACACATTGAAAAGTAACAACTGTTAAACAGTTGTACACAATAGTAAAGGCTTTTCCCCTTTGTGACTACAAAGCCTTTCAGCCTAACCCTTCTGCAATGGAAACTCTTCTCAACTAAAAGCTTTTAGAAAAAGACCGGCCAGTAAATGAGTGTTTTATATGGATGAGGAAATGGGGGCAAAGGTTCCCCCCCATTCCCCCCACCCCTCCACTCCCCCCCCAACCCTCCACCCCACCCCCACCCCCTCCCCACCCAAAGAAATGAAATTCAGGTAGAATAATTTCAGGCAGGGAAGCCTTCAAAAGCAGGTTTTTGAGGACCTCAGAAGCTGGTGAAGTCACATAAACATTAGTGAGCTCTCTGGTCTCTATAGATGATTGTCTATAAAAAAAAAACACTTATTCTGCCATTTCCTTGAGTGATGTGTAGTATAGACATGATATGGGAAAATAGAGATTAAGTATTTATGACATAGAACTTCATCCAATGTGAGTTTGAACCCATCCAATATAAACTCATCCATTCGTACACATCTAATGTGAAATGAGTTTTTAGATGGCAAATCAACACATGCTCACTGCACTATATCACAGACTAGTTTGTTATTAAGAAATTTCCCATGGCCTCACATGATGCCTAGACTAGCCATGTTATTGATTCATCATATATTGCTGTGACCACTGGATCTCTAAGTGACTTTACAGCTACACATATATTCTTGTTCATAATGGTTTTCTTTTCTTTTTTTTTTTCTTTCTTCTTTTTTTTTGTTTTTTTTTTTGTTTGTTTGTTTGTTTGTTTTTTGAGACAGGGTTTCTCTGTAGCTTTGGAGCCTGTCCCGGACTAGCTCTGTAGACCAGGCTAGCCTCGAACTCACAGAGATCCGCCTGGCTCTGCCTCCCAAGTGCTGGGATTAAAGGTGTGACATTTTCTTAAGATTGGTTTCTGTAAATAAAATGCCCCACTGTAAAGGCCACATTCAAACCTCTCCCCATCCTGGTGGGACTGTTGTGCCAGGAGTTTCATGCTCTCACACAACGTTAAGAGTCTGCATAATTCCCTCCATACTGAAAACACTTGCACGAGACCTGACCAGTTTCCTACAGGAAAATGAAGCTCTTTGCAATTCCCCTGGAACTTCTCTGGAGCCAATCATGGGGTATGCTTTAAATGGCTCTCTTGACACTTTGGGTGACTGGACTCAAGATTTGCTGGAAATAGATGATTCCTTGTTGCTTTTATTAGGTCTTGTATCTTAAAACAAACAAACTTGGTCCACATGTTGTTAAAACAGCTGAAGCTTAAAATGTAATGAATCAGATACGTTTTTGTCTCTGCGGTGTTGAAATGTCTAAGTGTTTGATATCATTTGGATTAAATAACTAGATAATGGGGTTAACTTTTCATTTTTCATGTTTTGATGTGGTTTGGCTATAGCTATGAGTGCCTTTCAAAATACTTAATTGATACTGAAGACATTATTTCTCCCATCTTCACGTTCCCCTGGCATTTCAAAATGTATGGTGTTGGAATCACATTATTTTAGGGAGCAAAACTGGTTATATTTACATAAGATTTTAAAATACATTTCTTTTGGCATTGTGGATTTCTCCCCCATGCTACATTCTCGAATACATAAGGAAAACACACATCAGATGCTGTGTAATGACCTGCAGTTACCTCTCCACAGAGAACGAGGTAACTTCTTGAGGTGATAACGCTGTCCTACATAAAGAGATAAGCCATGCATTTAATCGACGCCTAAGCAGAGGACATAAAACACTAAGCACTTCATCTTTAGCTGTTTCTGCTGTTCCCCCTAGCCCCTTACAAGACAGTCGGGAGTTTGCTGACTGTGTGAATGCGTTTTATTTTCAGCAAGAAGGCAGTATTTGCCAATGTGCAGTGACAGGAGACAGAGGAGAGCATGGAACTGAGCCTTTGCTTGTAGCTCTCCAGAAGGCATGCTTGTGTGTGTGTGTGTGTGTGTGTGTGTGTGTGTGTGTGTGTGTGTGTGTGTTGGGGAGCTTGGCATTTTCTACCATAATTTTTCAATTATGCGACCCTTTCACCTGATGGGGTGGGTGAGTGTTGAACAGCTTCCTAAAGCTCTTGATGGATCCATTATTCTGAACAAGTATCTTTAAATTATAGACTGTTGAGTGTAATAACAAGTGGTTAGCCACCAGTGAACAGATTTGGGCGAAAGAAAAGGAAACCATGAAAGGCCAGTTATTCATTAGTGATTGCACAATATTCTGAACTAAACAGCACATAAAGTGTCTATGAAGAGAGGGTTGCAGACAGGAAGAGAACAGAGGCTTCAGGGAATTCATCTATGCAATCGGACCACAGGATCTATAACCTGGATCCATCAAACATCACCAGGAAAAGAACAGAGGCTTCCGTGAACACATCTGTGCAATGGGACCACAGCATCTATGACCTGGATCCACCAAACATCACTTAACAATTTTTAAAAAATGCACAGCAATAGAAACATTGAAGATCTGGATGTGATCTATTTTCAAAGAAGATTTTAAAAAAAATAGAACAAACTGAGGATAAGAAGACAGCTGAAATGGTCATGCCTGCACTGTAATAGGCAATCCCAGGGAACCAAAGTGGTTTCCTGATTTAGCATAGTTGCTTTTTATAAAGTGTTGTCTTGATTGCATTCTTCTTGAAAATAGCTATTTAAGCAATTTTAGAATTAAAAAAAACCTGAAAATGTGCAGTTAATTATAATTACAATGGTTTTCATAGTAGACACAATTTTTTTTACCAACTAATGAGCAGAATTTATTACTTACCATTTGTCCTCCAGACAATTGTGGCACAGAAATTAAAGTCACACAAGCATCCTATCCTTCTCAAATTAGAGGCCACTAATATTATCATGAAAATGTATACAAGGAGACACACAAAAGCCAATTATATGTTAAGTACTAAGAGGAATTCTTCATTAACATAGATTGGTTTTTCTTTTTTTTTTTCATAGAAAAGAATTTTGAGTGGTCACTTTTAAAAAAATGAATAGCCTTTGACTTTTAGGGTTTTATTTTACTTCTTTTGAGTCTGTGAACCTCTACCAAAAATGTATGGCATCATACTTCTCAGAACAATACTCAACGTATCAGCCTTTAAAAATGTGTGCCAAGAATACTTACAAACTTATTTTGTTGTAAAGTATAAATAATGTCACAAATGATTATCACTTAGTATAGAACTTATTGTAAATGTTTTCTTAATTGTTTAATGATTATGGAAACACGGTGTTATGGATATTTGGGGTCTTTATATTCACAACCTCAAGACACCAAATCTTATTAAAATAGGGATCGTAGGCACGTTGCCCCTTAGATTCTTCTATGAATTTGATAACTTTAAATACATTGGAACTGATCCCTTATTTGCTTTGGCAACCAGACAAAAACTGGTATAGAACTGTAAATGTTACTGCACCACACACCGTTATTGCTACTCACCACCGGAGACTAGAAATACCAAAGAACGCTCTTTCTCTCTTATCAGAACTTACCTGCCCCGCAGCTTGCCAGGTAAAATTCATGGAGTGGATATTGACGGGAATGGCTGGCATTCTTTGTTGGGCTTTCCTGAAATCATGTGTGAAGGGGGCCATTTTCCCCTCTGAGACAATCAGAATATCCTCTTCAAACCCTGTTGTGTAAATAACAAACAAACTTATCAAACCGGATGCATTTCGAAGAGACAGGCGTTTCATGCAGAAAGCAAAACCCTGAGAGAACCAGGGTAGGTCATTGCTTTTCACAAAGCACCTGCCTTTGGTACCAACATGAATAGAGTTATTTTCCGTCCATCTGTGGTAAGAACCAGGCTTGCTAACACACACAGTGGAGTCATGCAGTGCTAATAATGTTGGATTCCCCGTAAGCAACACCAGGATAGGAATGTTCGGTCGCCTTTGCTTCCCCCTTCCCCCGAGAAAGAAACTCATAAACTTCCCAATGGAAGACACTGATTTTAAAAGGAGTGCAATCACCCTCGAAGTTAAGTTTTAAATCACACTCGGTGCATGCATGGAGAGACCGAGGACTGACTGGGAAGGAAGGTGCAAATGCTGGGCCTTACCTATGAGCACCCTCGCTTGATGGGCGTCGATCCACAGGTACAAGCTCTCCTCTGGCTGCCCGGCATCTGCTCGCAGGAGCAGCAGGCAAGGTAGGATGCTCCAGAGCCGGAGCGCGAAAGCTGGGACAGCACTTCTCCGGGCCATGCTGCTGCTCAGGACCTTCTCTCTGGTGGTGCAACTCCTGCCGCAGCGACCCAACCTGCGTTTGTGAAGTTTTGGGGTGGGGGGTGGGGGCGTTGGCTGCAGCTGGCGGGGGCTGGAGCGGTTCCCACTTAAAACGGATAGGGCTGCTTGCCGACTCCGGTCTCCGGTGCGAGTGAGCCTGGGAGAGCTGGAGAGGAGGGAGCAAGGAGGGAGTGGATGCGCGGCCACACCGAAGGAGGGGGCCCCTGGAGGGAGAGAGGTCCGCAGAGACACGATGCTGGCCAAGCTGGCGGTGCCAGCACGTCCCGCAGTGCCAGCAGCTAGAGGATCGCACGCTGGAGGGAGGAGGAACCGCGGGAACGCACGGCTGGCACCCGCGGGCGAGCCCTAAGAGTTGGTGAGGTGCGGGAGGCCGCCACGAGGGGGCGCTGGGGCGCAGCGTGGGCGGGGCCGCGGTACCCGGGAGGCCAGGCTGGCTCGCGCCAGGTGACAAGAAGCGCATGCTGCGCGCCCCGGGTTGTGTGATGGAGAAAACAACGAGGAAAAAAAGCACCCAAAGGGATTTCTGGATCGCCCCTCGATCCTTCTCCCGCCGGAAGAGACATGTGTGGGCTCGATTGGCCATCAACGATGGTGATAACCCCGTCTTCCATCCCGGGGGGGCTAACTGAACGCACATAGTCCACTTTTACTTTCTGTGTGCCTGTCTGCAAATTCTGCCTCCTCTAGCTGGCGGTTGGCACTTTCCCGGGAAGTTAACTACGGAGACTCCACAAGCTAGTGGGCTGCTGTTGGAGCTGGTCCTCCAACAGCGGGGAGTTTTCATTTCTGCACTGGACCGATCGATACCCGCTAAGCGGCGTGGGTTGTCTTCTTGATAACCCAGTGGCACCCAGAATAGTTCCCTAGGTCCTGGATGGGAGCTGTGCCTGACCGCCCCACCTACCCAGACACACACTTTGCCCCACGAGGGTAGGACTCTCATAAAATATTAGATTGGGGGGGGGGGGGGGACAATGGAAATAGAGGCTCGTGCGCAGTTTGGGGAGCTCGGGGACAAGACTGAGGGTCTTGTGGGAAGAGCACCTAGCTGGCAGTGGCTTCCAGTCCCCTGCCAGGGAAGGTTTTTGCCTCTTGCCTGACTCCTTGAATGTGAGAGAAGGCGGAAGCAAACTTCTTTTTTTCTTTCAAAAACACAGACAAATTTCAGACTCGGGAAAAGCTTCGTTTGTTTGTTTGTTTGCTTGCTTTTGCGCCCACTTGCTTTTCAGCTACACACACACACACACTGTCTCCAACACACACACACACACACACACACACACACACACACACACACACACACACACACACACCGCACGCACGCCACGCCTGGGCTGCTGTTCCACTTCGTCCTTTGCAGAGCAGCAGGTTTCTCAGCAGGAAAAAGCAAACAGAAACTTCACCACGTTCAACAAATGCTGGTCACGTGCAGTTTCTAAAAAAAAAAAAAAAAAAAAATCAGATTGATAGAAAGAGGGGGTGTATGTGTGGATGGAGGGTACACAAGAAGACTCTCCATTGTAAACTGATGGTGAACTCCACGGATGTTTATTCCTTGTGCGGTGGCCACTGTTACCATTCTCGTTTTACTGATGGGGAACAAACTCTTTAAAAAGTCTGGTAAACTGACCGCAGATACTCAGCTGGTGAGTGACGGGAGTCAGAGTTCAAATCTCGATCGATCGCTCTGACTTCAAAGCCCTGTCCAGTAAGGTTCCCCACCCCACCCCCCATCATTGTTCTGAGCAAATCACGAGATAGTTTGTTCCAGAAGTGTCACAGCCAGTCTTCCTTGAAAACAAAACATTTAAACTGGTTACGGCGGCGGCAGAGACTATCTTTTGAGCACTAAGAAGTAGAAGCAGAGGCTTCAGAGTTCAGAGTGAATACAATCTACATACGGAGTTTGAAGTCGGTCGGGGCTACCTGAGACCCTGTCTCAAAAAACGAAAGAGCTTTCCTCAACATTTCGTTTTATTGTTGCAGTGAATATTCATTTTCATAATGTCTTACTGCATTAGACAAACTTAAAACCCTTTAATATTGTAAAGCCAGCGTCACTCAGTCACAGGTAATAATTTTGAAACACTAAAATAGACGTTTTCTTTGGCTTGGAGCGTGTGGTTTTCGTCGAAGGTTTTTCCTCCCGTAGTATTATGGCTCAGTCCTCTATGGCTCTTGGTGCAAGGACGCCCTCTACAGGTTGTTCTTGAGAAATACTAGCTGAGAACTGAAAAAAGAATACGTTCTATCTTAAGAGGGCTTGCTCGGAGTGAGGATTTTCTGTGGCCGTTGTCTCTGGTGTTGAAACGACAACCTACCCTGCTATGAGGACATTTCCCCATTTTCAATAGTTATTTTGTTCGGTGTTGTGGCAAGCGCCTGTCACCCCAGCACTCAGAGGATAAGGCAAGAGGGTTTCTATGAAAATGAGGCCAGGTTAGGCTACTAGTGAATTCAAGTGCAGCTTGTCTCATCATCATCATCACCACCATCATCATCCCCATCGTTACCATCATCATCATCCCTACATCATCATCATCATCATCGCATCACCATCCTCCTCCTCATCATCATCACCATCACCAGCAGCAACAACAATGGTTGCTTTCTGTTCTCTTCTCTCCAGCAGGAGACATGATATTGTATGTTTAGAGGTATATAGAAGTGTGGTTAAAAAAATTATTGGTACTAGAGAGATGTCTAAGCAGGTGAGAGCCCGTACCCTTGCTGATCAAGCTTGAGGACCTGAGTTCAGATCCCCGGCAAACAGAAAGCTGGACGAGGCAGCATGCTGCTGTGACCTAGTGCTGAGGGGCTGGGACAGCTGCTGCTAGCCTACTGCTGCCATTAGTGAGAAGCCCTGCCTAAGGAAATAAGGGGGAAAGTGATAAAGTGATGTGTCCTCCCCTGCCCTCTGTGTATGAAGTGCGCGCATTCACACACACCTGGAATTTAATCCAGATATGATGGCATGTGACACCCCATGATGGCAGCCCTCTGGAGGCTAAGGAGTAGGACCATTACCAGAGTTCATAGCTAGCTCGGGCTATGAAGTAAAATCCTGTCTCGACGAAGAGAAAAGACATCTGTGATTGAATAACTTTTAGATTTTAAGAAGGAGGAAGGAACATACTTTGTGTATACGAAATCAGCTATTTTTAACAGTAATCGAGTGTATCTTCATAGGAAATCCATCCAAGAGCTGAATTTTTATCCCCCCCCCACACACACACCCCTTTTAAGTCAAAGATACAGTAGACTTCATTTAGGATAGGTATGTTTTTACATTTTCTTGTTAAAAAATATGATTGCATGATCAATGTTGGCTATATGTTGGAGTCAGTATGTTTACTTCAGAAATTCCCCCATTTATTCCTAGTCCAGTATGCTTCCTTGCCTTGTGTGATTCAGCCTTATCGTTTATAGTTGTAGCCTCATTTATTTGCTCATTAATTTAACTCACTCATCCAATAAGATTCACTAAACACTCACCGCACGACAGACACTAACCTAGAACAGGCAGAACAGAACTTGATGCCACCCTCCGGGCACCAGCGTTAGTAAAATGACAAGTACCCAACAACATATAAATATAAATAAGCAGAATATGGCAACTTTTGACAGAAGTTCAAAGATGAAATCTGGCATCTAGAATTCTGAGCATTTTTTTTTTCATTTATCATTCATTTAAAACATCCTTGGGAGTTTGATATGTGCATTGTCAGGCACAGGGGTAGGAAGGCACCTTCAAAAGAAAGATGAGGGTGATTTCCCCCTGGGGAGCTGGCCTTTCTGTAGCCAGGTCCAGGCTAGAACTATCTTGGTAGCTACAGGTGTTGGCTTGGAAACTGGGCACGTCAGTAATACCTGGGTTACATTTGTAGCACACTCCTGTGGAAAGGAAGTCTCACAAAAAGAAATAAAAGAGAGCCAAGTATTAGGCATAATTTAGTTTTGTTTTTAGAATATATATATCATACACAGAATAATACACAGACTAGACTTATCTATCAATCTATGTTCATATTTATTTCTATATGCCATCTGGAAGATGCTACACCGTGAAATTTCCAGTGGGCGTCTCTAGAGCATGAAAGAGGGACCAGAAAATGTCTTTCCCTTCATGGACTCCTGGGACCTTCCTAATAAGATGCTGCTTTAGTTAAAAATATTTTTTGAGAAAAGTGTTGTTTCTTTTGTGCTTCCCCAAGTCGGCAGCTGTCACCTGCCCAGGCATGCACCTCCCCTTACACACTTGATCATCTGAGGACTGTGCATCCCCACACATGACAGACGGCTCATTACCGAAGCGCGCACAGTCTGAGCACCCCTCATCACCCCACCAGCAGTCTGGCTCTGCTCGTCTCCGGGGTGCCATTGCCAAGCAACCTTGCATAGCTTGTCTTCCGCAAATCACACCTAAAATGTCTTGTTTACCATGCTGTTTCATCCCCATGATATTTTAACAAAACCATTTTTTTATGATAAGGGGGGAAATGAGAAATGATTCCACTGCCTGATATTAGAGGCAGGGTAAAACAAATTGGGGTAACTTTTTTTTTTTTTACATAAAATGTTTTAACTTTTAATTATGTTTTTTATCATAAAACAATTTTAAATGTAAGTATATTTCGATCATATTTTTCCTCTCCCCCAAGCCCTTCCGGATCCTCTCCCCCTCCCTAGACAACTAACTTGAAGGGTTTTTTTTTTTTTGTTTTTTTTTTTGTTTTTTTTTTTTTCAAAAAACAAAAACCCAGCCGGGCGGTGGTGGCGCACGCCTTTAATCCCAGCACTCGGGAGGCAGAGCCAGGTGGATCTCTGTGAGTTCGAGGCCAGCCTGGGCTACCAAGTGAGTTCCAGGAAAGGCGCAAAGCTACACAGAGAAACCCTGTCTTGAAAAACCAAAAAAAAAAAAAACAAAACAAAAAACAAAAAACAATACAATAACAAACTTTTTAAAACCAAGAAAACAAAATAAAACCACACACACACAACCCCCCAAAAAACCCACCAAACTGTAACCAAATAAAAACACCCAAAGGAAACCGTGAAGTCCATTTAGTGAAGTCCGTTATATGTTGGTCAATTATTACTCGAGGCCTGAATGGAATGGTTGATATACCCAGCTCTATTGGAGAAAACTGATTTCCCCTCTGCCTACAAGTTTTACATCAAAGAGAAAGGATGCTGTTTGGGGGTTTTCCATTCATCCTCAGCATGAAACTTCTAAAGTTTTTTTTTTTTTTTTTTAAACACAGTCAGTCCTCACATTACACTGCCACCTATGTTTGCTCAGAAGGAAAGAGAAAAATGAAACAAAACAAAGCAAAACAAAACACTGTTTCCATTCCTCATAGCAAGGGAACTGTAAGGACTGGGGATGCACGTCCCCTGTGTTTTTATAAGGTGTTTGGAACAGTTCAGGGCTTTGATTTGGCTGTTAAAGGGTCTTGGTTTGGTTTTGTTGTCGTTGGTCATTTATAGTATATTATGTAGCTTTCTGGAATGGCTTTGGTAAACATTAACATCTACAAATAGTCCACTTATTGTAGACAATTAAAGTAGCTAAGGGGGGAGATTAATAAAATACTTTAATTTGGATAGCATTCAAATAATACTAATGTCAAAATGATAAATTAACAGCTCTTTAAATTTTTTTTGCAAAACAGTTAATCCGTCAATTACACATAAGTAGAAATAACCTAACATGTAAATAATCACTGGCTGATACATATGCTAAGATTGTGAGGTTTAAATCAGTGTGCATGGTTTTCTAAAAGAAAAACCAAATATAAATTATTAGGTTAATGAGTTTGCTCATGTTAACTGCCACTCAAATTGGGTGAAAATCAAATGACTTGAAACATAAAACCAAAATCTTCCTTTGTGGATTGTAAACCGAACCATGGATTTCAAGGTGGGATGAAGGTAGCTCATGCCCAAACTGCAGTATTCCATCCATGGCACACTGTCAATCTCTGGGTATGCTCCTATGGCAACCACTCATAGATGAGTTTGCCATTCTGTCCACCATCAACTTAAAATTGGTTGTTTCTATGATATGCATGTCTATATAGAAGGGAAGGGATTTGTGGAGGTATCAAAACTGTACTGATTATGAATACTAATAAGATGATTATGGAAGTGAGACTTCCTCTGTCAGCTATAATGGAGGAAATGCTACTGCGCTCATCACCCCATGGAAAACAACTAGAAAAGAAGACAATATTTTTAATTGTCTTAAGACATTGGACAACAGATAGCACAATACTGTAGACTTGAAAACGGAAGGAAACAAGGTATTTAAGTGTTGGAAGGCATTGCTGGCTGGCAGAGGTCACAGTCTACCATAGCCTGGCAGCTTTCTCTAAGCTTGCAAACGTGGAGGAGTCCCTCCCCAGCAAAGCTTCCTGCTCCCTGCCCCAGCCTTATCTGGAGGATGTCTCCAGGCCCAGGATGCCTGACTTATATCTCAAGGGTGATCCTTGACACAGTTCCCTGCAAACGTTCTTCCCCTGAGGACCCACATGGTAATTAGGCGAGTGCTCTAGCCACGACAATAGGGCCAAGCTTCCTCTATCCCACGACATGATAGAGTGCACCACTCACTGCAAGGGTTTGTCCCCAGGCTCCCCTGTCCTATCTGTTCCTTATACTCTGGAAAAAAGGTGAGCTGATTCACTGAAGTCTGACTCCTGGAAGGCTGTCTTCGTCCACACCCACAGCCGTCTTCAAGCCTGTTCCCTCCACCCTCGTGGACCAAGGCAGCCAATGATCTGGAGGAAGAATCAGAACCACATTCAAATCCAAAGGTTTTAAAGGCACATCCCTGATTACAGTGTGGGGCGATGGAATCCACAGACAGCAAATATGTCTCCATGGAGAACAAATATGTCTCCATGGAACGGAAGCATTAAGAGTTCTAACAAAAGCCTTTTCTAACAAAAGCCTTCGAGGAGAGAGCTATGTAAGAAAAGAAAGCAAGGAGCGAGGAAGAGAGCACTCAGGATAAGAGTCTTGCTTCTATGAAAACCAAGCTGAGAACACACGGACAGAAACTTCACATGGCTGCTTATGGTTGGGATACTGTAAGATGAAAAACCCCCAGATCTCCTTCAGAGCTAGAAGGAACTGAGCTCTTAACAAGCCATGTGAAGAGACCTCACTAAACACTGAAGGCATTGGGAGAGACTCTGGGAAAATACTTTCTTCCTTTCTTCTTTTTTTAGATTTATTTATTTATTATGTAGCGTGTTCTGCTTGCATATATGCCTGCAGGCCAGAAGAGGGCACCAGCTCTCACTATAGATGTTTGTAAGCCACCATGTGGTTGCTGGGAGTTGAACTCCTCAGGACCTCCGGAAGAGCAGCCAGTGCTCTTAACCTCTGAGCCATCTCTCCAGGCCGGAAAATACTTTCTTAATGGTAGGATTAAGCTAACTCTATAGCAGCGGTTCTCAACCTGTGCATCATGACCCCACATGGGTCACATATGAGATATTTACGTTACAATTCATAACAGTAGCAAAATTACAGTTATGAAGTAGCACAAAAATAATTTTATGGCTGGGGTCGGGGTCACCACAACATGATTAAAGGCTGCAGCACTAGGAAGCTTGAGAACCACTACTCTATAGGAAATCTTGTTGTACTGGGTTTACCCTAACAAAACTTCAGATTCAAAAGGGGCTTGGTGGGAGACTACTTGCCTACCACCTGTAAGGAAAGCCCTGAGCTTTAAAAAAATAATAATAATAATCAAAAGCATCAAGTTTATCTGCAAGTCATTCCCTGAAAACAGACTTGAAGGCTTTCAAGAGAGCTGGGGGGCTGATTCAGCAGTTGAAAGCGCTCTCTGCTCCCCCCAGAAAATCGGGGTTTGGTTCCTAGGACCCATATCATGGTTCACAACTGGCTGTCTAACCCCTACTCCAGGGAATCCAGCACCCTCTCCTGATGTATATCCACACATGCAGGGGTAACATGCACACACATACAATTCAGAGACATTAAAGACACATTCTGAAATCTGGGCATTTGGAAGCTAACATTTACGATGTTTAGTGTTTAATAAAGTGATTGGCTATGTGAGGAAGCAGGAAAAACCAGTGCCTGCAAGAGGGGACAAGCAAGTCCTGTGTTGCTTGTTCAGACAAACGCAAGAAAGGGCAGAGACAACGGGATTCACAGGCAAGGACTGTCAGTCACTTTTTGAAATACACTGAAGATCGTTGAGGAAGACAGATACAATCATGACAGAGAGCAGATGAGAAGACTACGTAATTAAAACCTCTACCACCTGATTCCCTTAGAGTCTTTCTTATTTAAAATAATAATCAAGCCGTGGTGGCACACATCTTCAATCCCAGCCCTCAGGAGGAACTCTCTGAGTTCAAGGTCAGCCTGGGCTACAGAGTGAGTTTTAGGACAGCCAGGGCTACACAGAGAAACCCTGTCTTGAAAAACCAAAAATCAATCAATCAATCAACTACATAATCGGATGGTTTTATGTTTGTTTGTGGGAGAATGATTCTCTTGCTGGGTGCTTTGTTTTCTCCACCACTCATATTTGTCTTTTATGGTCAATGTTCAAATGCAGTTTGTATGAAAAGATTTTAAAGTGCCCAAATTGTAACTCAGTCGAGTAGATTTTTTTTCTGCTGTGGTGTCAATATTATACAATGAGATTGTATGAAGTGTGGTCAGTTTGACTGTTGACACACAAATCACATGTTTATTAAACGTGATTTAAAAAATTAAAAAATTAATTATTTAAAAATCACTACATAAATTGTAGTGTTTTTTTATGCTGGTAACTGCAATATCTGAAGTGAAAATTTAATAACTTTCATTGAATTCGCTCAAGAGTAGATCAGATACATCAAACATCATATGCTCATACTTATAATATTCAAGAGCAATTATAAGTCTTCCAACATAGATGATCATGAAAATCTCCATACTAGTACACAAAGAAAAGGTCACAGGACTTGAAAACATAAGTGTTTGAAATTACCGGAACTGAATCCTAGAAAAGGAAAAAAGACTTTGGGGGGTGGGGGAGCTCAGCGGTCTGTAAGACAACATCAAACAGACTTTCTTACAGGTGATTGGAGTCCCTGGACAAGGAAGAGCAGAAAGAGAGAGAATGCCAGAAACCTTTCCAAAGTAGATGAGAAGTGTAGTCATAGAGCCAAGAGATTCATTAAATCCAACAAGAGCGACATGAAGAAAATGATACCAAAGCAAATGCTACTTGAATTACTAAAAATGAGTGAAAAACTCTAAAAGGCAAGTAGAGAAAGAAAATGAGGGAGAGAGAGAGAGAGAGAGAGAGAGAGAGAGAGAGAGAGAGAGAGAGATTCTTTGTAAGCCTTAAAAGATCTGCCTGGCTGAAACTTTCATGATGCCAATGCAAACTCTAAAAAATCCAACCTAAAACTCTCTAGGTGAAAATCCTTTTGAAATAATAGCATGCAATTAAGTGGGGGAAATTCGTCACCAGACGACCCGCAGTATAAGAATTAAAGGGAATCACCATGCAAGAAGGAAATGATACCAGAGGGAAAGCAGACATGCTGAGCAGGTAGATGAACACAAAATCATCTTTTACCTTTTAAAAATTTCCCTTAAAAAAAAAAAGAGCTCTTTCAAGATCAAGAACAGCGCATTGTGACATTCATCATGCGTTACAGTTTAGGATGCCGAGACAATAACACAGAGTGAGAAAAGGAAACAGATGTGCACAGATGTGCACTTCTGCAAGGTCCTTCACTGTTTGTGTGACACAGAACAAAGCTGCGTGCGATTCAAGCATAAGTAGACTATTTTAAATCCTAGGGGAAAGAAAACAGTGGAGCAAAGATAGTAACCGAGATTAAGCTGGAAACTAAAAAGCATGTAATTAGTCAAACGGAGGAAATGAAAAAGAAGTAGACCAGATATGACAAAATGCTAGGGTCAGGGGTGACGATGTTGCTAAACGCATGAACTTCAGGTATCTATACATTCCATTTAAAAAACAGAGATAATCAGACTAAAGTTTTAAAAATGAAGATGCAACAATATTGTCTACAAAAACGGCGTGGGGGGGGGGAGACCCTTACTTAATATTATCATTTGTGTGTGTGTGTGTGTGTGTGTGTGTGTGTGTGTGTGTGTGTGTGTGTGTGTTAGAGTGTCTTTTGGTGGACTTCTTTGTTCTTTTTGTTTTTAAGAGAGGGTCACATTGTGTAGTTCAGGTCAACCTGTACCTTGATCTATCACTGAGTTGGCCTCATAGGCATGATCTTTCCACTTCAACCTTCACGGTGCTGGAACCATAGGGGCAAATAGTGGAAAGAGTATTCTAACTATTTTAAGATTCATAGACTGACTCCTTCCCGTAATCCCAGCACTTCAGAGGCTGAGACAGGAGCATTGTGTTGAGTTTGAGACCAGTCTGGGCTGCAGTGTGATGATGTTCTGCCTCAAAACAGAGAGCGAAAACGTAAAATGTCTCTGCTGAGTTAAAGGTAAAAGCTGGAAAAACTACACACCAGGCCAACACTATTCATAAGGATGCTGAAATGACTGTGGGTACCAGGACTCAACCAACTCCAGGACAAGAAAGATTAGCAGTTAGTTGGTGATGCTAGAGACGAACATTTGGCAGTTTATTATGCTGGTCCCTCTACTTTAGTGAATGCTTGCTAATTCCTTTTTATTTTATTTTACTTATTTATTTATTTTATTATTTTGTTTTGTTTTGTTTTTTCGAGACGGGATTTCTCTGTGTAGCTTTGCGCCTTTTCTGGAATTCGCTTTGGAGACCAGGCTGGCCTCAAACTCACAGAGATCTGCCTGCCTCTGCCTCCCGAGTGCTGGGTGCTAATTCCTTTTTAAAAATAACATCAAAAATAAAAATGAGAAAAATATGCATTCAAAGGCTAGAGCTGCAGTTCAGGAATAGGGTCCTTGCCTCACATGTACAAGGATCTATGTTCAATCCCCAGTACACAAGAAAACCACACAAGTAAATAAAATCGTAGGGAGTGTACAATCATTGTAACCGTCACTCATTTCTATTCATTTTTATATAAAAATAGCTTTTACTATGCTTTACATTAATTAGCCTCATCCTCTAGAGATTAGCTCTTTCCTTTATTTTATTTATTTTTTTTAACTCTAGTCTTGAAACAGTGATACTTATGGGCATTCGGGAAGGTTCATATTTTGTCTCAGAATGCAGATATCAGTTATGGAAATCTGTGAGAGGCTCTCAGCTCTTAAAGTTCCCAGAGTTACTACGTGTTGAAGTATTGTTGGTAGCTCATTATTCATATTTTTAATGCATCACAACATAAACCAATATTTCCTCCTTTCTTTCTCCTTCCCTCCCTCCCTCCCTCCCTCCCTCTCTCCCTCCTTCCCTCCCCCCTCCCCTTCTCTTTCTGCAAAACAAAGAAGCAGTTTGAAAAACTAGCTCATCACTTACATAACAATACAGCACAAGAGAATCACCACACATGTGGCATTTAGCAGCCTATAAAATAGATGTTATGAGTAAACTTCCTTTTTGTCCTTATGTATTGTCCTCACAAGGGTTTCATATAATTTATCACAGTTAGATATTATTCCTAGCCTTAGGCACTTTTCTGTAGATAAGTACTCAGCTATCACCTTCATATTTAGAAATCAGAACAAAATATGTCTATACATATTCTCTACTAATTCACCAATTATCACCTAAATTTCCATCAAGAACTGAGGACTAAACAGATTTTTGCCAAGTTTACACTAGGCATAATAGAGCATTTATCATAGCTTTAATATTTTGCATTTTTATGAAACAATACAAAAACATGTTTGTATGGTAATTCACCAACATTTATTGAGCAAATAGTATATGCCAGGCATTTTCATGGGCAGTGTTTTATTTGTTTTAATTTATAAGCTGGCTTGCTTGAACAGGGGTTTTAACGTGTTCTAAGAAATGTCACATGACTGGACTGCAGACATTTTCCAAACCTGGGGAGAGGATCCTTTCCCAGCTAGGGAAAAGGCTTGGCCTTTCTTCCTTCTTTCCTTCCTTCCTTCCTTCCTTCCTTCCTTCCTTCCTTCCTTCCTTCCTTCCTTCCTTCCTTCCTTCTTTCCCTCCCTCTCTCCCTCTCTCCCCCTTTCACCTAATTTATTTTTGAGACAGGGTCTCACTCTGTAGCTCTGGCTGTACTGGAACTCACCATGTAGATCAGGCTGGCTTCAAACTCACAGAGATCTGCCTGCCTCTGCCTCCCGAGTGCTGGGATTAAAGGTGTGAGCCGCTATGCCCCACATTTGACCTTCCAGATGCTTGCCCTATTCACATCAGTGGATCCTGTCTAGGCTAGAATTAACTGGAGCTCTTAAAACCTTGCTAAGGTCTGTTTCAGCTCCATTATAACATCCTGGGCTGCATCAAGCTGGGGGACCTCCGGGGCACTGAAGCATGCCATCATGACTCGGAGACTCCACCTTGCAGCATGCACACCAGGTTTTCTCCAGCACAGCACGCGGCTCCTCGGTCATCTTCTGTTACATTGTCCCCACAGCTTCAGTCACTAGAGCCATGTAGCGACATTTTGGGTACTCTTCCAACTCAAGGCCTCCGCAGCATCTTCTATCCCCTGCATCTGTAACGCTCACTCCCAGACATTCACCGCTCTTGTCCCTCCACAGGGCCACCATGTGAAGCCATGCCTCTGCCTCTCCGTCTTCCTTTCCTGCTTTAGTTGGATCAAAAGTGTTTATTTCTACTCGTCTTTTACTTAGGCCATTGTTGATTCTCCCTTTCTCTGATCTCCCATCGCCCCACCCTCAAAACTCCCTTCTGCTCTGCCCACGGCTACATTCTCAGAACCCAGGACAGTGCTTCACACTGGACTGAGACACATGCCTGACGGAAGCTAAGAAACTAGAGACAGGCCTTTGGCACGGGTGTGGGGATGATTTTAGGGAGACAGGGATAGTACAACATAGTAAAATTGGCAGTCGGAAGGGATAGTAGTGGGAGAAGGGATCAAACAGGTCATGGGGATGGGGAACAAAAGGCCAGAGGAAGTCTTAACAGGCATGAAATGTGCATGAAGAAAGTACTTGGGAACCTAGGCTCTTGCAAATCAAGAACAAAAATATAATGAAAGCAGAGAGTAAAATATACATGCTATTAAAGAGCTGGGGTGGGAGAGCCAGCTGACCTGAGCTCACGGGAGCTCACAGACTAGAGACTGACAGCGGGGAGCCTGCACGGGACCAACCTAGGCCCTCTGCATGTGGGTGACAGTTGTGTAGCTTGATCTGTTTGTGGGGCCCCTAGCAGTGGGACCAGGATCTGTCCCTGGTGCATGAGCTGGATTTTTGGAACCTATTCCTTATGGTGGGATGCTTCGCTCAACCTTGATGCAGGGGGAAGGAGCTTGGTCCTGCCTCACCTTTATGTGCCATACTTTATTGACTTCCGTGGGAGACCTTACTCTTTCTGAAGAGTGTGTGTGTGTGTGTGTGTGTGTGTGTGTGTGTGTGTAGGGGTGGGGGTGGGGAGAAGAAGGTTGAGGGAGGGAATAGGAGGAGAGGAGAGAAGAAAAACTGGTTGATATGTAAAATAAATTTAATAATAAAAAAACTAAGAATGGTATGGTTAGGAATGGGATGGGAAAGCAGGGGTAAAATAGGTTAACCAAAACTAAGGATGTAGGAAGAAGCCTTATGAAACCCCACTAGTTTGTAAGCTAATCATTTCACTAGATGGTTAAGACACCGCTGTTGAAGACAATACTGTGCTAACAGGACTCAGAGAAAACAATCTTGAATATACCAGGACTCTTTCTCCTTGATGGCTAGCTTTCATAGTGCTGGAAGGTGCTACGGAAGCTGCGGCTGAAGAGAAGACATCAAAGCTGGGCAGTGATGGCGCACGCCTTCAATCCCAGCGCTCGGGAGACAGAACCAGGCAGATCTCCGTGAGTTCGAGGCCAGCCTGGTCTAGAGAGTGAGTTCCAGGACAGGTTCCAAAGCTACACAGAGAAACCCTGTTTCAAAAAAACCAAAGAAAGAAAAAAGAAAAAAGAAAGAAAGAAAGAAAGAAAGAAAGAAAGAAAGAAAGAAAGAAAGAAAGAAAGAAAGAAAGAAAGAAAGAAAGAAAGAAAAGACAAGACATCATGTGATAGGCCCTGCACGTAATAACACCAACCTGTGAGGCAAGATGGCTCCACTTGTGCGGTATCAGCAAGACTGTTCATGGAGGTAAACAACCGCTTTCTTGGTTGAGTTTGAGGTCGCCTCCACAGGAAGACGTTTATGCCTGGTACTTTTAAATGTGGTCAAAAACATGGTTTGGGGAAGTTATAGGTCCTAAGAACCTATTGGTTTTGTTTTTTCTAACTGGCCATCGTGCTGGCTGTTTTTATGTCAACTTGACACAAGCTAGAGTCATCTGAGAGGAAGGAACCTCAATTGAGAAGATGCCTCCATAAGATCAGATTGTAGGCAATCCTGTAGGGCATTTTCTTTCTCTCTCTCTCTCTCTCTCTCTCTCTCTCTCTCTCTCTCTCTGGTTTTATTTTTATTTTTTATTCATCTGTTTTATTTTACATCCTGGGCCACAGCCTCCCCCACATCTTCCCCTCCCATTTCCTCCCCCTGTCCTCCGCCATTCTCCCCCTCCCCCATTCCCACCTCCTAATCCCCTCTTCTTCCATCTCCATCCAGGAAAGAATAGGTCTCCCATGAGCATCAATAAAACATGGCATATCAAATTGCAGTAAAACTAAGCACCTCCCCATGTATTAAGGCTGGGCAAGGCCACCCAGTATGAAGAGTAAGATCCCAAAAGCCAGTAAAAGAGTCAGAGACAGTCCCTGTTCCTACTGTTAGGAGTCCCACAAGGTTAGCTTACAAACTAATGGGGTTTCATAAGGCTTCTTCATACATCCTTAGTTTTGGTTAACCTACCCCTATATGCTACACAACTGTAACATATATGCAGAATGTCTAGGTCAGTCCTGTGCAGGCTCCCTTTGTCTGTTCAGTCTCTGTGAGCCCCTATGAGCCCAGGTTAGTTGACTGTGTTCCCGTGGTGTCCTTGACTCCTCCGGCTCCTAAGCTCCTTTTTCCTCCTCCTTCGCAGGATTCCTGTAGGGTACTTTCCTAATTAATGGTTGGTGTGATGAAGGAATGATTAGTGAATGATTGTAGGTGGGGCCATCCCTGGGCTGGCGGTCTTGGGTTCTCTAAGAAAGCAGGTTGAGCAAGCCATGAGGAGCAAGCCAGTCAGCAGCACCCTCCATGGCCTCTGCATCAGTTGCCTGCCCTGTTTGAATGCCTCTCCTGACTTCGTTCGGTGATGAACTTGTGTGGAATCATAAGCCAAACAAACGTTTTCCTCCCCAGCTTGTTTCGTTCATGGTGTTTTATCACAGCAATAGTCAACCTGACGAAGACTGCCAGGCTGTCAAACTGCCTTCTAAACATACATACTTTTCTCCATAGAGTTGTGCTGCTCTCAACCTTGGCCAGAAAAGCTTATTTCAGTTTGTAGTGGCTAATGCTGGCTCATCACTGCTCAACGTGCTGACAAGAAGCAATTGTGAGTGAAACTGTGTGTGTGTGCGTGTGTGTGTGTGTGTGTGTGTGTGTGTGCGCGCGTGTGTGTGTGTGTGTGTGTGTGTGTGTGTGTGTGTGTGTGTGTGTGTGTAGGAAGCACCTCAGCCATATATACACGACATCTCTATCAACTCCCCATCTGACCGAGGCTCAGGGAGCATCCAAGAGGAGGCAACAGAAAGAATTCAAGAGCCAGAAGATGGGGAGGGGTGGTGAGAAATGGCCTCCTCTGGATATGACATGGCTGTTACAGGAACTCACAAATAATCACAGCTCTGATTGTTTGCACAAGATCAAACCAGTTAAAAAATTCTAGCGTGGAGGGGGAAGGGCTCCTTGGGTCCCACCCCTAACTGAGGAACTATTGGCAGCTGCTTATCAAAGACTATGGGGGTCCAGCCCCTCCATAGTCCCCTCCCAGGGTCCGGGAAGAATCTACAACCAGCTGATAATTAATCTTTGATGAAAAGAAATGAATCTATGTACACGAAACTCCTTAGTTCATACACTTTATTATTCTGAGTCAGTTCTCTCTCTACACAGCTTATACTCTGCTCTCATTTTAGCTCCTTTCTTGCCTGATTTCTCTCTACATTTATCTGCTGTCCCCTCTAGGTTCTATCTTAATTCCTTCATCTAGTTCTGTCCCTTCTAGGTTCTCATCTATCTAGTTCTTTCCCCTATCATCTCCTCTCCCATCTCCTACTCTCTCATCTTGTTCTTCCTCATCTTATTCTTCCCCATCTGGCTCTTCCTCATCTTCCATCTCGTTCCTCTAGTACTCTCTTCTAGCCCTTCAATCTAGTTCTTCCTTGTCTCAGTTTGTTCCTCTCAAGTTCTTACCCATCTAGTTCTTCCATTCTCTTTTCTCTTCTCCGTCCCCTCTAGGTCAATGGGAGAAAATAAAACTGTCTTCTTTTTTCCTGTGGCTCCTATCTGTCCAAGCTATCTGCCGTTTTTCTGCAGGGTGGGGGAAAGTGTGCTCGGTCACTAGGCAACCTGTGTACAGCTGGATGCCTCTGGTGATAGTTAAAGGGAGATCTGGAACTAGAGGTAAGGTTTGGGAAAGGAGGAAGTAAGGCTTAATTGGCTCATCCGCCAGACCTTCTCAAACAGGTAGTCTGGATGCTTAAGTCTGTTCTCAGAGAGTACAGAGGTGTCTCTGATAAGGTACTTTCCTCCATCTGGGGATGGACCTGGCCGGATGCTGCCAATGACGATAATTACAGGGAGGCTTGAACTGGGGTTCTGGCTGAGCATAGCTGTCAGCGCACAAGGTTATCTAAATATTCCTTTAGCAGAGAGGAAATGGTGCCCAATCAATGATAGGAAAGCTACAATAGCACACAAGAAACTCATAGCAGAAAACAACTGATAATCAAAAGCCAAATATCACCAAGGCTCCTCGAGCCTCAGCTTGACCTCTGGAAGGCCCTTGGTTTCTTCCAGGTGTTAGCTTTGTCATCATCGGCTGAGATCCTACTTTGTATATTTTTGTGGCTGGCAGCAGTTGCTGGCTGGGGAAAGAGGAGTGGGTAAGGGGATATAACTTTTCCTTAGGGGTGTGGCCACTGGTAGGTTACCCAAAACCTAGTGGACGGCTCCACACGCGTGTGCATAGAGACAGCACTGATGGGATTCACTGGGTTAAAAAATACGAACAGGTAATAAAAATAAGCATTAAAAGCACAAACACACCACCACCTCAAGTTTCTTGTGGAAAAACGGCACGTGATGCTTCATGTTGTCTTTATCCCTGCCCTAGGGAGAAAGGCAGGGGCCACTGCAAAGAGGACAAAACACAAATACATCTTGGAATCTGAACCTGCCATTTGTTAAAAGTACATTTTACTTTAAACAGTTTTGTCATAAAACACAATAAAAAAAAAATAAACCGCGGGGCCAAAATGTTTACTAAGTAGGATTGATTTCTGACTAAAACAAGCTAAAACTAGTGGAAGGAGGAAGTACTAAATCAAGGGGTGATGTTTCCAAGAAAAAAAAAATCACACCCCACAAAATGCCCCTAGGAAGACTGCCCTCTCTCCCCAAGTCAAGTCAAATGTCAATACAACCTGCAGAAGACACTCTTACCCTTGGCCTGAAAGCGCCAGCTACCAAGAGTCCACAGCTGAGCCACACTCCATAAGCTTCCCACCAGCTTTTCTGTAAGGTAATACCTTTGATGTCCGACTTACGATAACCGTTGCCTAGGTTACTTCACAGGAATTTGAAGGTCACCTTTGTCGAAAATACTGACTTTTCTACGAGGCCTTCAGATAGCGGATGGGTGACTGAACCGTGAGAAGAGGTTCGGCATCTGTGCCTTCAAGTTCTCTCGGACCCCTTTGTTTTCCTAACCCACAGGACAGAGCCTGTTCAGCCCTGCATGTAGACACATTGTCCTGCCCTACAGTACAGGGTGTGTGCGGTATAATGGATGGTTATGATAAATGGCGCTGGTTACTGGCGGAAAAGTCACGGGCCACGACTGCCAGAGTTATAAAGAGGGGAAAGGAGGGAGCCAGGCCTGGTGGGGGAGGGAAGCAGGGGATGAGGGGAGGGAGCAGAGCACAGAGAGAACACAGAAGGAGAGGGGTGGGGGTCCACATCCGGCTTTTTAAGGCAGGGATTGTGTGACCACTTGGCACAGTCACCAGCGCCCGCTGATGATGTAAGATGTAAGACACAGGACCCCGAGCTGCGCAGGTACAGAATCCTAACACTAATGCCTGTCAGAGCCGTGAGCCTTTTTTCTGCGCTGCCCTCATGCTTCTCATCAGCTCAAGCATGTGAAGTTGTTCATTCTTATCTTAAAGCCAAGAGCAAGACAGGAAGCCAGGTCATTTAAGCCAGGTGACGACCTGAGCTGGGAGAGTAATTAAGCAGCTCCTGGGTGGAGTCAACCGCCATCAACCCATAGCCTTGAAGTCTAGGATACTTAGGCAAAGAAGAAGAATGTCTTTTGAAAAACTGACCATGACCAGTGGACAAAGAGAAGACTTTGTCCACACCAGAAAAGCAGTCAGCATCACCTGCTCCCTCTGCTAAGTAAGAATCCTGGTCATCCTTTAGATCAGTCTTAGCACCTTTCTACTTGAGACCTCATGCCCCAATAAAGAAGCCTTGCCTGTCTTGTTCATACTATATGGTTTGAGCTTATTTCTACTGTTTCTGTCATAAGACCCTATTGTCTGGTATCACTGCCATATTTTTTTTCCTCTGCCTAATTTTTCTAGGGTTATCTTCCTCTTGCATACGATAAATACATTCTATCCCACTGAGCATCTTGCTATTCATTTCCACCCGCAATTCTACATCTGTCAGCATCTGTTGCTCTTAACTCCACTAAAACTTCCTCCTAAGCTCCCCTCAGGGAGAAAGGAGTGAGAGCAGACCATTCAACTCCTTTCACATAAAAGTAGATATATTAGGGCCGAGTGATAGCTTAACAGTTCTTCCAAAGGACCCAAGTTCACTTCCCAAGCACCCATGTCGGATGGCTCATCACTACCTTTACCTCTAGCTCCAGGGAGTGTGGTACCCTCTTCTGGTTCCCGTGGGCACCCTCACACAGTGGCACACACACATACACACATGAAGAAACAAACAAAAATAGAATTATATCTATAAAAAGGCAGATATCTGTTGGTCTGCCTTAAGCGACATCTGTGCATTTACATGCGAGAATTTGTATAGGCTTGGATATTAGACATCCTTTTTCCTAAAACATTTCTATTAGTTCACCCTGAGTTTCTCAGCAGCTGCCCATCTGTCTGTCCCACCAGGCTTGAGATGCCTACCAGGTTCTCTCTCCATGTGTTTTCTCTCCTCCCTCTCACAGTCTTCCTCATTATTATTTTCTACTCATTTTTCCATCAGATGCAATGTAGCCATTTCTTTAATGTATCTACTTCTGACACTTTTTATTTCCAACTCTTTGATAAGATACTTTTCTCAAATGAAAACGGCAGTCCATCTTCTCTGATCACGAGACTATGATTAGAACTGTGGTGACAGCTAGAGACATAATTTGTCTCTGATTAAAGATACATAAAGAAGGAAATGAGATTAAGTGGCCTGTCTGTGATAAAGTGTCTGGTAACCAGAATTAAAACTATGATCAGTGCTCTCTTAATTTCTTAAAATGTTGATAAAGAAGTCCTGGGTTAAATAGAAATCAATATGGCATTTCCCAGTGGAAGGTAACCCCTCTCCAGCCTTGTTCAGATTTGCTCATAATTGTGAGTTAGCCTAACATTTTCCATTATATCAAACTTTAATAAAGGCTAAAATACCTTATGTTGAGAAACTGTAATTTTAGTTATATGGGGTGTGTCAATTTCTATAATGGCAATGCTTTTGAGTAACCATAAGTTTAGGGAAATGGGTGATTATAGCCAAAAATCATATGGCATTTACCAGGAGGCAGGCACTAAGCAGTCTAGCTGTGTTAGAGTTAGCAACTCACACTCTTTGTGACAGCCCTAGGAAGTGAGCATTATTATCGTCTCCGATTTTCTAATTAAGGTCTTGTAGTCAGTAAGTGGTGGAGATTGGTCTTTAAGCCAGGTGGACTGGCGCCAGAGTGTGTGCTCTTAATAATTTGTAACATGAAGAACCCATCCCTCTGTTCAATGCTTGCCACGTTCTGAGGATTCACTACCTGCCACACTATCCGAGGGCCTTACTTACTGACCACTCATTTTTGCTGCTATCACAGGGTGCCTGAGACTGAGAAGAAGAACTTGATTCCTGATGGCTCTGGAGGCTGAAAAAATTAAGGTCAAGGCATAAGCAAGTTCAGTGTCTGCTGGAGGTCAGTTCCCTGCCTCCAAGATGGCACCTTGAATATGGCATGCTTATTTTTTGAACAATAAATATGGGGAAAGGGAGCTAGGTAGTTTCTTCAGGCTATTTATTTATGGTTTTTTTCTGAGATAGGGTTTCTCTGTATAGTTTTGGTGCTTGTCCTAGGTCTCACTCTGTAAACCAGGTTGGCCTTGAACTCACGGAGACCCACCTGGCTCTGCCTCCCAAGTGCTGAAATTGAAGGCATGTGCCACCGCTGCTCAGCTTCTTCAGGCCATTTTATATTAACATGTATTCATGAGAAAGGGACCCTTTCCCCAATTTCTTTCTAACTTCACCCCCTTTAATGTCATCAACTGATAGTTAAGTTTCAATGCATGAATTTGGGGAGATTCAGACTATAGCATATGAGTTGTCTCATTTAATTCTTACAAAGCCCTGGTAAGGTGGGTAATATTAATGATGGTTTATAAAGATGGAACCTAAGGCTCACACAGTGAATACTCATATCAGCTTGTGTAAGATTTGAACCTGTGTTGTACTTACCAGGTCGTACTCTCTTATCGGGTTACATGGTGCATAAATAAACATACGCATCGTCTTGGTCACTGTTTTACTCCTGTGAAGAGACACCATGACCAAGGCAATTCATATAAGAGAAAACATTTTGGGGGCTTCCTTACAGTTTCAGAGGTTTAGTCTATTATCCTCATGGTGGGGAGCCTGGCATCACCCACAGCATTGGAACAGTAGCTGAGGGTTACATCCTGATCCACAAGCAGAGAGAGACACTGGGCCTGGCATGGGCTTCTTAAAACCTCAAAGCCCATCCCCAATGACACACTTCCTCTAACGAGGCCATACCTAGCTTTTCTGAACTTTTCAAATGATGACTAAACATTGAAATATATATGCCCATTGGGCCATTCTTATTCAAACCACCACACACATGTACATACATATATTAACAAGTGGACTCGTAAGTTCTCAGTAAGCCTACATGCTAAAATGTCAAACATAGGCCCTTCCAATTTTGTTGTCATTTTAAAGTATGACCAAAGCTCTTGGAGCTATGTCTCCACTTGGCTACAGAGCAAAGGGTGGTACCCTGCTCTTCTTTATAGTTCCCACATTAGGCACACTATTGGACAGAAGATGCCTGTGCTGGCTAGTTTTATATCAACTTGACACAAGCTAGAGTTATCTGAAAGGAGGAATCCTCATTGAGAAAATGCCTCCATAAGATCCAGGTGTAGGACATTTTCTTAATTAGTGATTGATGGGGGAGGGCCCAGCCCATTGTAGGTGGGGCTATCCCTGGGCTGGTGGTCCTGGGTTCTGTAAGCAAGCAGGCTGCACAAGCCATGATGAACAAGCCAGTAAGCAGTATACCTCCATGGACTCTTGCTGTGGGATGATGCTTTTGTACACTGGTTTAATAAAATGCTGATTGGCCAGTAGCCAGGCAAGAAGTATAGGTGGGATAAGCAGACAAAGAGAATTTTGGGAAGAGGAAGGCTGAATCAGGAGACGCCAGCCTGCCGTCCAGGGAGCAGCATGTAAAGGCACACAGGTAAAGCCATGGAACATGTGGCAACATATAGATGAACAGAAATAGGCTGAATTTAAATGTAAGCGCCAGTCAGTGGTAGGCCTGAGCTGATGGCCAAGCAGTTTTAATTAATATAAGCCTTTGTGTGTTTACTTGGGTCTGAGTGGCTTCGGACCCGGTGGGACACAGGAAAACTTCCAGCTACAGACTCTGCATCAGCTCCAGGTTCCTGCCCTGCTTGAGTTCTTGTCCTGACTTCCTTCAGTGATGGTCTCTGGATGCAGAAACCAAGTAGACCCTTTCCTCTCCAGCTTGTTTGGTCATGGTGTTTTATCATAGCAATGTAACTTAAAAATACCCTCTTCTGGTCTCTGTGGGAACACATGCTATACACTCAGACAGACAGACACAATTAATTCATGAATAAAAATGCCTGTGTAATGATGATAGAGCAAATAAAAAAAATCTAATTGATAAAGAGCTCCTACAAAGTAGAAAAACAAAATAATAACTCCAATGACAAAGTAAAGAAAGGAAAGGTCTTCCCAGTAAGAAGGCAAAAGGACTAGGCATGTCTTTACAAATTAATCTCATTTGGGAGATCCTTTGTTGTTGTTGTTTTTTTTTTGTTTAATTTAAATAGTTTTCAAGAAGTTCACACTCAAGTACATGGGGTTTGACTTTGGAGACAAGGTCTTGCTGTGTAGCTTAAGCTGGCCTGGAAGTCACAGTTCTCCAGCCTCAGCCTCCCAAGTGCTAGGATGAGTGGTGGACATTACCACACTCGGCTAATATCTCATTTCAGATGAACCGATGTTAACTTTTTTTTTTTCTTTTCCTGAGCTGAGGACCAAACCCAGGGCCTTGCGCTTGCTACCCCCCCCCCCCCCCGTGCTAACTTTTTAAAAGGACTGAGATATTGGTTTTTATTTGTAAAACTGAGGCAGACTTTAAAAAAAAAAATCTTAGTAAAATTTAGCAAGAATTCTACTAGACCAGGAGCCTGAGCCACTGCTTGTAAAAGTGCCATGAGTTTGAAGGGTTTCTTCTTCATGAAAAACAATGTAGTTAATCCCAGCACTCAGGAGGCAGAGGCAGGTAGATCTCTGTGAGTTCAAGGCCAGCCTGGACTACAAAGTTCCAGGAAAGGCACAAAGCTACACAGAGAAACCCTGTCTCTAAAAACAAATAAAAAAGAAAGGAAGGAAGGAAGGGAATGAGGGAATGAGGGAGGGAGGGAGGGAGGGAGGGAGGGAGGGAGGGAGGGAGGGAGGGAGGGAGGGAGGGAGGGACAAAAGAAGTAATAAGGAGTTTGACAGCTCGTTTTTTGATTCAGAAATTCTCCATCTATGGATTGGGCAGGCTCTCTTCTGGTCCCTACACTGTCTTCTTCTGCACCGTCTGTGGATTAGATTCATAGACTTCCTTGTTCTGCAGCTTTAAGCTGGATTTAGCTAATGAAGGCACTGAAGAAATGGTACCCAGAGGGGATTCCACTCTCACCATTCTGAATGAAGGCACTTCCTCCCTCACGCTCTCTCCCCTGAGGCACAGTTCTAGGAGGCTTTGTGTTTCCAAGCCTACAATTCTCAGACTTCAGCATGCCACAGTCATCGGGCAGCCATTTTTTTTTCCTCTGATTCACAGTATGATTTTTGGATCCAAGAATTTCCGTTTTTAAGAGGTCCTAGGTTCCGGGTGTTGCCAAGTGTGGCTTGTCTGCGAGATTAAACCAGAGAAGTTCAGGTTGAAGGGACGGTTCCCGTTGGACCAAGCCTCTTCCTCCGCTGAGTCTCTCTTTGTGGCCTAATGGCATTGTAACCTTCTCCTCCTTTAGGCCCAGGGTGGTAAAGGCTCTGAGTGTCTCACTGTTCCTACCTCTTATGAGTAGTGCCTTTGCTTGAGTCTCTTGATTTGAATATATCACTGGTTTTCTGTGAAAATGCTGGTTGACGTGGGGATTTATTCAGAGTAAATTATCAAAGATGGGACATATCCCACATGGGCAAGGGTGTTCTTTGTAATAGCAAAACCACTGGAAACGAGTCACATGATCAACAGCGGGGGGAATGATGAAACATTATGCAATTATGGACTCCTAACTGGATAACTGGCACAAGTTCATGATTCAGTGTTCAAACAATAAGATACAAACCTATATTTAACAGGACTACCCCTAACTTTGTAAGTAGGTGTAAATGCTGTATATGGCTCATGTAGATGGACGTTTCTCTCCCACCTGCCTGTTTCCAAGCACCTGGCAGCCACTTCCCAAATAATTGACTCGGAGGCTTAATATTCCTTATAAATGCTCAGCTGATAACTCAGGCTTATTACTGACTAGCTCTTACACTTAAATTAGCCCATAATTCTTATCTATGTTTAGCCCCATGGCTTGGTACCTTTTCTCAATACAGCATTTTTATCTCGCTTTTGTGCAAGTTTGCTGGCGACCCTCTGACTCTGCCCTTCTCCTTCCCATCATCCTTAGTTTGGTCTCACGCCTATACTTCCTGCCCAGCTACTGGCCAATCAGCATTTTATTAAACCAGTTTGAGTGACAAATCTTTACAGTGTGCAAGAGGATTGTTTCACAGCAGGTTCAAATTGAGATAAAATTGCATAGAGAAGTTAAGTAACAGTGGTGACCTACTGTGGGCTGAAGGAAGATTTTATGTTCAGATGTCTTTTTCTTATTGATAATTTTGAACTATAGCTCCATATCTCATTTAGATTTCTTTCCCCCTTATTTACAGCTCATTTCTGTACATACTGAGTATTAAATAGAAATATGCTTAAATATAGAAGAATTACAATTCTAACCATGAAATTATGTCACAGCCTCATTTTATAGAACTCCTTTTAAATATGTAGCTCTCACAAGTACTTACCGAGAGTCTGTTCTGAAAGAATTTACAGTCTAGCAAGGCACATGTGATGGAATGCAGGCAATGAGAAAGAACACAGTTGGAATTACAGCACTGTAATTTGAGTCTGGGCTATGTCATAACTGTGATTAAGTGGTCTGTGAAATTTTTTGCAAGGGATGTAGTGGACCTAAATTATAAAGCTCAATTAATTAATCGGGGAACTTAGGGCTCTGTGGTATAGCAAGTATGCATTTACTGATTCAGACTTAACATTCACCTACCCCTGTAAAGCTCCTCTAGTTCAGGGTAGACTCACATGTTCTCACCACGTCTACATAATTACAAATTTTATCATATTGGTCACATGTAGATAAATATTCAAAAACAAGAGCTGATGGTTAAGACAGAGGTGGTCTTGTTCTTAAAGAGAAAATGAATATCCTTTACTTGCCTCTTAATTAGGTGGGTTTCCCTTCAAAAGGACTAGCTAGCTTCTCAGGGCCTCCATCTCTGAAGACAGTGACTCTCCCTGGCTCCTGAGATAAGGGTGGGTTAGGAAGAGGGGGAGAGAGAGGAGATGGAGAATGAAGTTAGAAGGGGAAGTGGGGGAAGCAGGGGAGGAGTTAGAGGGGACAGAATTGAGAGAGATTGAATCCAAACATATATTCATATAAAAGAAAATGTTTAATAAAATTCCCTGAAAAGGCTGCTTAGAAACGTATTATTTATTAATTATGGAAGTCATGCCTCAGAACATGCAGAGTTTAGAAGTCAACTTTGTGGAGCTGGATCTCCCTTTTCCACCTTTTCATGGGTTCTGGGGGTCAAATTCAGGCAGTTAGACCTGCGCAAAAAGTGTCTTTACCCTCTGAGCCATCTCGGTGGCCTGCTGTTTAGGAACTTCATTCATGGGAAGTTGAGTACCATGTGGAGTTGAGCTAGAGATAAAATCACAGAAAAATCACACCGTAGAAACACGACACAATAGTGGACTCATGGTACCAAGGTGGTATTGATGGAAGGGCTTACATAAAATTTGCATATCTGATAAAATTAGACTGTCAGACTGAGGAATGAGAGCAACTAAGATACAACGGGAGATTTAAATTTTGTGGGTGTGATGCTGGGGCTTAATTTAGGACCTTGTATGTGCTAGATGAGAGATCTACCTCTTAGGTACATCCCCAGCCCAAGATTCCCATTTCTGAATTATCTGTCTTATCTCAGCATCTTCATGTTCTAGTTACCACACTATTTTACTCTTATTGGATCCCCTACTGGCCCAAATAACATTTGATATTTTATTTTCCTTGTTGTTTTAGAATATCTGCTTGTCACAATCTTGTTTATCTTCCCATGTAGTATGCCTCTATGCCTGGCCTGGCCAGTAATGTATCATTGTACTGTAGTATAAGCACTAAATCAGACTCTCTCCAGTACATAACCATCTGCGGTAGCCTGTTTGCAAAATCTCAAGTGCAGGAAACCCCTAACATCTATTTTCTTTGCCCATACTCTGAGGCTGCCTTTCTTGGCTATAGAATGATAGAACTAATGTCAGCTGATTATAGAATTCATCTTAAAAATGATGGTAAATGATACCATGAATGTTCTCCTTCAAATTCCTTCCACACTAACCAGAAAATATAGAGAATGAAGAAAATCTTCTATGAGTAATTAGTAAAATTAAAAAAAAAAATTAGTAAGATTCTGCTGAGAAACAAAATAGGACTTCCTACCTATGAAGTGCTGTTGAAACATAACAACCTTGACACTCAATCGTTACTTACTGTAGGGGGATTCTGGCTTGGTGTAATAGTTACTTTTTGATTGTGGTGATGAAATACTCTGACAAAAGCAACTTATAAATAAGTGATTTATTTTAACTTACAGTTCCATAGTGACAGAAACCATCACAGCAGGAAAGCATGGCATGGCTAGGGGAGGAGGAAGTTGTCTGTTCACATCTTCATCCACACCCTGGCTTCAAAATTCACTGGAAAACACAGAGTGGCATCTCTACTTAGTGAGTTCCAGATAAGAAACATGAACACATTGATGAGTTGTTTCTTTTGCTTTTAGTAGAAACATTTATCTGTCAGCTCCAGTTATAGGAATTACATAAAAATGTGCCCATTATGCATAGGACTTTGACTTTGCTATCCAGATGAGCCCATGGTTAGGAAGACCCAATTCGGGTCTGAGGCTGCCATACACACAAACCACTGCCTTCAAACATGTCTTTTTCAATAAAGGAATATTTAGAGTTATCTTGCCAATTTCTGTAAAGAAATGCTAGGATTTTGATTACTTACAATGATCTCATATTTAACTGTTTTGAAGAATTTCCAGACTGTTGATCAAATTAACTCTATCATTTTATATTCCACTTGCAATTTGAGTATATAGGTGCATTTTTGTATACATATATATGCACATATATTCATTTATACACAGTTTATACATACAAGATTGTATATATATTCATAATAGATATGTAATTTGCAAATATTATCTCCTATGTTGGGTTGTATTTTTGCTATCTTGAAAAAGTTTTTAAGTCAAACTCATAATTTTTTTCTCATCTCTGTGATTTGTCTTTGTTAGTTTTCTATTGCTGTGAAGAGACACCATGACCATGGCAACTCATAAAGAAAAACATTTCATTGAGGTGGCAGCTTATAGTTCAGAAGTTCAGTCTATTATCATCATGAAGGGGAACATGGCAGCGTGCAGGCAGACATGATGCTGAAGAAGTAGCTGAGAGTTCTCCATCTAGCAAGAACAGGAAGTGAACTGGGCAGTATCTTGAGCATAGGAGAATTCAAAGCTGGCCCCTGTGAAAGACCCTAGCCCTTCAGGCTTACACCCCCAAGCCTCAGGAAAAGAGAAACTTGAAGCACCAGAAAATGAGAAACTAAAAATCTAGTTCCAAGGGCAACCTGACTTAGCCATTGTTCAATATCCCCTGCAACCATATAACAATGTAAAAAGATTTCTGTTAAGAGATGTGCTCAACTGTGACTGGATAGTTGCAGGTATTCCAGGAAGGACCACTGTGACCTGTGTGTAAACTCCACTCCCACCTTGATACCCCCCCCCCTTGAGGTTTCAGGAAGAATGTACTGCTTTCAGGAAAAATGTACCTGTTGACGTAACTGTACCCCCTCTGTGATCACTCTGTAACCAGACCATGATCATATGAAACGAAATTGTATGGGAATTGTAGTCTTGTGGGTTTTGTGGGTTTTTCCTTTATAAGCCCTTATGGGGCTGCAGTAAGATGCGGCCCTTGCTCTTAGGAGCAGAGCTTGCCCTTCTATATAGAAGCTTCAATAAAAACCTCTTGCTATTGCATCAACTGGACTGGAGTCTGGGTTCTTGGGGCACCCACTCGAGACCCCCAGATTTGGGGCCCAACACCCGGAGTGACACACTTCTTTCAACAAGGCCGTGCCTACACCAACAAAGCCACACCTCTTAATAGTTCCACTTCCTTTGGGTGCCATTTTCTTTCAAACCACCACATGATTTTAATGTCATATTAGAATATTAAAAGAGCTAATCGATAGTTGGTTGTTTTTCTCTTTTTACTCTTTTGGGGGCCCACCACCCAGTTCCCAAATAGATCATATAGGGCTTACTCTTTCTTATAAATTCCCAGCCTTACCTTGGCTTGTTGCTAGCCAGCGTTTCTTAACTTACATTATCCTGTCTGTCTTTTGCCTGTGGGCTTTTTCCTTTTTAACTTCCGTATATCTTACTTTCACTCTCATTCCGTGGCTGGTTATGTGGCTGTGTGGCTGGCCCCTAGCGTCCTCCACTCCTCCTTTTCTCATTCCTTCTTCTCTTCCCAGATTTCTCCTTCTATTTATTCTCTCCGCCTGCTAGCCATGCCTATCCTTTCTCCTGCCTCACTGTTGGCCATTCAGCTCTTTATTAGACCAACCAGGTATTTTAGACAGGCACAGCAATACAGCTTCACAGAGTTAAACAAACACAATATAAAAGAATGCAGCACATCTTTGCATTATTAAAACAAATTTTCCACGCATAAGCAAATGTACCACATCTTAAAATAATACTCCACAACACTAATCTAAGGTGGTGGAGAGTTACACCTTTGATTTCTGTTATGATTTGTGCATGACTTGGCCCCCACAGACTCACATTTTGAATATTCAGTCCCTCGTTGTGGCACTACTTTGAAGGCTGTGGCACCTTTAGGAAACAGGACCTTCCCTGCAGAAGTAGGTCATTAGGACTGTCATTAGAAGATGATGTTCCCGCCCCACCCCCCAAAAAAATATAAAGCAAACACCTATTATAAAAGGGCTGGAGATGGCTCAGAGGTTAAGAGCACTGGCTGTTTTTCCAAAGGACCCAGGTTCTATTCCCAGCACCCACATGGCCGCTCACAACTGCTATAACTCCAGTTCCAGGGAATCTGGCACCCATGGCAAAATACCAATGCATATAAAATAAAAATATATATTTTAAAAAAAAATAAAGAAGATGATGCCCATGCATGGTTCTGATCTGTGCTCTATTCGAAAAGTTTTTACCTCGTAATCCTGCTGCCACAGACACAGCTCTCAAGCCTCCATGCTCCACTGCCCTCACCGTGATGAACCGAAACAACCTTTTCCTCCCTTGAGTATTTGAAGATGGTGATCCAAAACGAACTACTACGGAAAACTGTTAAAAGAATGAGGTTGTGGCTGTGTTAAATTTGACTGGGGGAGGGGGGGGGGAGGTGTCTTCATGCCTTTGGAAATGGTTGGGTCATTAGAAAACGTGGAAGAATGTGGAGCTGTTTGCTAGAGAAGCCCCGCTGTGGCAAACCTATGTCCTCTGTCTTGGAAATCGGAGTGAGAATGAATTCAAGAGTCATGGGCGGTTCACTTTGCTGGAGGAAATTTCAAGAAAGTCTCCCTTCGGGCTGTTGCATTATTATCACTTGGCGCTTTTGTTCGGTATCTAGTCAGGTGGAGAGTGAGAAAGGGGCACAAAAGTGACGCAGAGAGACGTGGAAAATGTACAGCTTGGGGGGAGGAGAGAGCTGGGTATATGGTTAAAGTTCCAGACAGAGCAACCAGGAACTAAGTGGTGGTACTTGTTGAAGACACTAACACCATTAAAAAAAGTCACCTCTCTCTCACTTTGCACCAGAAGAGGAATATGGGTTTCCGAGGGAAAGTCATGGACACCGCCTAGGAAAGGCTCCAGAATGTTTTAAAAAAAAAAAAAATCCACTTGAAAGGTTTTCGTTAAAAAAGGAAGAGGCGAGCCGGGCGGTGGTGGCGCACGCCTTTAATCCCAGCATTCGGGAGGCAGAGGCAGGAGGATCTCTGTGAGTTCGAGGGCTACCAAGTGAGTTCCAGGAAAGGCGCAAAGCTACACAGAGAAACCCTGTCTCAAAAAACCAAAAAAAAAAAAAAAAAAAAAAAAAAAGAAGAGGTGAAGGGATTCTGCTGAGGGAAATGCTTTCCTTAGTTCAGCCATGCGGGCACTAGAAGGCAGAGTCATGGCAACCGGTCCAAGAAGGCCGATTATTGTATCGGCAGCAGCATGATACTCTGGTATCTTTCCTGTGCTCCTGGCTTTGCGGGCATGGAGAGTGACAGAGTGATTGATCTTGGGAGCCTTGCACCAAGGTTCCAGAGAAAAGCCTCGAAGGGGGAAAGTGCATGGTTAGAATCTCTCCAGGGGATTTCTGAGTGGACTACACGTGGAGCTTTGAAGGCAATGCCCGAGCATCAAAAGACTCCACGAAATGATCAATGCCAGGACATGAGACTTTTGCTGAGGAAAGCGGGAGGCAAAAAGTGAAGCCAGATTTACAGAGTACTCGTGTGTATTGCCAACAGCAGGGTGGCAGGATCTACCAGGGACTGTTTGGAGTACAGACGGTGCCCCTGCATATTCCATCTGCCAGATGTGGAGCTACGGGATTTAATGCTTGTCTTGTTTGGATTCAGCCTTGCATTGTCCAATCTTTTCATGCCATTTCCCCATTCCTGCCTTTGGAATGGGAATACTATGTGTCACTATGTATTAGAAGTATACAACTTTCTTTTTTATTTTAGAGGGGCTCCGTAGAGACTTGGGACTTCTAAACAGTGTTGAGACTGCTAAGACTATGGGACTTTATTTTTTTTTTCTTTTTTTCTCCATTCTTTTTTTTTTTTTTTCGTTTTTCGAGACAGGGTTTCTCTGTGTAGCTTTGTGCCTTTCCTGGAACTCGCTCTGGAGACCAGGCTGGCTGGCCTCGAACTCACAGAGATCCGCCTGGCTCTGCCTCCCGAGTGCTGGGATTAAAGGCGTGCGCCACCACCGCCCGGCAACTATGGGACTTTAGACGTTAGACTGAGCGTAGTTTGCATCAGAAGATGTCCGAGAGCACTGGAGACCTAAGGCGGAAGGTTATTGTTTGAGTATGAAATGACCATCACAGACTCATGAGTTTGAGTTGTTGGTTCCCGTCTTGTGACATTATTTTGAAAGCTGTGGAAGCTTTAAGAGAGGAGGGGCTGAACAGCAGAGGTAGGTCACTGGGAGCAGACCGACTCAAGGGTCTCGCCTGCCTGGGTCTTCTGTTTGGTGGCCCGTGACTTGTCACAGCGGCTGCCTCCAAGTCCCGCTGCCACAGATGGAACTGTGGCGTCTCACCACGTGATGGGCTGACACTTCTCTGAAACAATAAGCCAAATTAAACCTTTGCAAAGCGTTTAGTCACTGTGATGCTAAAGTAACTAACACAGTCTCTTATGATATAGTTTTATAATCTACTACCCAAGTCCATGTACTCAAGAGGTCATTTTTTTTCCCTATTAACGGAGGTTGACACCCTGACTTTTAAAAATTGGCTGTAGATGTTTGGATTGATTCCCCTGTTGTGTGTGGCTGTGCTTAATGTCACCACATGGCTGCGATTACTGCAGCTTTGCAATGACTCTGAGCTTGGGAAGTCTGTTTCCTCTCCTCGGTTTTGCCTTTTCAATACTGTTTTGACCCTTTTGGGTTCTTCACATTTTCATATGAGCTTAGGTTAGGCTCCAGACTTTGCTAGAGCTTACGTTAAGTCTATAGGCCAACATAAGAAGTATTTTGTCCTTCTCTTCTTTCTCTATTTTCTTTTTTTGTTTTTTGTTTTTTTGGTTTTTTCAAGACAAGGTTTCTCTGTGTAGCTTTGCGCCTTTCCTGGGACTCACTTGGTAGTCCAGGCTGGCCTCGAACTCACAGAGATCCGCCTGGCTCTGCCTCCCGAGTGCTGGGATTAAAGGCGTGCGCCACCACTGCCCGGCTTCTTTCTCTATTTTCATTATAATATGGCTAGAATATATGACTTCATGGTTCTGTTGTTTAAATTTTGTTGAAACCATCTCCAAAATCCATGTACCTAATAATGCCCAAAGATATTTGAAAATGAAAATCTATAATTGCTTGTGTGTATATACGAACATATATATATTATATGGTTATCTTTTAAATGATGTCACTTAAATCTTTGCATTTTTCTTTACTTGACATGTAAATTTATACAAAGGAGTTGTTCATAGTTTTCATTATAGTGGATTTTCAAAAATCTATATTTATAACAAGTTGTGAGTATGCATTTCAGAACTGTGTTAGATTATCTTAGATTATCAACATATAGCTAGTGTATCTTCACAGTTACTTAGGCTTTTTTCAATCCAGTGATTTGAGGACATATTATATTATTTCATTTAAATATTATATTATATTCATTTAAAAGTTCTTCATAACACTAAATTTCTGCTTTTTTCTTTCTTACTATATTTTTTATTATTTAAAACAATTTTAAATTTGAATATACTATGATCATATCCTTCCCCTCCCCCAAGACCTCTCCCCCTCCCTACCTACCCATATTTAAGTTCTTTCTCAGAATGAAAAACAACAAACAAAAAACCAATACAACAAAAGAATCTCCCAAAACAAAGAAAAAAATAATACCCCAAAAGAAAATAAAAAGACAGTAAAATGTAACCAAATAAAAGCGCACACACACACACAAAAAAACTGTGGAGTCCATTATACGTTGGTCAACTACTCCTGAACAGGAGGCCTGCCCCAGAATGGTTGATATACCCAGTGTCACTCCATTGGAGAAAACCCATTATGAATTTCTGTTTTAATGATTGACGATAACAGTGACTTGACGTTCTTTGAAAAAGATAATAAAATCAGGGTTTTTTTCCCATTCCTTTTCTCTGGCCTCCTCTTCATTACTGCCAACCTTGAAATCATCTAGGCTCCTATTTCTGGAAAATTAACTTTTATAGTGTTTATCAATAATTAATTAGTCATAGTTATAACTCACACTTTCCTTTATTGTGATAATTAATACATGGAGAATTCTTGGCATGGTTCCCTGAGCACACTAATTAAATGACAGTGTCTACAGGGATGAGGGTGAGGGCCATCAATACCCAGGGACTTTTTCTCTACAGGCTTTATTTTGGTGAACCCGTCAATAGCTCTTGCCAACGCTGCTATCTGGATGATTTATGACTCCTGGTGGTGGCTGCCAGCTCCCTCGATTATTTTCAGCTTCTATCACCATCTAAATGTTCCACCCAAGCACCAAGCTTCCCGCATCTAAATGAAGCCGATCCCTAATTTCTGTTGACAAAACAAATACTCTCCTTGTTTCTGACTCGAGCACCTTCCAGACCGCTGCTTCTCCTGTCCTCTTGCCCGAAGCCCTCACTATCCGGGGGAAGGAGGGGCCAGGACTGAAGTGTGCCGGGCCGAGTTAACATCTACAGTCTTCCCTCTACTGCTGTGCCTGTGATGTCCGGCTAAGTCCCGTGAAAACTTTTGAAGATGCCGCTTCACCTTCCTCTTTCATTCCCCCCCCCCAGTGATTTGTTAGTTTTTGTTGTTATTATTATGATGTATGAGTATGTATGCGTGTGGTGAGTGCCCTCGGTGGTCAGGAGATTGCCTGATGCTGGAATTACAGATAGCGGTGAGCCGCCATGTGGCTTCTGGAAATCGAACTCAGGGCCTCTGCAAGAGCAGCAAGTGCTCTTAACATCGGAGCCATCTCTCCAGCCCTTCTAGTTTCTTGTTTACCTAGTACTGAGTTAGACTTCTAGGTTTCCTCTTTATCTGGGGGGTTCCTTTTCCCTTCAACTGTCCTTGCACCTCAATCCTCCTTAAACAGAAGACCAAACGTGCATTTGTTATACTTTGCGTAACAGGCTTCTTACTTTGAACACAAGTTTAGTTAGTTCCTTCAGCTTTCCACTCCACGTTTTTCTGGACCTGAATCTAACCTGCATTAGTAATCATGCTGCATCATGAATGCTCTGCCCTCGGGTAGATGTACAGATTCCTTTCTGAAATCCCCCAATGCTTTCTAAACTCCTGGACTTTATCATTCACCTGACTCTGATCATAAAGCTTTCTGGAGCCATCTCTGCCTGTCACAACCCTGAATAAACTTCTAGGATCTCCTTTCAAAGCTCTCTATCCGCATGCCTGTCATCCAGCATTTAAAAGATGTGGTGGTTTGAACAAGAATGGCTGGGGTTGGGGATTTAGCTCAGTGGTAGAGCGCTTGCCTAGCAATCGCAAGGCCCTGGGTTCGGTCCTCAGCTCTGGCCTCCATAGGCTCATATGTTTTAATGATTGGTCCCCAGCTGGTGGAACTGCTTGGGAAGGATTAGGAGGTGTGGTCTTTGTCAGAGAAAGTATGTCAGTGGGGGTGGGCTTTGAGGTTTCAAAAACCCTCCTATCCCAGTTGACTCTCTCTGCCTCCAACTTTCAGATAAAATGTGAGCTCTCAGCTAGTGCTCCAGCAGTACCATGCCTTGCCTACCTGCTGGCTTGGTCCCAGCCATGATGGTCATGGACTCACCCTTTGATCCTGTAAGCAAACCCCTAAATTAAATGCTTTATAAGTTGCCTTGATCACGGTGGATACACACACACACACACACACACACACACACACACACACACACACAAATAAGACAAGAAGTTTAAGCAAATGGATTACTTTGAGTTTGAGGCCAGCCTGAGCTAACGAGTAAAACTCTCAACAAACACAACTCAGTCATAAATCTTCAATTAACATGGCATTCTATGGTGTGCCCCTTTCTTAAGTTTCTATAACATTACATATGTCTCTCATAATGATAAAAATATTTTTTGCTCTAGATTACAGATTTTTAGAATTCTTTTAATCTTTCATAAGATTGTAAAATAGTTGACCTGTTTACTTTAGTACAACACGTTTCACGGCATTGCTCTCAATACATATTTGTAGATTTTAACAAAGACTCCATAATTAAAGACCAAGTGATTCCTCTTCTAAGCAGAGGTGCTATGAACACTGCTGTCTGCATGCCCAAGAACGAAGGGAGAGCTGCGCCTTGTATATGTGCAAAGACACTTTAAATGAATTAAAATTTAAATGTATGACTCCAAACCATATAAATATTAGTAGAAATAATAAAAGAAAGCTTTTCTGTAAGGCCTCATTGTATAACTTTGGCTGGGCTTGAAGTCACAGAGATTCACCTGCCTCTGCTTCTGAAGGCATGTGATTAAAGGTGCTCACTTTTCATATGACATTTGCACTATTATTTTGGCACTAAAACTGTGTCCAACAAAATATGAACAGATAAATGGGATTGTCTCAAGCTAAAAGACAAAGGAAGAAATAAATAGAGTAAGAAGGTAGCCCACGGGGCATGAGACACCATTTTATAGCTATTTATCTTATGAGGTGATTATACATGAAATAGATCTGGAACTTAATGACCCAGCAACTCAAAACCAAATGGCCAGACTAGAAATAGTCAAAGGACTCAATAAAGATTTGTCAGTTTTACACATGAAGAATTATCGATTTGACATGTGTTGCCCAAGGATTAGGGATTGGTCTGAAATACTAACTTTTGAAAAGGGCACAGGATGAAAAATTGACATAAAACTGGGAAGATGTAAGAGAGGAGAGAAGAAAAATCTATTTTAACAGGAGTCAAATGAATAACCTTACCAATGTCTCTTGTCTTGACTAGGTCCCCCTTAGTAACTAGGTGTAGATGAATTGCTAAACGGCCTTATTAATAAAAAAACAAACAAACAAATAAACAAACAAACAAAAAACAAACACAGAGCCAGAAATTGGGGTTAAAGCCTGAGAGATCAGAGGGATAGGAAAAGCCACAGCCAACCTCACCTCACCAACTCCAAAGAGACCTACTTCCTGTCTACCCACGCCTATATGCCTTTCTGTTCTGCCAACTCATTTCCTCTCTGCCCAGCTGTATCACTTCCTCTTTCAGCCCAGCTACATCACTTCCTCTCTGTCTGTACAGACCTCCAGACCTTTATGGTTAGTGCTGGAATTTAAGGCGTGTGCCACCATGCCTGGCTCTGTTCCCAGTGTGGCCTTGAACTCACAGAGATCCAGACAGATCCCTGCCTCCCAATCCTTTATGGATTTAAAGGTGTGTGCTACCATTACCTGACTTCTATGTTTAATATAGTGGCCGGCTTTTTCCTCTGATCCTCAGATAAACTTTATTGGGGGACACAGATAAAATATCACCACAACTAGGAAAAGAGTTTTGAAGTGTTTATCATCTCCAGGGTTTATATCAGTACAGGAAAAAAAAAGTGAGATGATTATTTGCTCCTGGGGGAGTATCATCTGGGGATTAGGCAGGGGTATGACAAATTCCTGTGGAGGGTGGTAAAATCAGAGTTACATAGCATGACCCAATCTTAAAATACAAAAATAAGCCTGGTGGTGATGGTGGTGGTGGTTTTGGAGGTGGTGGTGGTGGTGGTTGATGTAACCAACCATCTTATTAAATAAGAAACACAGAACCAATGTAAAAGAGAAAGCCAAGAGGTCAGAGCTCAGAGCTAAAATCTTACCCTTCCTCCTGCGGTGGTCCTAGCTTCCCGAAAGAGAGCTATTTCCTGTGTGTCTGTCTCTTCATAGTATTTTGTTCTGCCTTCTCATTGGTTGTAAACCCAAACACGTGACTGCCTCGTCACTGCCTGTATGTACAGCCCTCTAGGTCTTAAAGGCGTATGTCTCCAATGCTGGCTGTATCCCTGAACACACAGAGATCTATGGGATTAAAGGCATGCGCCACCACCACCACCACCACCACGCTCTGTCTATGGCTCTAATAGCTCTGACCCCTGGGCAACTTTATTTATTAACATACAATTAAAATCACATTTCAGTACAATTAGAATACCACCACAGGTGGTGGTGGTGGTGGTGGTGGCACACACTTTTAATCCCAGCACTCGGGAGGCAGAGCCAGGTGGATCTCTGTGAGTTCGAGGCCAGCCTGATCTACAGAAAGAGATCCAGGACAGGCACCAAACTACACAGAGAAACCCTGCCTCGAAAAAACAAAACAAAAATAATAATAAAGAAATTAATAAACTGGGACATAGTTTAATGATTGGAAACATGTATACTATGTAGCTAGGTCTTTTGTGGTTTAATCAACATTATTAAGATAGAAATTTCATATAATAAAAGACAGCAATTGAAATATTCTCTTGGATATATTTTGACAAAAAAAAAAAATCATGTGTAATGTACCCATTGCTCCAATCAAGATAAAGACATGTTTCAGTGTCCCCACACATGCCCCTTGGTTGTTGCTCCTTCTCTACCCATCACCAAAGGCATTCTGCTTTTTTGTACCCATCACCAAAGACATTCTGCTTTTTAGTCCTGATTTTTCTCTAATTTTTTTTTACGTTGAATCATGCAATGTGTACTCATTTATGCTGGGCTTATGTAATTTAAAATGCTTTTGAAATATGTCTAGAGCAATGTCCATGTGTAAGTAGGTAAACACTTAGGGTTAATGAGTGGTTGAAGCAAAGTTATGTTTAGCGGTTCCACTAAAGTCTATTTACACGTTATCCCCGTTGCTAGACACGGCCGCCACATTTTGCCTGCCATGAATAAAGCTGTTGTGAACATTCATAGCTAAGTCTCTGTGTGGATATCTGTTTTCATTTCTCTTGGGCAAATTCCCAGAAGCAGAACTGCTAGGCTATATAGTAACTTCCAAAATGGCGTCCGAGGTGGGTGTAGCATTGGACAGTCCCTCCAGCAACACACGAAAGTATTTACTGTTCCATATCCTTACCAATGTGTGGTATGGCTGATTTTTAAAACTACCCCTTCTAGTTGCTATACAGTGGTATTTCATTATGCTTTAACTTGAATTATTATCATAATTACTAATGTTCGTACTGCTATACGATTACTAACCATTTGTATATCAACTTGTGAGGAGGGTTCAAAGACATCTTATTCAAAATGCCACAGGGTTCCCCCGACCCCCAGCATTAGTTTGAGAACTTTAAGACTTTGAGTTTCCATGTAAATTTCGAATCAGATTAGAAATACTCAGTTTAGAAAACCTGCTGGGATTTTTATTGGGCCTGCATTGGCCTTAAAGGCCAGTTTGGGAAGGACAGTCATTTTAGTAATAGTAATGGCTTCCAACTTATGAACACGACGAAACTCTTAATTTAGTTAGGTCGTCTCTTAGGAATACTTCACAATCTTCTGTCTTAAGCTATTATTCAGTGTGTGTGTGTGTGTGTGTGTGTGTGTGTGTGTGTGTGTGTGTGTGTGTGTGTAGGAATGTGTGTCTCAGAGTATATATGGGGGGCAGAGGGCAACTTCTCAGGAGTTAGTCACCTCCTTCCACACATCACTTCTGGGTACTGAACTCCGGTCTTCAGGATTGGTGGCCAGTGCCTCTATTTGCTAACCATTTCACTAGCCCTACCTGGAAATGTTAAGTGATCGTATATTATGTATATTTTAAAAAATCTGCCCTTGAATAGTTCGTGTTCTCTAACTATATTGTAAATGGTATTTTTAAGTTACAATTGACATTAATTTCTGAAAGCAGCTCATGGCTTACATGGGAAAAAAAAAATTGAAAATTGTCCCTGTATCTTCGGACTTGCTGTATTTACTTGGTACTTGAAATGTTTTCTGTCCTTGGGGCATTCCAGATGATTTGTCATGCACAGAATCATATTATTCCTTTTTAAAATTAAATATTTTAGTAAAGCAAGCAATGGGGCTCACTATGGTGTTTGCATACATCGGCACCGTTATACTTTGTTCTCCTTTACCCCAAGCTCTTCCTTTGTTACCCATCTCCATCTGCATTAATACGCTCACTAGGATTTCCACTACTCACGAGCGTGGTGTGCAGAACATGAGGGTCAGCACTTATTTCCATTTCTTTCTCCCGTGGTTTTCTGCAGTCCCGCAGGTGGAAAACTAAATACCAAAATTTCCGGACATTCTTGTCCCCAGAGTTCTACATCTGATGGATGACCATTGGTGAGCTCCAGCTCCACCCATTTAGGACGCGGCCACGCTCTTCCTCCTCCTTATAGTTCTCTACTGAGGGCAGGTGTAGTTGGTTGCGGGCACATGGTAGTCTCTGCAACGCAGAGTTCTTAGTTTCGGGCATGCTAAGAGGCTCTGTAGCGGCAGCAGAAGCAGGCTCGAACTTCCTGTATTGCAGCTACAGCACCTGCTTGACTTTGTTTTTAACTTGAAGAGTTCTAAGGGTAGATTCTCAGTTCCCTACCTTCCTAATTATGGCAGAGGAGATGACTCCCTAGAGAGAGAAGTGTCATATGAGTCTTGATCTTGGCTTATCATGATTCTGGCATTTCTGGTGACTTTTGTAATGACCAAATTCCTTTCTATTTATTTATTTATTTATTTATTTATTTATTTATTTATTTATTTTTACTTTTTATTTTTAAGGCATGGTTTCACCATGTAGCCCTGGCTAGCCTGTAACTCTCTATGTAGACCAGGCTGACCTTGAATTCACAGAAATCCCTCTGCGTCTGCCTCCAGCGTGCTGGTACTAAAGGTGTGTGCCACCATGCCTGGCTAATTCTTGTTATTGAATCTGTTTTAAATAGTTCGGTCTCGATTTCCAGTATCGAACTCTGACTAATACATGTGGTCAGGACAGTTATTCTGCAAAAGTCTAGGTAGCCAGTTATTAGCAGAGATAAAGACAAATGGTCAATAGTTTAAAAAAAAAAAAAAAAAAGAATTGAACTGATAGGGAGACAGGTTGACCAGGGTCTCAAAGGGAAGCCAAAGCACTTCCTCTGCTCCCATGGTACCAGAGTCCCTGGTTCACAACAGGCTTTGTGTTGAGGTGGGAAATGTCATCCTGGGGCCCTTAGGGTTCCCATGCCTCCTATGTCTCAGAGCACACTTAGCCTTGAAGAACAGAATGATCTCTACTGTGCTCTGTGACCAAGAAAGACGGTACCTTCACTCAGGACGAAGCTACCTTAGCTTAGCGAGGACGATTAGAGGGAGCCAGGGGCTTGGAAGTGTGGCAGTTCACAATCTGAGACAATTATTTGAAGATAAGTAAAATATGAAGTTGCTTTATCATTGATATCTATATATTTATGTACATATATTCAATAGCCCATGATGTCAAATAGTTAAGAACTTTAAATGTCTTTTCCTATGGAGAACCCTAAATAGCCAGTTATGTAACGCTTTGTAGACACCTCACCAGCAACAATATTCCAGCTCCTGCTTCCACTTGAGTTCTTCAAGTGACAAGGGATTTATTATTTCACCAACTCAGTCCATTCCTCCAAGTCATCAGGACATATTTTTATGTCCACCATAAAATACTTCTCCGTGATTTTTCTGCTTGAGAGTAAGCGCTCAGTCTCTTGCTACTCATTTCAAAGCCTGTCTGGCCTCTCACACAATACCTCAGCTCTCCCTTAGGGAGCCACATCTCTTCTATCACATGGGGTTTTCTTTGGATAAGACCTGTGGGGGTGCCTCCCGCTGGGAACCCTCATGAAACCAGGCACGTGACCTAGGCTTGGCCAGCTCTTCAGTGCGTTGGTCATTATTCTGTTACTGCTGTGACCATGCAGCTCATGGGAGGAGCAGTTTATTTTGGATTACGGTTTTAGGGGCACAGTCCATTATGGCAAGGAAGGCGTGGTGATGTTTAAGCCAGCAGGAGTGGGTGGCTGGCACTGCTCACATCTCAATGGAGCGGGACTCGGAAAAAAGGGCAATACTGTTGCTCAGCTTTCTTCCTTTTGTTTGTTTTAATTAATTTAATTTTTTTTAATCAGTCAGGACTCTATCCTATGCGAGGGCATGTCCCTTGTTCAGGATGTGTCCTTCTCCCCGTGGTTAATCCTCTTTCAAAACAAGAATGCGAACGTTAGCCAAAGCTGTGTCTCATTAAAGTCCTACTCATTTCTCAAACTGATCGAGTTAACAATGACTGCATTCAAACCGAGATTAGATGGCTGTGTCTGAAATAAACAGTAACCAAGGTAACACACACGTTGATTTGGAGGCAGAAAGTACAGCAACTGTCTCATAACCAGAATGTGCAGGACCTCGGTGTTGAGGGACCTCCAATTAATACCGTTTTCTCAAGATTGAGTTTCAAGATTAAAAATATCAAGAAAGGTAGGTGATGAATCTCCCTGGTTAGAATGGGAAGAACTCACTTGAGCTGAACGAAAGAATGCCAACAAGACTTAAAGCTGAGGAAGCCACAACGCCAAGGGACTCTTCAAGCCGGAGGTTCGAGTCATTCTGTTCTCCTTTTCTAGTTAGTGAGACATCTCGTTCTTATATCATTGCAATAATGTAATACCAGTTTTATTCTTTGCAATTTATGTTGCTCTTTTCCTTTTGAAATCCTACGTTTCTGACAGTTATGAATCTTTTCTCCTGTGTCAAATGTTAAGACAGAGGACAGGAGAGGGGAGAAGAGGGGAGGGGGAGGGAGGGGAGGGGAGGGGAGAGGGAGGGAGGAGAGGGGAGGAGAGGGAAGAGGGTGGGAGGAGAGGGGAGGGGAGTGGAGAGGAAGGGAGGAGAGGGGAGGAGAGGAGAGGAGGACAGAGGGAAGGAGGGGAGAGAAAAATGTAGTCAAGGATGAGTTCTAGGACAACCAGGCTACACAGAGAAAACCTATTGAAAAACAGAGAGAGAGAGAGAGAGAGAGAGAGAGAGTGAGAACTGCCCCTTGCTGTTATTTAACATTGAGAGATAGACAAGATAAGAAATAACTTTTAATGAGGGCGACACCTAGCTGGTGGTAAGAGGGAGGCAGACCAGGAGAGTGTGATATGTTGAAAGCTGCCTACTCAAAGGAAGGAGGGGGATGGGGAGGAGAGGGGAGGGGAGGGGAGCAGAGGGGAGGAGAGGGGAGGAGAGAAAACAATATAGGTGAATTCCATCCTTCCTCACTCCCCCCAGGGGTCCTGGAGCCGGTCCTCTGGACCACAGAGATTTAAAGCATTTATATTCAAATATATATGGACAGGATCTCACTCGACAGCTTGGTCTAGCCTGGAACTCACGGGGGATCCACCTGCCTCTGCTTCTGGAGTGCTGGGATTAAAGGTGTGAACCGTCTTGCCTGGTACATGTTCTATGAAGCACATTCCGAATTCTAATTCTATCCCCGATGCAGACACTTCTCTTTTCCTCCTCCACCTTTCTCGCCCTGGCCTAAGCAGCTCTCAACCCTTGCCGGGATTGTTGCCATAACTCTTCCGGTGTGTCTGCATGCGTCCGCCATGCCTACTTTCCACAGCACACTCTCAGTGGAACTGCCATGGCAATGTCTTGAAAACATGTTTTGACACGTGGCTGTTCCCCTCGCTACCTATAACCTTCACCGTGGCTCCCAACCTTCTGGGATACCAGTCAACGTCTCTGCAGTCACCAGAAGACGGTTCTTACTCTGTGAATATAGAGAACACCCAACTAATTTTTATTGGGTGAGTTAGAACCTTCTGATTATTTCCTAATTAATACGCTAACCTTACAGATGCTTTTCTGAGGATATAGCTTGCAGATTTCTACTCTGGCCAGCTTCCACACACACCTTTTACTTTCAGTGTTTTTTGTTTGTTTGTTTGTTTGTTTGTTTGTTTTTTTCCAAGACAGGGTTTCTCTGTGCAGTTTTGGTGCCTGTCCTGGATCTTGCTCTGTAGTCCAGGCTGGCCTTGAACTCATAGAGATCCGCCTGGCTCTGCCTTCCAAGTGCTGGGATTAAAGGTGCGCTGCCACCACCCGGTTTTTTAAAGATTATTTATTTATTATGTACAGTGTTCTGCCTGCATGTACACCTGCAGGCCAGAAGAGAGCACCAGATCTCATTACAGATGGTTGTAAGCCACCATGTAGTTGCTGGGAATTGAACTCAGGACCTCTGGAAGAACAGCCAGTGTTCTTAACCTCTGAGCCATCTCTCCAGCCCCTTTCAGTGTTCTTAAAATGGCACCAAAACCCAAGCAATGTGATGCTTCCCCCCTAAAGCCTCTGAGCCCCCAGCTTAGGCTCAATTTGCTTTGTGGCCACATTTCACATCATTGAATCATATTTCCAGTAAATGAAAATATCCACATCTTCACCCTGGGCAGGGAACCCGAGAGACCTGTTTGTCCTCACTTTCTCAGTGCTAAGAGGACAGACATGCCACCATGTCCCCCACAACTTTTCTTAAAAATTGGATTCTGAGCAAACGTCATGCCTAGAAGTAAAGCTTTTTACACTGAGCTATCACTCTAGTCCTGTGTTCTTTTCCTTTAGAGTAAATCTTCACAGTGATGAGGACTGCTGTGTAAGTGGTATACCTGGATTTGAGTCTCAATAACTAGTTAAGTGGCATTAGACAATTAATATAACCCGGTAGGCTTTATTTTCTCAACCTAAACATTGATAGAACTTATTGACATATTAAGATGAATCTCAGCTCTTAGAATTGAAAAGAGATCGCCTTGAGTCACACAAGAATATTATGCACCTTATTTACACATCCATCTTCTTCGGGATATACTTCTGCTGGCTTTTAAAATGGGTAAGATGCTGTTGGTTGTTTTTGCTCTTTGGGAGGCCCACCACCAAGCTCCCCAATAATTCACACAAGGAGGCTTATTATTACTTATGAATGCCTGGCCTTGGCTTGTTTCTTGCCAGCTTTTCTTAACTTTAAATTATCTCATCATCATTTTTTCCTCTGGGCTTTTTCCTTTTCTTACTTCTGTATATCTTACTTTCACTCTTACTCCGTGGCTGGCTGTGTGGCTGTGTGGCTGTGTGGCTGGCCCCTAGCATCCTCCTCTCCTATTCTCTTGCTCTTTCTTCTTTTCCCCCAAGATTTCTCCTTCTATTAATTCTTTCTGTCTGCCAGCCCCGCCTATCCTTTCTTCTGCCTCACTATTTGCCGTTCAGCTCTTTATTAGACCAATCAGATGTTTTAGGCAGGCACAGTAACACAGCTTCACAGAGTTAAACAAATGCAACATAAAAGAATGCAACATATCTTTGCATCATTAAACAAATATCCCACAGTATAAACAAATGTAATGCTTCTTAAAATAATATTCTACAACAGTGAGATGTTTGTGTTGCTTTTCCAATAGGAGCAGAGGTTCCATCCCTGGAAGAGCGTGTAGTTCTAAAGGAGTCCTAAAACAGCCCACTGATACAAACAAGGTTTAGCTCAAACAATTCAAGCAACCATGGGCTAAAACTAGAAAGAATCTTTCACTTACCAAATATTAATTTTTGTAGCTCAGCTCTCTACCCCAAATTTGAGTTAAAGACTTTAATAATAATCACAAATCTCTCTAAAATGAACATAACTAACCTTTTCTTTTGAAATTTAAAACATGCAGACAGTAGTAATCATTTAGGAAAAAAATGTATCATTTGGATTTTTATGCAAAAAGAATCAAAATGTCATAAAGAGACATTAAGTGGTGACTGATAGAAAAGAATGGCAGGTTGGGACATCAGTTCAAGTTCATTTTGTGCAGCTTATTTTTAGTGAAAACATGATTAAATATATGAGATGATTAAAGTAGATGTTAGTCAGAACCCTACTATTTTAAGTCAATGATTAAATGTTTTTAAACTTTTCTTTCTTTATGATATTAGTAGTGTATGTGTGGGTGTGGGTGTGTTATGGCAATTTTATGGAATTGGTTCTCCCCTACTTTTTTACATGGGTTTGGGGGGTCAAACTCGGGGTGTCAGGATTGCATAGTGAGCTAGAGTCATTTGGGAAGAGGGAACCTCAGTCGAGGAAATGCCCCTACCAGACTGGCATGCAGGCAAATCTGTGTGTGTGGGGGGGGCATTTTCTTAATCAGTGATTGATGTGGGAGGACCCCCAACCCTTTGTGGGTGAGGCCATCTCTGGACAAGTGGCCCTAGAGTTTATAAGAAAGCAGGCTGAGCAAGCCAGTAAGCAGCACCCCTGCATGGCCTCTGCCTCAGTTCCTGCCTCCAGGTCCCTGCCTTGAGTTCCTGCCCTGACTTCAATTTATGATGGGCTGTCATAGAAGTGCGAGCTAAACAAACCTTTTCCTCCCCCAGCTGCTCTTGTTCTTGGTGTTTTATCAAGCAACAGGAACCTAACTAGGATCCACAGCAAGTGCCTTTATCTGCTGAGCTATTTTTCTGCCCTCTAAATGCTTCTCATTGCTTCTTAATTAACAGACGGACGATTGAGTTATTTAATGTTGTGGGAGTCATTGCACTTGAACTTTGGTGGAGAGTCCAGTATCCATAGGATGAGTACTTGGCTGAAGAGAAATTTCCGAATTTTGAGTTAGTAGCTTTCTACACAGCATTCTCCTGGTCTCCCTCCATCTCACCACCAGCTAGGTGTCGCCCTCATTAAAGTTCTCTCCTGTCTGTCTCTCAATGTTAAATTGCAGCAAGGATCCGTTCTCAGTTCTCTTCTCCCTCTCTCTTTTTCCTTTTGGCTTTTCAATAGAGGTTTTCTCTGTGTCGCCCTGGTTGTCCTAGAACTCTCTCTCTCTGTAGACCAGGCTGTCTCTGATACCTGAGTTCTGAGATTAAAGGTGTGTGCCACCACCTCCTGGCCTTTCTCTCTTTTCTAATCTTATAATTTCCACAACTTTAAAACTGTGCTCTGTGATGCTGACATTCATGTCCAGTTCCTTCCCTTCCCCCCTCCCAGCTCTGCACTCAGTAAACAGCTGCTTCTAGAGTCCCCTTATTTGGTAATCACAAACATCCCAAATCCAAACGCATCTCTTGACTCCTCGGGAGGTCACTGTAATAGGCTGCGACACCTAAGTAAATAGTGTCTCTTTTTCTCTGGATACTCAGCCGAAAACTATGCAGTCATTGCTGATTCCTTCTGAAGATATCCTTGCTGGGGGATCCATGACTCATCTGAAAGCAGACTCTGCTTTACACCATCTCAAAAACTGGAGGTGGGGGAAGAAGAGAAGGTGTGCCAATGGGTACAAAGTTACAGTTGAATAGGAAGGAGCAGTGAGTTCTGATGGGCTCCTACACAGCAGGGTCAGGGAAGTTCAGATAGCGAGTACTGCATACTTCAAACCGCTGTAAGAAAGGCTTTTTAATGTTTTCACTATTAAGAAATGACAAATGTTTAAGGAGACAGATACTGATAACTTGATTTAATGATTACACTATGTATACATGTATTGAAACATCAAATGGTATCCCATAAATACGGGAACTTTTAATGATTTTATGGATCAAACAAACAAATAAACCAATTGAAACTAAAGCCAGGCATGGGGGTACAAATGTGTGGTTCCACCACTTCCAAGGCAAAGGTAGAAGGACTGAGTTTGAAATCAGCTTGGATACTATGTAGCTAGATGCAGTCTCAAGATAAATTTTCAAAAAGTAAAGTGATGTGGATAAAAACATATCCAGACTCCAGATGCCTCTTACTCCATCCCACTACCATAACACTCTAAAGCATGGGTGGTGGTGGTGCACGCCTTTAATCCCAGCACTTGGGGGGGCAGAGGCAGGCAGATCTCTGAGTTCGAGGCCAGCCTGGTCTACAGAGCGAGATCCAGGAAAGGTGCAAAGCTACACAGAGAAACCATGTCTCAAAAAAAAAAAAACACCAAAAAACAAACAAACAAACAACAACAACAAAATACTCAAAAGCAAAACCCTTTTCAGAATCTGTGTGTGGTAGTTTGAATAGGAATGGCCCCCAAAGACTCAAGTATTGAATTCCATAGGGGGTGGGCACTATTAGTAGGTTGTGGGAGTAGGTGTGGCCTTGTTGAAGTAGATGTGGCCTTGTTAGAGGAAGTTTGTCACAAACGTCCTTGTTAGATGAAGTTTGCTGTGGGATATCTTTCTGTATGCTGGTGAATATGTGTTACTATGGTTGGTTAATAAAGAAGCTGCTCTGGCCTATGGCGAGTCAGGTTATAGCCAGGCAGGAAATCCAAGAGAGAGACAGAAAAAAGAAAGGAGAAGTAGAAGAGATACTAGCCGCCACCAAAGGAGAAGCAAGATGCCAGCAGACTGGTAAAGAAAGCCACAGAACATGGGACAAAACACAGATGAATAGAAATGGGTTAATTTAAGATATAAGAGCTAGCTAGCAAGAGGCCTGTCATAGACCATACAGTTTGCAATTAATATTAAGCCTCTGAATTATTATTTTGTAAGTGGCTGAGGGACTGTGGGGCTGGGCAGGACCTGAGGAACTCGGGCTGGAAGTGGTGGGTGAGACTGGAGAAACCTTCCAGCTACAGTGGAGGTTGGCTTTGAGGTCTTATATGCTCAAGCTACACCCAGAGTGGGACAGTTCACTTCTTCTTGCCTGCAGATCAAGATGTAAGAACTCTCAGCTCCTTCTCCTGCACCATGTCTCCCAGCATGGAGCCATGCTTTTTGCCATGTTGATAATGGGTGAAACCTCTGAAACTGTAAGCCAGACCCAGCTAATGTTTTCCTTTATAAGAGTTGCTGTGGCCATGTGCTGTGGGATAATCTTTTTGTACACTGTAAAGATGCGTCTCTGCCTAAGGTGCCTTTTGATTGGTTTAATAAAGAGCTAAATGGCCAGTAGCTAGGCAGGAGAGAATAGGTTGGACTTCCGGGGATGGGGGAGAGAGGAACTCAGGGTTAGAATCTAGATTCGCCAGCGAGACACTGAGGAGTTGGAAGGACAGAATGGACAGGTAAAAAGCCACATGGCAGAATGTAGATTAATAGAAACAGGTTAAGTTATAAGAGCTAGTTGGGAAACAAGCCTAAGTTAAAGGCCAAGCTTTCATGATTCTTAATAAGTCTCCATGTCATTATTGGGGAGCTGGCAGTCCCAAAGAAAGTCTGACAAGAAAGTCCTACTACAGGCATGGTGTCTCTTCACAGCAAGAAAACTCCAATGTCATTTTGTAACAGGTAGTACCCTCTGTAAGTGTTGAATGATCAACACAGCTGTGTTGTTATCTGCTGAACAAGCAATAAGTTAGAATCAGGAAGGATGAAACTTTCCAAAAGACACAGAGAGCTGAGGGCAGAGACAGGGCAAGTTATATATTTATATATAAAACCCCACAACCCTAAGTAAGAAGTTTAGAAGGTGCTTCAAATGCTTTGCATCTGGCAGGCAGCTTGGTAGTTAAATCACTGTACTTCCACACCACATTTTATAGATGAAGGAACCCAAAGCAAACGATCCAGGAACTCACTCTGGGAAATCTGAGTGAGACTGTGGTGGGCTGAAGTGAACAGGCAGCTTAGGGTCTGAGAACCCAAGAGCGGTTTTGAATTGTGGTCCTCATTTGCTTCTCAGAGGACAAATCACAGAAACTTCCTAAGTCTTAGTTTTCCCATCTATAAAACTATGGTATTCATTTTTTCCCTCAGAGTGGGTATAAAGATGAAATGGCCTAATAAAGGATTTTTCTAGGCTATGGGCAACATAAAATATTACTGCAGTGAGTGGTAGAAATGGAAATAGGATCCGAATCTGACACTGAGACCCTCATCCATCCTTCTTCAATGTGAAATGTTCTCTGTCCCTTTTTGCATATGATTGAGGCAATTTACTCGCCCGCCTAGTTACAGTGGGATATAAATATCAACCGTGGCATATGTGTGCTGTTTACTTGAATCCCATGACGGCTCCTCACCTGTTTGAGTTATATATAGAGAAGTAAGACAGATGCTCTCACGACAAAACTTTCTTGGCAAATTCTCGCACGCACATAGGATAAGAATTTGGTCTAACATTTCTTAATACCATGTTGTAGTTCTAGTATGTTGATTCTGGCTTCTTCCTTAGAAGTGTTAGCATTCAAACAGAAGTTGAGCAATTAAAAGGAGAAATACCAGGAACTTTGTAGACTGAAAACTAGCAAACACATCCTTGAGGCACTTCACGAAGAGTTCCAGTGATAACATCGATACAATGTTGTGTTGCTTTTTTGATCCTCTGGAGAGTGGGTGATCATGCTTTTATATTTCCCTGTTCTCTCTCTAGCTGCTGCATGTAGCAACAGGACGAGGAGACGAGGCAGTTGCCAAAAGCTTTTGTCTTCCTCCTCCTCGCCCCCTTACAGATCCCTTCCTCTGCAGTGTGGACTGGAAGAGTGGGGATGCCTTGCCCCAGGCGCTCACTTTACCTGTAAAGATCCTGGGGGACCCTTGAAATGGTGGGCAGAGCTCTTCTAACCAGGCTGTACCTCTCAGCTGCCAGCAGAGCCTCGTGATACTTGTTCCTCTCAACATCTGCTCAAGGGACCTTAGCAATTAGGAATAAGCCTAGTTCCCAGCCCCGCCCCCCCCCCGCGCCGCCCCCCCCCCCCCCCCGTATGTGTTGGTCAACCCCATGCCCTGTATACATTCCCTCCACCCTTACTAGTACAACCTCACCATCACAAAGCTTTGCTCTGTGAGATTAGCTAAGGTCCTTCGGGCACTCTCCACCTCGATGGCTTATCATCTCTAATCTTCTTGAGTCATCTTCTGTCTCGACATTGCCGGGGACCACTTAAGCACCCCTCCCTATTCAAACCTATCTCTGCCGCCCCAGCCCCCCCTCATTTGCCCCTAACCACCCCCCTCCCGACCTTGCTAGTTTTTCCTTGGCACCAACGACTTTTGCCCAGCCAATGTGCCTTCCAGCTCATCCCTCTTCTTGCCACTCTGGGCACACTTTCGGGACTCGGGAATAGTAGACGGAGACGTTGCCGATGTTGTTGTCTTCAATTAATCTCTCTCACCGGGTCTCAGATCAGCTTGCTCCCCTTTCAGGAGAAACTCGATTCTTTGGCTGTTTTGGTTCTTGAATTAATGGGGTGGATCTAGCTCTCCTGGATTCAGCTAACAGAGGGATGTATGCCCTCCTCCAGGAATGATGCTGTTTCAAGAAGGGGCTTGAAAACTCAGGGAACCTGGTTCAAAAAAATTCAATACCAGGGGTTGGGGATTTAGCCCTAGGTTCGGTCCTCAGCTCCAAAAAAAAAAAAAAAAAAAAAATCCAATACCGGATTTCCTCTGCCTCCGGACAGGCTCTTGGTCCCTCCCATCCTGGCTCCTCCCCTAGCCACTTCTTTCCTCCTTGCCATCCTCATACTTAGTTTACCCTGTCTGCTCAACGTTTGACATAAATTCCTCTTGGATAGAATCACTGCCGTCCCTTGGTCTACCCCACAGGATGGTGTAAAAGCAATACTTAGAGTTACTCCAGGCTCCCAAACTTCCAAATGATGTATTTTCTTCCAGCCAGCCAGAAAACAATCCCCCCCACCCCACCCCACCCCACCAATGTCTGTAATAAAAATCCCCACCAGAACCAGGGCCATAAAACAAGCCCCAAGGCATCAAGAAACTTGCTGCCCATGGAATTCTGGGAAGCAGCCAAAACCCATCACATACCCTGGAGGCTAGAGGTGAGCTTACTCTGCAATAATTTGCTCTCCAGGTAATTATTCCAGCCCTGTTGAAAGTGGGCACTCGCTCTCAGGAGAAGGTATGAATATATTCATGGGAGCTCTGCTCTACCAACACTGAACTACCCACACTAAGATACTGAGGAATTAAACACATAAACTGGTGGGAGCAGATCATTTTCAAACCATAGCAGTTCGTTATAAAAAACCCAAGCTTCAGTTTGTTAGATAAAAGCTCTAGGTGCTGGGACAGTAGCAGGCTAATGTCTTCCTTTCTCTCCTTTCATTAACACATTCATACATTTTTGTAATCCTCAAAAATTCCAATATATAATCACCACGCGATTTTTTTTATTTCATTCCAAAGTACATCCTCAAAATATTTGAAAATGGATACTTAAAAAAAAATCAATGTTTATGATAACATTATGAATAGTAAGCAGATATAGAAACATCCCAAATGCTGGTCAATGGATGAGTAAATAAAATGTGGCATGCTCATGTAATGAAATATTATCATATAAAGAGACGTTACAACATGAATAAATCTCAAAAACATTATGCTGAATGAAGGGAGTCGGGTAAATGGTCACATAACTTTTCATTCTACTCACATGGAATATTCAGAAGAGTCATATCCACAGAGGCCAGAAACTGATAATGGTTGTCTGGAGGTAGGGGAAGAAGGAAATGGGGAGTGAGTTTTTCATGAGTTCAGGGTCTCCTTTGGGAGTGATGAAAATATTTTGGGGACTAGATAGAGTTGATAGTTGGGCAGTACTGTTGTTGCTCTTTTGGGGGCCCCCATCACCCAGTTCCCAAATAAATCACATGGAGGCTTATTCTTAATTATAAGTGCCTGGCCTTAGCTTGGCTTGCTTCTAACCAGCTTTCCTTAAATTATCCCAGCTACCTTTTTCCTCTGCGCTTTTTCCCTTTCTTACTTCTGTATATCTTACTTTCATTCTTAGTCTGTGGCTGGCTGGGTGGCTGACCCCTAGCATCCTCCTCCCCTTGTTCTTTTACCCCTTCTATTTTCTCCTTCTATCTATTCTCTCTGCCTGCCAGCCCCACCTGTCCTTTCTCCTGCCCCCCTAATGGCTGTTCAGCTCTTTATTAGACCATCAGGTGTTTTAGACAGGCACAGTAACACAGCTTCACAGAGTTAAACAGATGCAACATAAAAGGAAAGCAACACAGCTTTGCATCATTAAAGCCAGTGTTCCACAGCATAAACAAATGTAACACATCTTAAAATAATATTCTACAACACAGTACTGTGAGTGTCTTACGTGCCATTTGTATACTTTAAAATGGCCAATTTTATGTTTGTGAATTTCATTTCAGTAAGAAAAAATGAACCAAAATCAAAACTAAGCTTATTGATCTGGAAAAAACAGAACTACGTTTAGTACTAGCACCAGAAAGGATATTCTTCTAGGAAATAAACCATAAGTGGTATCTTTGATTATATTATTAGGTTCCAAAAATTCTATTCAAAGTTGTTCAGTGAAAGCTGATGCCAAGATTGCACAGGATAGCAGATCATAAATGCCGCCCTCAGTCAAATTGCTGGAAGCCATGAGCCAGTTAAGTTTAAGCTCTTTTCCCTGTCAAGTATCTGGCTGCAGTTAAGATACAGCTCCATGCTTTAACACTCAGCCAGCCTGGAAGCTGGAGTACGATCCATTTGGCAAATAAGGCACAAGTCACAGATGATCAGTGACAGGGCCGGGGTCAGGAAGGTTCTCCTGAGGAAGTGTCGTGTCTGTTTAAACACCCCAACCAAGGGGAATTACAACCCCATATAGTTCCCTACAGTAAATCACGCCCTCAGCATCCTCCAAGAAAGGATTTTGTTGTTGTCTGTTTTGTAGACCAAATGAGATCCTGTTTATAAAACTTCTTGTAAGCCAGGCGGTGGTGGCGCACGCCTTTAATCCCAGCACTAGGGCAGGCAGAGGCAGGCGGATCTCTGTGAGTTCGAGGTCAGCCTGGGCTACCAAGTGAGTTCTAGGAAAGGTGCAAAAATACATAGAGAAACCCTGTCTCGAAAAACCAAAAACAAACAAACAAAAACAAAAACAAAAACAACCTAAAAGACCCCTTCTTGTAAAACATAATTTGCATATTAGTGTAATTGCTGTGTTTTATTTATTTATTTACTTTTTTTTTTTTTTCAGAGCTGAGGACCGAACCCAGGGCCTTGTGCTTGCTAGGCAAGCGCTCTACCACTGAGCTAAATCCCCAACCCTGGCCATGTTTTAATGTGTGGCAGTAACCAACATGCAAACACCCTACCTGGCTGTCATTTTCATACAGTATGTATTATTCATTGTTCTCATAAACATTTCTTAAATATTAGTTGTTTGCCAAGAAGGGAAGGCAATATGTCAGCATTTTAAAAGAGTAAACTGAGATTCTGAGAACCTAAGATTTGCACTTGAGTGTGTAACTTGGAGAATGAAGACCTTTAGTTCCTAGTTCATTCAAAACCCCAAAACTGTGGTCACTAACACCTTTGATCCGTATCAATTCACAATGTGATCAATATCTTGGGCGAACTTTGAATAATTCTATTCCTGTCGTACGGCAGTGTTTTGATTGTTGTTATGTGGAATTACCAGGACCCATACTACTAAAAGAGACACACAAGCTGACCAACTTCGCATTGCTAACATGTACTGAGTATACCTTGTGCATTAGGCATGGCACTAAGTATCTCGTGGACATTTAATCCCCGAGACAGTCATCTGTGGAGGATTTTGTATACACAGAAACAGCAACTTACCCAGAGTTAGAGATGGAAATATAAGTTGTCCAGCAGTCCTTGCAAGAGTATATTTAAAAGCTCGGTACAGTTGAGGTAGGATCAATAGACACTGTATTAGTTACTTTACATGGTCCTCAAACAAAATGTCTGGCCATAGGGACTTAAGAGTTTATTTTGCCTTAGAGTTTGTGGCCAAAGGTCATGGCAGACAAGGAATAAAGCCTGAAGTAGCTGATCATGTTGCAACCATGGTCAGAAAGCCGAAAGTTACGGACGTTTTGTGCTCGGTTCCCTTTCTCCCTGTCATCCCGTCTAGTATCCAAGGCCATTGAACGGCCCACTTTGAGTTAAGGTGGGTCTTCTCACATCAATTAACCAAACCTAGATAACCCCTTACAGGCATGTCTAGATGCGTGTCTCCTAGGTGATGTTCAGATCCAGTCAGGTTGACACATTGTTAGCCATCACAGACAACCTGGAATTCAGACCTGAGCCAACAGAGTGGAGAATGAATGAATGTTGAACTAAGATGAAAACAGAAAATAAAACATCCAGTTTTATGCAACACCAAAGCCCCCAGGTGAACTACTTTGCTCTACTGAGGCCCAGTGAGTATGTGATCATTTCATTTCCCACTCCAAAACTTAAGGTAATAAACTTGGGTCATTGTAAGTACTATAAGATAGTGTCAGATAACTCTTGTAAGTGCTTAACAGTCATAAACTCAGGGCCATTTGTGACGTTTAAAGTCTCAGTGATAAAGAAAAAAGGGAAGTGGTCTTTCATAGGAAAGCTTTGTTTTGAAGACAAGGCAAGATTTCCTAGAAATCAAGAATTGAGGTTAATGGTTTTTCTTTTTTTTCCTGATGTGGGATGCTGGGTATTGAATGTATAGATGTTTTTATGTTATAGGGTAAACAAATTCAGATTTTAAAAAAACTATTGTAATGTTTCATACATAGACCTAGGATTGCTCACTAGCTTCTAGGGCTTAAGTACTCAAAAAAAAAAAAAAAATTAGTTATGTCAGGATTTAAGAAAAGGGAAGCACTCTTTACCAAAAGTGTGTTTCTTTGGGGGAAAGTTTATCGACTTTGCCAGGCATCTTTTCCTGCGCCCCCAATTTTAGCCTCATCCTATTATAGCGTGTGGCTCACTACCTCATTCAACAAATGTGTACTGTGCTTCTAGTGTTGAAAACGATAGACCCCCAAGTCCCTCTGTCCATGGAGCTTACCCCGAAAGGGGGCAATAACACATTTCAAAATAAATCTCTATTAATTATGTTTGGATAGGTGCTGGGAGAGCAGGAGAATGGCGAGCTTGTCTTTCTTCAGCTGCAGTGAATCGGGCGATATAAGCCTCATTTCTCCATGACTTTTGAAAGGTCATCCTCCTACTTAGAAAACAAAAACCTAAAAAATAAATAATAAACCGAACAAAGTTAATACTAAAGAGTAGCTATGGCTTTGGAAAACTTGTACCGGGAACGATCTCTTCTTCCACGTCTTCCAAGAGAAGTCTCTGAAAAGGCACGGAGAGAAAGTCACTAAAAAACAAAACAAACAAACAAAAAAACCAACAACCCCCCCCAAAACCCAAAACCAACCCCAAAAGTCAGGGAAAGACACGCTGAAAAGGGAACCCCAGAGTCAGCCAGCTCAACCGCCACGCCACGCCGGTGTCCTGGGCAGCGGGGATCCGAACCCGCCAAGCGTCGCCATGAACTTCAGGGCGGATGTCCCTGGCCACGCCCGCGGCCCGGTGGCGGGAGCCCCGGGGTCGGGTGGGGGAGAGGGAAGAGGTCAAGGTGTGGATTAGCGGAGAGTGGCGATCGGGGGCGGGGAGCGGCGACAGGGGCAGCCGCCGCCACCACCGGGGGCTGGGGTAGGGGGTGGGGGACACGCGGGCGGGCGGCCCCGGTGCGAGCGGGCGGGCGGGCGGGCGGACGGGCGGCCCCGGTGCGAGCCGCTCGCGCGCCCGCCGGCTCAGGTGGCGCTTTCCCGCTCAGGTGAGCTCCTCCCGCGCCTCCCATTGGCCGAGGCGCCCGTGGCGCCGGCCAGGGGCGACGCAGCCCCGGTCGAGTTCAGGGTCTAGGGCGGCGCGTCACTTCCGGTAGCGCGGAGCTTGTAAAACACCCTGGAGAGAAAATGGCGGCGGCGGCGGCGGCGGCTTCAGCAGCAGCAGCGGCAGCAGCGGCGGCAGCAGCGGCGCCTCAGTCGCCGCCGCAGCCGCAGCCGCAGCCTCAGCCGCAGCACCAGCACCCGCAGCAGCCGCTCTCCGACGAAGAGCTTTTCCATCAGCTCCGCCGCTACGGCTTGTCTCCGGGCCCGGTGACCGAGAGCACCCGGCCGGTCTATCTCAAGAAGCTCAAGAAGCTTCGCGAGGAGGAGCAGCCGCCGCCGCCGCAGCCACAGCAGCAGCCACCGCAGCAGCCGCCGCGGCTGCTGCTGCAACCGCAGCACCGGGCGGGGGGCCGCGGCCACAAGACGCGGAACAGTAACAACAATAACACGGCCGCCGCCGCCGCCACGATCGCGGGCTCGGCGGCGGGGATGGGACTCCGGCCGGGCTCCGGCGACCTCCCGTACTTGCGGACCCCGGCGGGCCTCGGGCGCCTGTCGGCCTCGGGGCCGGAGAGTCCCGGGCCTGCGGCGGCCGTCCCCAAAGTGCTGCTGGGCTTCAGCTCGGACGAGTCGGACGTGGAGGCCAGTCCCCGGGAGCAGGCCGGCGGCGGCGGCGGCGGTGGTGGCAGCAGCGGCGGTAGTGGTGGCAGCGGCGGCTCGCGGAGGGACCGGGCTGCGGCGCTCCACCACCGCGCCGGGCTCCGAGCGTCCCCGGCGCCCCTGGCCTCCGGCGAGGGGGCGCACGGCGAGCGGAGGAAGCCCCACTCGTGGTGGGGGACGCGGAGGCCCGGCGTCCTCGAGCCGGCGCTGTCGTCGGGGAACGACGGGGCCGCCGCGGCCGCGGAGGACGGGGACGTGGACGGGGCGGACGGCGGCGGCTGCGGCGAGAGGGATCCCGGCGAGGCCGACGAGCCGCGGTGGGCGAGCCGAGCGGTGAACGGCAGCCGGCTCCTGGCGTACAGCTGCCGGGAGCACTACTCGGACTCGGAGGAAGAGGACGACGGCGGCGGCGGCGGTGTGGTCGGGGCCTCCTCCTCCACCTCCTCCGGTGGCGGCGGCGGCAGACAGGTATTCAAGGACGACTCCCTGGCCCGGCATCGACCCAGACGGAGCCATCCTAGTAAGCCTTTCTCGGCGCTGACGGCTAAATCTGGCGGCAGCCGGCAGGAGACTCCGGTGCAGGGAGGGGGAGGACTCGCGATGAATGACAGGGCGGCTGCTGCTGCTGCTGCCGCCGCCGTCGCCGCCGCCGCCGGGAGTCTAGACAGGAGCCGAACCCTGGAGGAGGAGGCGGCGGCGGCCGAGCCGGGAGGAGGGGGGTGCGAGCCGCTGGACGCCACCAGCCCCGTTCCTCGGTACCGCGCGGGCGCCAAGAAGCTGGCCCCGCCGGGTCCTGACATGGACTCCTCCACCCTGGAGCCGCCCACGGGGTCCCTGCTCAAAACCAACAACCACATAGGCGGTGGCGCCTTGGGCGGCGGCGGCGTGGATCCCCCCAGCGGCTACCCCAACAGCCTCCCTCCCGGTGCCGCCGCCGCCGCCGCGCCCCCGACCTCACTCAGGATCAATCACGCCAATCATACCGGCTCCAATCACACCTACCTGAAGCACGCCTACGGCAAGCCCAAGCTGTGCGAGCCCGAAGAGGAACTTCTCCAGCAGTTTAAACGGGAAGAGGTGTCCCCGACGGGGACTTTCAGTGCTCACTACTTGTCCATGTTTCTCCTGACTGCCGCCTGCCTGTTTTTCCTCATATTGGGACTGACTTACCTAGGAATGAGAGGGACGGGAGTCCCCGAGGATGGAGGTCTCAGTAAGTATTAAGTAATCCCGGAGGGCCCAGGTTTTATCCATTGCTGCTGGTGGTGACCTTTACCTGCAAGGAATGATGGGTTTAACCACGAAAAGGCTACGGGGGAGACACCACGCATCATCTTTCTTTTTTGAGAAGGAACAGGATTACCAGAGTCAGAGTGGTATCTTAGCACTGGTTTTTAAGTTTTTCCGCACGGTGTGTTGTTAAATTCAAAACAGCTTATCGAAGAAGGAAACAGTACCGGTAAAAGGCACTGGAGTGTCTTAATGTCTTTTTAGTTTTAAATAACTGCAGATGTCATTTGCTCATGAGGTTTGGAATATTACCATTTTTAAGCAGGGCCATACATGCAGTGTTTTCTTTTTTCAATGCATTATGGTTGAAGGTCACAATGTACAGTGTGTTGAAGTTGTGGTACACACAATATAGGTAGCTGTCTAATTTCTTTAAAGAGAATGTGTTGAGAAGGCAGCAGGGCGCGCCTCTTAATTGACTTCTCAGTCCAAAGCCCCTCCCCTCCCACCCGTGAAGAAAGTCATGGTAACTTGGCGCGTGGATCTTGGGGTCAGCTTTACTTGGCCAATGACTGTAGGCAGGTGTGTGCATTCATTGAGCTCGAGCCTGTACTGAGTACTGAGTGATCAAGACAACAGTAATAGGTCAGACCATTCAGAGAAGATAACGGTTGTGTGTCCCGTGAAGACACAAGGATGAAGTCATTGGGGTGTGCTCTTTCAGATTGCATGGTCACAGGGGTACTGTTGGAGGTACCCAAAAAGTAGCATTGTAGGGAGAGGGCCATCTGGCCAGGGATGGCCAGAAGGGAAAGGCCTTGAATGGGGCCAGAGACTTGCTGTAGGTTCCTGTGGTTGGAACTTCCTCTTCCTCACGTGGAAAACCATGCGAATATTGACTAGGATGAGGTTTATTAAGATTGGACATAAATTAGTGGATAATGGACCGTTATGTTTCTTCCCATTTCCCCTGAAGATTTTCTCCTAATGTGCATTTACAGTACCATGATTGGTGTTTATAAAGCTGGCTTACTATATAGTTCATTTCAGAATGATGGGATGGATGCAGTTAGCGGAGTCAGTAGTGGGAGCTTTGGTTTCTGTATAACAAGTCCAAGGTAGTAAATACATAAATGACCACAGTATTGTTTAATTACAGGCTGGCAAGAGCAGCCCTGGCTTTAATTGGCTCTCTGGGAGCAAGAGTGATGTACTGTGTCCTGCCTTAAATATTTGAGAGGGCCACACTAGCACTCTGGAAGTCAGACTCTGAAGTCAAATGGCATTCCGTGACAGGGGGACCCGCTTTTGCAAGTTTGTTTTTCTGGCCCTGTGTCGTCTGTCTGGCTGTTACCCGAACCCCAAGTGCTCTACATGGAGTGTCTCCCCCCGACCCCTACCTGAAGTGTCTTTCCCCGTCTTCCCAACAGCTCTCAGAGAAAGGGATTATCTATATCTGTCATCTAAGAGTAGAAATACCTTCCAGCTTTGTACTGTGAGGGTCAAAGGCGATGATTAAACATGAGATGATATTTATTTAGAGGTTCAGATGACATTTGCTGTATTTTTGGTAAATTACAGTTTATATGTGAGAAATAGGTATGAATGTAAATTATGTTTACTGTGCTTTTTCATCTGTTTAACATTTAACATCATTAATTCTGTTGGACACACCTTGAAGCCGTTGATGCAGAGGTTGAGTCACAGCATGAGGAATCACTTTGGGACCTGACGTACTGTGAACCAGGGTAGAAGTGCTTGCTAGTTCTGCTAGCCTGCTCACTTAATGGCGTTAGGGTTTTCAGAGTGACTGTCTTCACTCCTTATGTTCTGAATCTTTTGTCATATTTTAATGTTTAGCCATAGCTTTCATTGGTCAAATAGTGTGATTAAGTTTTACTTTAAGCAATACTTTCACCAGAAGATTGTAGGGTTATATGTGACCGTAAGCTTTTATTAGTTATCTTTTAAATTACATAATGTATACTGGTCTTTTAAATGTTCTTTTTTTTTTTTTTTGAAGTACAAAGTTCTTAAGTGTTTTGGTCTTTGCAATTTTTTCATTAGTATCGTAGTGAAACTACTTTTACTCATTAAATTTCTGAGTTTGCTTTCTCGTCGGTAGAGTTAGGTGTCAGCTAAGATGAGCTAAGCTTTACCAGTTCCAAGGATTCACATTTTAACTCTAAGCTGCTATCAGATCAGCTCACACATTAGCCCTCAATAACACTGTCCTACAGATGATTGAATCATGACAGCTCACTAAAAGAAAAGAGAGAACAGAATAGATTGCCTATTGTAGACTCGTGGTTGTTATTTAAAAATCATTCTTCAACTACAAAAGACATGATTTTTTGTAAACAATTTGAAGAGAGATGAAGCACAAGATGAGTATAATTATATATCCCCTCTTCCTAATTTCCTACCCATTCCTGGTCATTTATCACAGCAACAGTAGCTCCTTTCAGAACTTTCTTCATACTTTCCATGTAAATTTAGGTGGGTTGGTTTTCATCCCGATTGTGTGTGTAAGTTGTACTGTAAGTGCCTACCTTGCCATTAGCTTTTAAACCAAGTTGAGGGTTGAACAGTATGTGGTTATATGGCAGATGAGATTGCCTTCAGAGCCGACATCCCAGAGAGAAAGATGGACAAGTAAAAGTAATAGTTTATTATTACGTTAGCCCAAGGAAATGCTGGTATCTTTAGGTAGGTGGAGGCGGGGTGGGAGTGTGTAATCCTGTGTACAGGGAGGCAGGCCTCTCTGAGGAGGTGACACACAACCCAGGATCAGAATGGCCTGGAGGGTTAGCCATGGTCAAGAGGAACACTCTGGCAGATAGAGCAGGCTGAAGGGGCAGAAAGAGTGGCCAGTGTGGCTGGGACTGCGAACGTGAGGGCACCGGCACATGGTGTAGTCAGTTTGGGCATGGGTGAAGTCTTCACGGAAGAGTCTGAATTTTAAGTGACATCATTCTGTATGTGTTAAGCAACTTGTATTTTCATTTACCATTATATCATAGGTATCTTTTCCATGTCCTGATTTAAGTGTAAAGATATATTTTAAACATTTCTCTCATCACAGGTCCTTTTCTTATCCTGTAAAGTGCTAAAATCTGTGCTATCCTAAAAATGTTCGTGTCTATATTCTACTCTAGCTGCTGCTCTCTTCTCAGCCAAGACATTCATTCTTTCCCTCTCCGCTCGTCATTTAAGTTTTGTCTCTCCCCCACCCCCCAAGCGATTCTACTGTCATCCGTCCTTCTGCAGGTCACCAGTTACCTAGCTTCCAGTTCGCTTCCTTTGGTCACTCAGTGCACTGCCAGCTCCCTTGGATGTCCACTCCTACAAACCTGCACATCGCCGCCACTGTCCCCCGGTTTTCATCCTGGCATCTGCCTCTGCTGTAATAGGTTTAGTCTGTGGAACTTCATCTTTGGTGCCATCTGTTATACGCCCCTAGGGTGTCTGATCCGTTCTCACCTGGAACACCTCTCACTCTGTATTCTCTCATAACTGTCTCTTCCGAAGGCTGGACTTACCTGTGTGTTTATTGCACGTCTTCTGAGTGTCCCAAGAACCAGCACCGTCTGGCATTACCTGTCTTGTCCCCTTACTCTTGCCCCTCTCTTCTGTTTTGATAATGGTGCTTCCATACATACCTACCCAGAGCTCGAGAGAGAGCTTGGTTTTGCTTGGTTCCTTCCTTCCCTTCATCTTCTTTCCTGATGGATTTGGATGTCTAGTAACTCTAGTCGCCATGCATCTTTCGAATCTTTGTTATTGTGATGTTTGGTTTTTTGAGACAGGGTTTGTCATTGTAGCCCTGGCTCTCCTGGAACATGCTGGCCTTGAACTCACCGAGATCCACCTGCCTCTGCCTCCCGAGTGCTGGAGTGCTGGGTTTAAAGGCGTGCACCAGCCCCGCCCGGCTCACTCTTTGTATCTATCACTTCTGCTTTTAGGTTAGTTTCGGCCTGAACTCAGATAACCTCAGAGCCCCTGCTTCTCTTTTGGCAGTGAGTGCCCTTCCAATGGTTCCCTGCAGAGCAGTATTTCTAAAGCCTGCATGTGCCTAGTCACTCGCTACAAGTTACTCGGTGACTTTCTCTTCCTTACTGGCCGAAGTGAAATTCGGTTAACCTGTCCTGAGGTTACACTTGTCCTTTCTACTACCTTCATTTCCTCCTAGTCATTGAATGTGTAATGGCATTTTGTGTCTTTGGACATATTATTCCCTTCCTTGGGAATAGTTTCTTTTCTTCTCTACTGTTTATTCTTGAAAGTGTGCTTTGTGAACACTTCATCCTGTTTATCCAAGTTTGGACCAGTACTTTGTGCTCAAATAAGAGCTTCTGCATCCTTCCTAGCATTTGTTACACTGTATGATGTGTGAGTCTACCATGGCAGGCAGATTATACTCTTCAGTTAATCTTCCTGTAGGTCAGGTACCGGCTTTATTATTCAGTTTTAGGTTTGAATTTCAGTTCTCTCTCTGTTCTGTGACGCTACTAGAAATATACTTGTCTCATGTTAAAAAATGAGAGTGTTTGATACCTCCCCTGGGTGGCTTTAAGTGATAAATGAGATAATGTATGTCAGATGTTTAGTGTTATTAAAGAGGATAGAAATCACTGTAGTATCCTTGGGTCACAAATTTGTGACCCAGTCAATGTTGAATAAATGATCACATATAAAGTACCCAGCACAGGCCCTCTGTATGTGTAGGTTTGACATCCATAGATTTAACCAAAAATATTTGACAGAAATTATCATCTAAACACGTACTTTGTTGTTGCCTAAACAGTACAGTACAATGACTGTTTATATAGCAATTAACATAAATGTATGTGATAATTATATTTATGTACTTTGTGTGTATATATATTGTATAAACATGTACTTTGTTATTGCCTAACAGTATGGTACAGTGTTTATATAGCAATTGACATAAATTTATGTCATGATTTATATTCAATTATTTATGTAGTAGTCTGCATTAAAAGTATTGTAGAGATGATCTAGAGTACAGAAGTGGATGAATGGAAGCTATATATAAATACTGTGCCATTTTACATGACAATTTCCAGTCTAGGAGCCCCAGTCTTCATTTGAACGGAACTACTTTAAATCTACACTGAGGAGCACATTGTGTATCAGTTGTTAGTTACTCCCATAAGGGTGTGTAAAAGTAACCCATTCCCATAGAAATTTGGACTACATCAAGTTCAGTCATAGGACGTTGTTAAGAAACAGGTAATTATGTGACGAGTACCATGCTTTAATAAATGGGGGAGAATTCACTGTATCAGTGAAAATATCAGAAGCCTGAAGTCCAAGTTTGGCCAAGGTCAGTTGGTTAAGCAGTGGGAGCCCATGGAGGGCTGAGAGCAGAGAGCTGCCGCGGTGAGGCTACATTGTTTCTCCGGTACTGGAGCAAGATGGTAGAGTAATGGAGACAAGGGGCAGGATGTTAGGAAACTTAGGTGATTGGGATTGACTAGGGCTTAAGAGAATTGTTTTGAAGAAAGAAATCTGCGTCTTGATTGTTCTTCATTTTCTGTATTCAGAATCAGAATTTGTGATCCTGAGTCTGAGTGACTTAGGAAGATTGACACCATAGAGAAGGGTTAGAGATGCAGAGGAGGGCTCTTGTTGGGAGAAAGGTGGTGTGGAGAAAATGCCTTTAATTTAGGCGTGTCTTTTGAGTTCAGTGGAACTGCCCTGTGCGTTACTGCAGAAACAAGGACTGCTTCACAAAGTTGATTACTTGGTAAGAAAACAATCCTTTCAGACCTCCTAAGAATATTCCTGTAAATCACAGATGTTTGGATATACCAGTTTGATGATTTTAGAAATTAAAAATCTGCTCTGTGAGAATGTCTGTCTTTTGAAAATTATCTGTAGACTAATTTAAAATTAGAAATCATCAGTGAGAACTTGTTTATCTTATCCTCATGGAAGTAAGTGGTTTGAGGAAACACTGGCGGAGAGAAAACACTGGCGGAGAGAGCGTGTGTGTAAAAATTGGCACTTTGACTTGCTAGCTTTTGAACTAAAGATAGGTTAGGTACCGTAATCCTCAGCATCCTCATTGTGAAGTAGACCAAAGTGGGGATAACAAGGAATGCATATAAAGTAAAGTTTGGTATGTGGCTATAGTAATCACAACATTAACCCTGTGTGTGCTGTATTTCAGACAAAACCCTCTTTAATCCTCATGGATTAATCCTCATGGAGCTGCTTCCCTGCTGTAGAGATGGACAGACAGCAAAGGTTAAGGAACTTGCTCAGGGTCATGCAGCAGTCCTGTATGGACAGGAGAGTCAACATGCTAGATTGCCTTTATGTGTGTCAGGACATAAGTGTTCAGCCCATCTTCTCTGTGACTGTTAGCCAGAAAACTGTGAAGAGTTGTGGGTGGGTTAAACAGATTGGTGTGTGCCATCCAAGAACTGCTAAAAATGATCTCTCAACTGTTAGGGATTGTGTGGGACCACTTACTCTCACCTAAGATTAATTCATAGATATGTGGGGAAGAGGTGTCTGCTATAATACAAACTGCAATACTTTATAATAGATAAAGCTAGAACAAGATTTCTAGCTTTGGAAATAATACTTGCACAGTTATAAAACTGGTGGGAAAGTAGTGGTCTTATCATATAGATTACCAATATCAAACGAATTGTTTTCTAGGGTTTATCTTTAAGTGATAGAGTTTTAGATACATAGCATCTGTGGTTTTCCTTTTTAACTAAACTTCGTGTTGTCCATTTATTTTTATGTTTGTCTTCATGGATAGGAAATGTTCTACATCAGCGGTTCTCACCTGAGAGTCACATGTCAGATCTCCTGCACAGCAGATATTTTTATATTACAATTCATAACAGTAGCAAATGTTATGAAGTAGGAATGAAATAATTTTTTGGTTGGGGGTCATAACAACACAAAGAACTGTATTAGAGGGTCGAAGCATTAGGAAGGTTGAGGACCACTGGTCTACAGTGTTGATATACACTTTAAAAATTAGATGTTTTTATGAATCCTCAGAGTTGTGAGGACTCGGGTTTGGTTACTATGCAACAGTGTTTGGATTTGTATATTGTAAATTTTGAAACATAACTTTAAAAAATAGTTTCTGCACATTTGAGTGCCTTATGGTAAAGCTCACCACAACATACACTCTGTATAAAGGAGGAGTTGGATAATTCCACTGCTAAGTGTTAGTGTGGGTTGATCATTCCTTCAGCCTATTTTTGGTACCACAGTTTCTCCAGTGAGAATTGCATCTATACATCACACAGTTTTAATGTAGATATTATTTCATGCGAGTTTTTAGAAGTAAGTTTTTTTTAAAGAAACATGGAGAATAAATGTGCCCCGAATGAAAATGTTATAAATCTGAACATTTACTGCTAAGTTCAAGATGTTCTAGAAGTATTCTTATGCTTATGACAAAATGTCTTGTTTGTTTAATTATCATTTCAATTGTCCCTTTTAGAATTTGAGGACTTGGTTGATAAGAGGGAACATTAAGAACTGTGTGTGGCCGATTTAGTTTTTATGAGAGTAGTTGCTGCAATCCCTGTGAGAGACTGGGACGCAGAAGACATGAGACGCGCGTGCGTGCGTGCCTGCGCGTGTACGAGGGTCCTGCGGCTGAGTTAGGGAGGCCCTGCAGCTCCGCCCGCCCGCCCGCCCGCCCGCGCTGCTGCCCTCCTGCCTCGCTGTCAGGTGGCAGTGCTCGCTGGGGCTCAGCTGCCGCCAGTGTTGGGGAAGGAGGTCACTCAGAACCCTCAGCCCTGCTTCTTCTGTCAGTGGAAAGCACAGTCAGATAAGCCTGTGTCCAGCCAGCGACTTCCATAGGGATTTTACACGAGTGAGTTCAAGGAACCTGAGGTCGTTACACTCACCTCTAGTACTGTCAGTCAGAATCCTCTAGCTATAGTAGTGTAATTTAAGAAACACTTGGTAGGCTCAGTAAATAATGAAAACTTGGCTAAATCTATAGTCCTTGATACTTTGAAACTTGTCTCTTAGACTGTCTGAGTAGATAAAAGGGAGCTGTGGTTTCATATCACCTAATTAATGCCTTCCTTATTTCCCAGACTGAAGAACCTTTTATTTTTAGAGTTACATTATTGTGATACATCATAAAATACAACCAGCAGCTAGATTTTAACGGTGCTGACCACCAGAAGGTAGATTTGCAAGTCAGAGAGATGGTACATTAATGTAAAATGCAGAACTGAATTTGAGGCAGAAAATAGATTTAAAAATGTAGGCGGGTATTTTACTCAGATGCTTTAAAGGAACAGAACTAATAGAATGAGTGTACCTTTTGAAAAGGAATTATCCGATTGGCTCACATGACAGTGGCTGGGTAGTCCAACAGTAGCTGTTTTCATGCTAGGAAGGCTGAGGACCCCGCAGCTGCTCAGTCCTCAGAGCTCAGTGCCTTCCTCAGCAGCCCCAGCCTGACACTGAAGGCCTGGAGGCCACCCGAGCTACTGCTGTGCAGTCCGGCTGGAAGGCCTACGATCCCTGGTAAGCAGAGGACGGTAGCAACCGCAGCAGCGGCAGCATGATTGATGCATTCACCAGCAAGGAGCAAGGCAGCCAGGCAAAGCAGCACTTTTCCCTCTCTTTATATCTAGGCTGCAACCTAAGGTGCTGCCTGCCCACTTTAGGGGAGGATTGTCCTCCCTACTTCTCCTTCCTGGAAATGCCCTCCTAGACATGGCGCAGTTGGATCTTAGGGGAAGTGTCTGCTACTGCTAGCTGAGGATTAGTACCAAACAAGTGTTTGCTTCTTAGGTGCTCTTCTGATAAAGCAGGATGAGTTTTCTTATACCAAAGTGGGAAGATGAGGTTTGTCCCAATGCATACACAGTCCTAAGTTAGAAGGAATTTAAAGTGCATTAATATCTCCAGTCTCCTAGATAATTTGTGTGAGACATAGTATGACATTTTCATTCCATTTTGAATTTGAAATATCAATGTTGTGATTTATTTGACCAGAATCATTCAGTAGAAATATAATACAAGTAATATATTCAGTCAAAACTTTTTAGTGGCCACGTTAAGGTATAAAAAAAGGAAATGGGTAAACTGAATACTAGTAATTAACTTTAATTAATCTAGTATAGCTAGAAAGTCATTTTTGACATAACCAGTGTAGAAGATACTGATGAAATATTTTATGTGCTTTTTTGGTGTGTACTAGGATTCAAAATCAGGGAGTCTTACACATAGTATAACTCAACAGACTAGTGACATTTCCAGGGCTCAGTAGACACATGTGGTTAGGAGATCTAGACTTCCCTGAGGTATATTATTGGTTTAACTAGATCTCATGATTACTAATTCTAGGATGATTACAATGTGCCATGCACTTGGTTCTATATAATCTTACAGTTAATCTAGTAATATGATGTAGGTCGTGTTATCAATTTACAGATACAAATAATGACATACAGAGTTCTTTGCTAACTGGGATCTACAACTCTTCTGATCTTAAAACCCTTGTTGTATTTTCTGTGCCGCGCTAGTTTAGAACACAGACAGACAGGGCAGGGGGTGAGTGGCGTTCAGTTCTGTCCTGTGCTGTTCTGACTCACTCTAGTACCTGACTCTATTCTCCTTACTAAGCAAGGCCCCGGATGCCTCTTGGCTTGATGTACCAGTACTCCTCCCACCTGCTCTCATAGTATTGGGGATGGTCCTCTATGCTCACGTTACCATTTCCAGTTTAAATTGCTTTCTGTTCCTCTTGAAACTAGACATAGAAATGACTAGTGAGAGGAGGGAGAAGTCAGCTCTTGTTGGGAAGAGAGAAAACTAATGACCAGTGAGGCTTGTGTCAGGTAAAGGGTTAACTTGGTTGGTATTTTGAGAAAGACTTCTGGGAAGCTGTCACTCATGTTGAGTTATAGACAATTTATATCGTTTTATAGTGTATTATATAGCAGCCTCTTTTGTACAAAAGAAAAACAGGCAACCTCTCCTTTTTGCATTGGTCAAAAAAACCTGAATTATGTGTAAGACATCTTTAACTTGGAATTCCCACTTCCCTATGGGGCGCTGACTACGGCTCATCAGTAGAGCATTTGCCTGGGTCTGAGGTCTGAGGTCAGTCTCAGCACGCCAAACAAAGCGGGAATGGAGAGCAGTATTCTTCTGGTTATAGGATCACGGCTTGCTCGCTTTTTCTTTTTTGTTCTTTCTCCCTTTGCTTCTTGTTTGTTTGTTTGATGTGTGTCTGTGTACCACATGCATGCCTGCTGCCCAAGAGGCATGGGATCCCCTGGAACTAGAAATGAGATGTTCATGAGCCACCGTTTAGGTGCTGAGAATTCAACCCAGGTCCTCTGCAGGAGCACTGAGTGCTCTAACTGCTGAGCCAACTCTCATTCTTTCCTAAAGCGAACACCTGTGTTGTTTAGTGAGTTTTCTTACTTTCTGTGGAGATTTCAAATAGACACCGAGTTTCATCACTTACTGCTTAGTTATGACACTGTAGTATGAGTCCTAGAGGAAAATAAATAAAAATATGTGAGCATGCTATTTGAGTATGTTTTAAAACTAGAGTGTAATAGGGTGTGCAGTTTGGTAGAAAGCAAACGTATCACTTCAAGTGGAAAAGATTCAAGTGGAAAGTCTCCTAGCTAGAGCAGATACTACGTGAATATAGTAAATAGCTTGTTTTATACTTTACAAGACTCTTAGATGTTCTTACACAGTTAACTCTACCCATCTGTTACAAGGGTTCTATGCCCACCCCGTTTATATATGAGGATTGTGGTTCTTGAGAGGAAAGGATAGAGCTGAGGAATCAAAGCTTCTAAAGATAAAATCATTTCTGCCACATAGACCATCTTGGATTTGGAAGGAGTTTCAGAGTTGTACGCTGCTTTTTGCGGAGGAGAAATTTGGGAGGACTTTGGTTATCCAAGTCTCTTCAGGTGTAAGGACAGCTGTAAGAAACTGAGGCTTCAGCCGGGCGCTGGTGGCGCACACCTTTAATCCCAGCACTCGGGAGGCAGAGCCAGGTGGATCTCTGTGAGTTCGAGGCCAGCCTGGGCTACCAAGTGAGTTCCAGGAAAGGTGCAAAACTACACAGAGAAACCCTGTCTCGAAAAGTGAAAAGCGAGAGAGGGGGGAGGGAGGAGAGGAGAGAAAGAGTGCACCCCCTAAAAACGAAAGAAACTGAGGGTTTTACTGTGACTGGATTTGTAATTATAAACATTTAATGATGACTTTGTTCAAGGGGCCCTAAGTCTATGTATGGATGCCTCTGTCTCTTGAGTACTAAAATGTTTAGCTTTGGATTGCATTATTTGGTTCTTAAAGCTAACAGCTGAGTGGTCCATGCTGGGCATGCCACAGACACGTGCTACCTTCAGCCTTACTCAGAGAAACTTCTTTTTGCAGTGCATGTTGGTGAATGCTAAGATTCTTGGCTGTTCAGAAAGCGACAGTGAATGTTCAGCCTTAAGCAGATCATCTCTGCCCTCCCCTTTAAGGCTTGGATGTCACAGAGAAGGGATGGGAAATAGGAAGAGTCAGAAGGTGGAGAGAAGGGCATGGGCGGCGACTGCAGTCCTGAACTCACGGCTGCTGCTGCTGCTGCTTCATTGCCCTGCACAAGAGTGGACCTGAAGTAGTGTTGGGTGGGGGCTCAGGAAACCCTCTCCCTCCTTCTCAACTGCGGGCTCCCGAATGATCCTGGAGGAGAGTCCTGTCTTCTTCAGGGGGTACCCACAGGCCAGCCCACCAGGCTCCATTGGCTAGTTCCATACCCGTGTTTACAGAGACCACCCTGGTTGAACTCGGGGTCACAAAACAAAACAAAAGGCCTGGCAAAGACCCGGTGGGAGGCTTGACAGGAGTGGTGGGGAGCTAAGAGAGGATGGAGCTGAGAGTAACCAGATGTATTTCATGGACGAAATTGCTGAGGAACAAATGCGGTTACCCCGAAGTCCGGTACAGCAACAAAGCCCCCGACAGCCGTTTCCTATCCTCATCTTGTTCTTTAGACGAGGAAAAGAATCTTTGGAAGGTTAAGAGACTCTGAGGTGTGTAGGTGGCAGAACCAAGGTTTGAGTACAGATGATCATACCAGGTGTCTTGATCCTGTGTCCTAAGGGGGTATTAGTGATGGGCAGCCATAGTGGACGGTGTAAAGGGACAGAAACTAAATTCGTTTTATCCAGGATTTTAAGGTTGTTTGCTTAGACTTTAGAGAATAAAGGATTAGCCATGTTGATTTGTTCAGAGTATCATTATGCAACTGGCAAGTTCAGTTCTTGTGTGTGGTTCCATGAAGTTAAGCTCTGGAAATCAGAGCATAAAGCAGACAGAGACTGAACATTTTGGTCAGAAATGCAGAAATGCAGTTGAAAACTCCTTAGATGTGGAAGGTCCATATGGTTCCAGAAAGGCCACTTTTTCCTTTCAATGCTAGATTAGGTTATTCTTCTAATACCCGAGGACGCTTTAAAACAGTTAGACTTACTTCACCATTAAGGTCACATCTGGAATCTGAGGTATTCCATAAAAGCTCTGTGGGAATAAAGGGAGCTGAAGGAATAACACAGTGCTCAAAAGCTCCACAGAGTGCAGTGTACTTGAACAAAGAACACTTCGTGAGTTGGGGGGTCTTCAGAACCCGAAGAGACTTGCGGAGCTTCAGTCTACACAGAAGTCAGGGCCAGCCTGGGCAATGCTGTCTTTTATTTTTATTTCATTTTTTTCTTTTTCTTTATTCTTATATGGTAAACCCCACTCATCCTTTGCCTGGTATATATATAAGAAGGCAATTGACTTAAAATGATATGTTTTTATTTATTCTTCGAGAATTTTATACATGCATGGATGTATCTTGATCATATCCACCCCAGTCCTTTCTCCCTGTCTCAATTTCGTGTCTAGTCTTCCTTTTCATTTTCTTCCCAATTTTTCTTTCCCCCCTCACTGTCCTCCCTGCTGAGTCCAGTTAGTATTGCCAGATGCTCATGGGTCTAGTTCAGTCCCTGGACTATGAGCAGCCTGCCAGGGACCACACCCCTGAAGAAAACTGACTCCTCCTAGCTGTCCTCAGCTGCCAATAGCTCTTCAGCTGGGGGTGGGCCTTTGTGAGCACGTCGTCTGCCTGGTCCACGCCGTGGTGTTGGCTGCTTTGATCTTGATCTTACACAGACAACCACAGCTGCTGAGAGGTCATGGGTCTAGCAGCCCAGCTGTGTCCAGAAGACACTGCTGACAGCAGTCCTCCCGAACTTGGGGCTCTCACAATCTTTCTGCTCCCCTTTCCGTGATATTCCCATAGCACTGATGCGGGTGGAGCAATAAAAAGGTGTCATTTATGGTTGAGCATGCCACAGACAATTATAGGCAGAGTTGTCTAAGGCTATCTATCCTCTGGAGCATGAATAACTAACTCATCAGTAGCTACATCTCCCACTTTCTTCCCACTAGTAGCCTGCAACTGCCCCAGCCCCCCTGGTCAGGTGGGGCCGTGAGTCCCTCCTCCGCTGAGAGCTGGACGTTTATGTGCTGCTCATCGTGTGCAGGTCCTCTGTAGGCAACGGCTCTTACCGTGAGTTGTTCATGAGCGCCCTAGCCAGAGTGCAGCGCTAGGATGGTTTTTCAGGGCTTTGCTCCCCAATCATCCAGCTCTTAGGTTCTTCCCACACTTCTTGGCTCTTCCCTGAATCTTAGAGGAGGTAATAAGGGCATCCCATTTAAAGCTCAAGCTCTCAGCTGCCACTCAGCCCCTCGCTCTCAGCACCTTGACCAGCCACGATTCTCTGAATTAGCTGGCAGCCATTGCAAAAAGACATTTCTTTGGTCCAGGTTGAGGGCACCGTGAGTAGGAGGCTCATTCCTTGGGCCTTGCCCTCCCTGGTCATGGAACCTTGACGGAGAACTTTCTCCTGCACGTGGACCTCAGGTCCCATCAGAAATCGGTTGGTTGCCTCCCCCGACAGCCATGCCACTATCGCACAAGTGAGCACCCCTGCCTGGCAAGTTGGCAGTGTTGTGTGCACGGTGCAGAGCCAGGAGCCGTCCCTGTTTAGTTTGTTTTTTCCTCCAGCTGCCTGTATGTAGCCACTTCCGGCACTCTGAAGACTAGCCAGCAGGGTGAAGCTTCCCATTCGGTTCCAGCCTGCTTTATGTAGATTCTGCAGCCACGGGGTGAGGCACCTTTAGCGAGCGGTAGGGTCTTATCATCCCGCTCTGTTTGGTAACCAAGGGCAGTGGCCATAATCTGTCTACTTTCGAGGTCCTCGGTCGCCTTGCTAGCCAACACCACAGGGAGGTGCCCTACAGCAGGCACGGAGATTTTCATTTATTACCCATGGCTTCAGGATTAGCATTCTCCACCCATGCATGGGATGTCTATTCAGTCTTGGAAAAATCGTGTGTTTAATGAATGTATAAAGTAGTGAGTGGCCTGGCCTTTTGTTAACTCCCTCCATGTACTCCATTCTCTCCGCCTTCCGCCTTATTCCCGTTAAAAACTTGGAGCACTCAGTTACTCCCTCTCTATTCCATGTCACATGTATTCTACCGTCCCTGCCCCCAAGCCCTCTTACTCCCACCCACTGCGGTCCCTTTCTCTTTCAGGTCTAGACATTTCAAGTTAAAGCTAACAATTCCAAACTATGATCTACAGTTGAGAGAAAGCATGTCGGCGTTTGACTTTCTGGGGTGGCTAGGTCACCTCAGTACAGTATTTTCCAGTTCCAGCCATCTTCTCGCAAGCTTTATTTCATTTTTCTTTATAGCTGAGTAAAATTCCACTGTGTACATGCACCGCTTTTTCATTATGCGTTTCTCACTTGATGAACGAACATCTAGGCTGGTTCCATTTTCCAGCTGTTGTGAGTAGAGCTTTGTTGTCCCCAAAACCTGGCTACCTAACATTTGGTTGGAATATTCTTCTTTCTACGTTGTTAGATCGGACTTGCTGTTCTGTAGCAGATTTTACACCTGTGTTCGTGACAGATGTTGATATGGGAATTCCTTATAATAATGTCTGGTTTGGGTGTGAAGAGTAGTCTGTCTTCTGGAGGGTAGTGTAGACAGTTGGGTGAATTCCTTTAATAATGTCTGGTTTGGGTGTGAAGAGTAGTCTGTCTTCTGGAGGGTAGTGTAGACAGTTGGGTGAATTCCTTTAATAATGTCTGGTTTGGGTGTGAAGAGTAGTCTGTCTTCTGAAGGGTAGCGTAGACAGTTGGTAAATTCTTCAAGTTTTTAGTAAGATTCCAGTAAACTCACCTAGGCCTGGTGTTTTCTGTTTGGGGAAGTTATTAATTACTGATTGAGTTTCATTTTATTTTCACTTATTCCTTTCCTGATGTGCTTTATTTCTTTAGATCCAAGTTCTGAACCTGAATCCTTTTTCTTTTTTTAGACAGGGTTTCTCAGTATAGCTTTGTGCTTTTCCTAGAACTCATTCTGTAGCCCAGGCTGGCCTCGAACTCAGAGCTCCACTTGCCTCTGCCTCCTGAGTGCTGGGATTAAAGGTGTGTGCCACCGCCACCTGGCATATAGTTTTTTTTTTTTTTTTTTTTTGGTTTTTTTTTTTTTTTTTGGTTTTTTTGAGACAGGGTTTCTGTGTAGTTTTGGTGCCTGTCTTGGATTTTGCTCTGTAGACCAGGTTGGCCTCGAACTCACAGGATCTGCCTGTTTTTGCCTCCCAGAGTGCTAGGATTAAAGGCGTGCGCCACCACTGCCGGCTCCTTTTTCTTTCCTCTAAAGGACTTTTAACATTTCCTGCAAGTCATTTTTTTGGGGGAAGAAATTCCCTCAAGTTCTGTTGTCCTGAGAAAGTCTGAACTAATTCATTCATTCATTGAGTGGGTCTGGCTGTTTAACTTAAGGTGTCACCAGACTGCTCAGGCTGATCTTGAACTCACTCGGGCAGGCATTGAACTTACAATCATCCTGATCCTGCCTCAGCTTCCTGAGTGGCTGAGATTGAGGTCTGTGCCTTCGCTTCCCACGTACCCATGACCATTGATCTCTTCAGTTTCTGGAGAGCAGTTTACCCTGTGATATCACTTCTGTTGGGACAGTAAGAAGAGTTAAGTTTTTTGGTTTAACAGTAATAACCTCAAATTTTCTCATAGGTCGGACTAAAAGCAGATTTTTGGTAGTATTTAACATCACCCATAAGTATTTCTTGTTTTGCTTTGTAAAATAGTTTTTAAAGTAAATATTTATTTGTATTTCTATTTCCTCTATAATACATGGAAATTTCAAACGAGGTTGTAGGACTCAGTACTCATGTCCCATTGCCTACTCCTACTGCTTACAATTCTCTATCGCTTCGTTGTGGAGCTTATCCTTGTTTTCTTTCGTTGTCCTTCTGTTTTGTTTTGGTTTTTATGTAATTTTTGTGACAGATCCCAGACCTGAGCACAGTCATAATGTGAAGTTTATGAGTAATTTCAATTACAGTCCGATAACTAATTTCTACCTGTTACTTCTTTTAAAAAGAGAAAATCTTCCAGGCATAGTTTCCCTGTGGCCCCAAGGTGACTTTGAATTTGTTAACCTGTACTGGGTGCATGCCACCATGCCCAGGAATCTGTTTCTGTTTTGAGCAAACACGTGACTTCCTGGTGATCATAAGGATGAAAATGGACCATAGTATTCTCTATCATGTACAGAGAATAAGAGCTAACCAAATTCAAACAATGTAATTGGCCTTTTAAATCCTTGAGTACAGTTTTTCTATTTTCTTTGTATTGTTAGTATTTGATACTCACATTTAAGCACTCTTTATTTTATAAAATCATTATAAACTGTTATTTGGAAGACACATGAGATTATTGCCTCTCTTAACAGAGACAATTGGAAAACTTGTCCTCTTTTTTTTTCCCCTCTTCCTTTATTTCATGAATCAACTATTTTAGGTTTGTACCTTTATATTCCAGGTCGGTAAATAGGCTATCGGGTCATTTGTGCCTAGAATAAAGGTAGTGGAGTGTTCCCTGAAAGGACGTCTTAGAGGAGTGGACTGTAAGTGACTTCTGGTTTAAGTATACGTTAACTGTGCTGTGGACTGAGAGCAGATTTAACAGGGCCAAGAGTAATGGTCGAATTGTCAGGAAACAAATGTGCAATTACTGTTGCAAAAGAATGGCCTGCCTTGTTCACTGCCCTTTTTAGATCCGTCTGCCTGACGGTGACATTCAGAAGTGCTTGCCACAAGGTGCAGTGTTCTTCAGCTGTTGGACACCCTCCCTCTTCTCCCCTCCCTTTTACATGTAATCAGGCCATATAACCCCACGCATGTTAGAGATGGGACTCGCAGATTTGAATACCTCTACATAGAAAGAGACAACTCAGAGAGACAATGTAATTTAGGTGGCTAATGCTGCTTAGATGAATGTTTCCTAGGACTCCCAGCTAGTGTCAGGTTACAGTTCCACAGCTGTAATTGGCCGCCTCGGAAAGCCTCTGTCTGGAGACCTTGCTCTGCAGAAGGAACTGAGAGGAGGCCTTAGCTCTGCTCTCACGTCCTATAACGAAGCATAGCTGGCATAGAGCAGAGACTTGTTTGGTAAAATCTCATGTTCAGAGGTAAGGCCGAATGATGTATCACAGTACTGAGTCCGTAAGTTACAGCTTCTAAAAACTGATGTCCCATGGTCAGTACCAAGGGCAGGCAGACCTGTGAACGAGGGGCTTTTGTCAGAGAGGGCTGTGTCATCACGGGACATGCCACTGATAGGATACCCCTTCCTAGGTTGCAAGTAGAGAACTCGGTCGGCATTGAGGAGGACTTGCTGGGAGGCGTTTTCCTCACCTAAGAGCCAACAGCATACCTCCAACAGCAGTCTCCCAGCTGCATTTCAGTTGTTTTCAATGTGTTGTAGCATAAAGAGATGAAAGTTTAATAACTCACAATCAGAAGGTGCTACAGAAAAACGCTCTTTGTAGTTTTTTTTTTCTTTTTGTTGTTGTTTGGTTGGATTTTGTTTTTTGGTTTTTCGAGACAAGAGTTTCTCTGTGTAGCCCTGGCTGTCTTGTAACTCATCTGGTAGACCAGGCTGGCCTCGAACTCAGAGAACTGCCTGCCTCTGCTGGGATTAAAGGTGTGCACCACCACTGCCCAGCTATGCTTTGCTTTTTAAACAAAGTAAAAAATACTTGAGATTTGGTAGTTTTTATAATGAGAAGTACATAGTTTTGTAGTTAGACATAAATAGATTTTAATTTTTTGTCTTGAATTCTGTTTACTAACATGTCTATCTCAAGGAAGTAGCCTAGCCTTTCATGGGTCAGGATCTCTGAACAGAATGTAGTAATGCATTCCCTAAAACTATGGTGTTGTATTAAATGAGGTACTTTGTATGTGTCAGCCAGATTATTCCTTGTACAAGAGCGCTACAGTGTGATTCCTTTTACTCGAGAGAGGCTTGTACAGTGTCATACAGAGGCATGAGTGGACCTTGGTACTGTTAGTGAAGCTTTCGTCTAGGAGACTTAAGCCTTCAAACTTAAGTTCACCACCTCTGTAAGCACCAATTTCTCCAGGATGTCAAGATAGGAAGAGGTTTTGTGGTCTTGTTGGGAAAGAACGAAGCACCAAATAGTTAACTGTCTGGTTGTAAAGATCCTGAGACTACCAGGGGTCTGAGATGAGGAAAGTCCCAGTGAGTTACAGGACTTCCACACCTTCGTGTTGTGGCTGTAGACTGGACACTCGAGGGGGTCTGAGAGATGAGGAAAGTCCCAGTGAGTTACAGGACTTCCACACCTTCGTGTTGTGGCTGTAGACTGGACACTCGAGGCAGAAAGAAAGAAGAGGAGAGCAGACGATGAAAATTACCAGAAGCAAATGTCTAGAATTTTCCTGGGAAAAAACATCTTTCTGTGTTCTATAATTTGCTTTAATTGCAGATACATAGACTAGAAAATGTCAGTGCACAGTGAAGCTAATTGTGTTGATCCAGAGAATGCTGGAGGAAAGCACTCAGTATGTATACCCTTGCTCTTTTTCAGGTCTGTGAGTAGATGGTTATTCACTATGCTTAGGACTCTTCGAATTACCCAGAAAGACTTGCTCCTTATTACATGAGCTAGATAAGAAATGCTTCTAGTTTTCTGAAGTTTCTGTCTTTGAGTAAATAAAAATGTTTAAGATCCTACTTGCTGACCCCCTAAATCGTCTACAACCTGACTTAAGTTTCTTACTGCTTGCTGTCTGTTCCTCTGTAGAAGATTCTGGCTGTCCTGGCCTCTTTCCATCCCAGGAGTAACATACCAGACACGTGACTACCTTTCAGCCTTTGTGTACTTGGCCGTTCTTTCTGCGTCTGACCTTCAGATTTCAGATAGTCACATGGCGCGTTCCTCAGGTGTGTCTATTGAAATGCAGGCTGAGGGTGGCGTCCTCCGATTGTCGTACATAGAACAGCTTCTTTCCATCCAGTCAAGTACTGCTGCCATCCCCGGGACTCAGAGCTGCCTGGCTCCAATGTGCTTTTAGCATTTACTCGTTCGGTGTCTCTTAGAATCTGTGGAAGAGAAGTCCGCAAGGGCAGTGCGTTCCACTGTCCACTTGACACAGCCTAGACGGACCTGGGAAGAGGGAATCTCAGTGAAGGGATTGCCTTTATCGGATTGTCCTGTGGGCACGTCTGTGGGCTCAGCTTCTTGCCTGCCCCCTGGAGCGGTGCCATCCTTGAGTAGGTGGGCCTGGGCTGTGTATAAGAAAGGTAGCTTGAAGAAGCCAGGAAGCAGCGCTCCTTCCTTCATGATCTCGGTTGGCTTCCTAAATGATGGACTGTGACCTGTAAGCCAGATAAACCTCTCTTTCGGGTTGCTTTAGTCTGTTTTCTCACAGCTACAGAGATTAAACTAGGACACATATATTGATTTATTCAGTGCCCATATTTACATTGTCTAGCATGTAATAGTCAAAGCACTTAGTAACCCACGTGGAGTTCTTTGGAAAGGTCATTAGCTTATTTGGTTAAGAATAGTACATACTCTGAAGTATACCAACTCATAGATGTGGTTGTAATTTATTCCTGGTTAGGAATTAAGAGTCATTGATAATGCATAAAGCCCACAGATAACTGGTAAAGGAATTATTTGTTAAGGAATTATATTGAGGAGAACAACTCACAAACACAGGAGGAGGCAAATCTGTCGCAGAGTCCTGGAAGGTGAGAGCTGGTCCCGCTCTACTTCCCCTGCCTGAGTCAGTTTCCACTGTCCAAGAATGTGCCAGAGAGAAGGGGCCCCACATACTGCTCTTCAGGATTTAAGCTGGCCAAGAGGCCACGCCCTAGCGGCTGGCTCCCCAAGGTCATAGGTTGAATAAATGCCCACTGCAGGTTGATAAATGTTCAGCCTAAAAACTGGAAAAAGTTTACATTTAATGAAAGGTTTGACAAAACAGTGTTTTTGAAATTGGTAACAGAAGTTTGGAGAAGGGAAATAAAAACATGTCTTGTTAAATTTATAAGCTAAAATTTAGTTCTTTGTGGCAAAATGTGATAGGAAAATATTGGAAGGTTTTGAGGATCGAAATTAATCATATTAGGAATTTGATTTGTAGTCATGAGTGCAGTTTAAAGGAAAGATAAGTCATCTAAGGATAGGTACAAGAAGAGTTGGATGTATCTGAAGTCTGCAATAACCTGAACCAGGAAGTGGAGGAGATGGCCAAACCAGGAGAATTTGAGAAAAAGCAGTGATGTGAGACTGTTGGGAGGCATGGATAGAGTAGAAGGCAGGAAGTTTGGAGAGGGACTTCATGGCTGGCTGTGCCCTGGGGTGGCAGTGTGACTCTACACAGGGCTGGCAGTGTGACTCTGGGGTACACAGGGCTGGCAGTGTGACTCTGGGGTACACACGCTGGCTGTGCCCTGGGATGGCAGTGTGACTGTGCGTGGCACGGTCACTGCTCTGGGGTACAGCTGCGAGCTGGAATCATCCCGTTCACCTAGAGACGAGGAGGCCAGCTGGTCCAGTAATGGAGTTCTGCTGTCAGATACTCTTGAAATAGGGTCTTGTTTACAGTTGCTAGGTTTCTCCATACAGTTAAATAGGTCACTATTGATAAGAAGGTTTGTGGGTTTTTAAACATGGTAATTCTTTTTCTCCTGAAAGACCTGACAGTTCCAATGAGGTGTATTGGTGTTTTAAAAATACTAAAATGGAGCCGGGCAGTGGTGGCGCACGCCTTTAATCCCAGCACTCGGGAGGCAGAGGCAGGCGGACCTCTGTGAGTTCGAGGCCAGCCTGGGGTACCAAGTGAGTTCCAGGAAAAAGCGCAAAGCTACACAGAGAAACCAAAAAAAAAAAAAAAAAAAAAACTAAAATGGATTGAGGGGAGAAAGATGTGTGAACATACCTCTTTCATGAGCTTGAGGACTTATTGTTAAGAATTGCTGTGTTTGGATAGAGTTTCCCTTTCAGACTTAACCACAAGGCCATATTTTACTCTTAATTCAATTTAAGCATGTGTCAATCGTTGGCATAACACACTGATCTAAGGGTAGACAGCGTCCCCTGCCTTTACATGTGCCAGTTCTCAGGGTTAGTCTGCAGCACAGATCCAGGCTGTGAAAGACAGCAGTAGTTTTCAACAGCCTGTGCCTGTCACCCACCCTCCTGCCTGCCGGTCCTCCTGACCCCTCCTCCCGCTTCCCTGTAATTTAACACTCGACTTTGACAGCCCGGAGTAGCATGTGTGCCCTGTGGATGTAGTGTGGTGGGTTTAGCTTAGGCAGCTGGAAGCCTTTCTTTCCCACACTCACTGCTTGGCTCCATTCATACAAATGGGACGAACACCTGGTTTCAGTTGAGAGGCTCCTGGAAGAACAGCAGTCTGGTGACACACCACTCCTGATTTACATACTGTTCTGCCGGTGCCCGCCACACACACACACACACACACACATACACACACACACACACACACACACACCACTTTCATCACAAGTAACTGGGAAACTACTGTAGCAGGGCTTTCTTCAAAGACTTTAGAACTTGTCTTTTCAGGGCTGCATATTTTTTATGTTTAAAAACTTGTTTTTTTAGTATTACTTGACCAACTTATTTTAAGATTGATAAAACATTTTGAGTAGTGTATTGAGCTTTATTTCAAAGCGTTCAGATGTAACATTGAAATTTAATGCTACTTGAAAGTAGTTTTGCAGCCCATGTGTTTTGATTTTTTAATTTAATATTTAAGATGTTACTTCTTTTTCCTACTCCTGTTTTGAGAACTTCTGGTTTTTTATCTTTCAAAAATACTTCTTTCCCACTGTCCCGACACCTTTTTTGTTGTATGGAGACAGACCATTTGGAAAATCTGGTAACTGCATGTTCTTCCCTCCCATTGCATTTTAATTATACCTTGTCAACATGGTCTTGAACATGAACTTTCTTAGAATCAGGCAGTTCCTGGTTCCTATGGAACTTCCTGTTTTCTCGAATAAAAATAGAAAAGCATCTCAGAAAGGAAATCTGGTCAGTGTGAATGACTTTATGAGATCAACTGGACTATATAAGCTGAATAAAATGTGTAAAAGTCTTCAAGTGTCTGTGAACTTTGAATATTTTTGTATAGAATTAAATAGGTGATATGGGAAGAAGTTCTGAGTAATTGTGAGAGATGGTATATATTTAGCATTGTAATCTGGCATTGTATTTTGGGGAGATTTTAGGTAGAGAGAAATAATATACATGGAATTACTATACATTGCCTGTATAAAACTTGATTGTCGAAGACTGACATCTAGTTGTCATCTCTTTGATCTGTCTGTTTTCTCCTTGCCATTTTTCTAGATGTTAGCGAAGAGTCAGAAGGTTGGTTTGTTTTCTTTTTGGTCGATATTAGGAGTTTGAATCCCAATAGAATTACTTGGTGCTGAAGCAACACGTTAAGTTAGAAACATGAGATAGTTAGTAATGATAAGTGGGCAGTATATATTGAGACCCTAGTGGGTGATCGCTACAACTATGACAGGCATTTTACAGGGATTATCATCTGGTTTCGTCCTTGCCGCAGCTGTAGAAGGTGTGGGCCATTGTTACCTCCCCTTCATAGGAAGATGAGAGAGTGACCAGGTCAGGAAGTTAAGGAGGTATTGCTAAATACTCGTATGGAGATTTGAGTCACTGATTCATCATCGCACCAGAACTGGGGCTTTCGGTTGTGATGGAGAAAGACGATGAATTTCAAGTGAGGATGGCTAGCATAGTTAGTCATTCCTTTCCCAACTTTCTCCGTCCAGTTTGTTTACATTTGTTTGCATATGTGCTTTAGTTTAACCGTATATGCTGGCTTCTCAGGGTACGTGTGAGGAGGATTTAAATTCTTGAGTGATGCTAATAGTTCTCTTTTTTCTTTCTTTTCCTTGATAGTAAAAAACCCCTTTGATGAAACATTTGGAAAAATACAAGTAAGTAAAAAATCATAATGCTTATAATTTATGTCATGCTTTAAGTGATGAAAAGATTAAAGTGACTATATACTAAGAAAAGTAGCTTTATAAGGCCCTTTAGTTAGAAGCATTATGTTTTCTCATTCTGGGTATCCCTACCTAAAATATAACTAAGTCTGACCTAGAGCAACTCCTAAAACTGAAGTGTTTATTACTTTAAAAGATAACGGCCCCATCAAGTGGGCGTGGCATGCCACCCCTGACCTGGTTCTTATACTTAAAAGTATGCCTTGTTCCAGGTTGTCTGACGCCTTGGCAGGTGTTTTCTGCTGTCTTTCCTTTGTCTCTTTGGATCTTTGTTCTGTTGGCGTGTTGACCCATCAGGAAAGCAAAGGTTTAAAAGGAAGCAGCAAGGCTTTTGAAAGATCTTCCTCAAAGGGGGATATAATAACTTAACCAAAATTTATTACATCAGAGTATTTTTGCTTGCCATATTATAGACACTTTGGATACTTAGATATTTAAAGCTGATGTGTATATTATAGTACATAATTCTCTGCTAATTGTTTATTATAGGAACTGACCATTACATAGATCTGTATCAAAAGCTAATTGTTTTATTCAAGGTCATATAATAAAGCACAGTCAGACCTGTAGAATATTATTTCAGACTGTTAGGAGTGGAGCTTTGGAATAATTCTGTTCAGTATATTCTGTAGTGAAGACATTTGTTTGCAATGCATTTGACAACTGAGTCTTAAAAATGTGATAGTGTCATAAATGAGACTTGGTACAGTGGAGTCATGGAACTTTGGAAATACAAAACTATTTTCTTTAGTCATTTGTAGTATCACAGAGTTGGTTTAAGAATCTTGGGTTTCAGCCCCAGCTTTTACTTTTTGGTGTTTGAATTATTGTATGTTTCTTTTTTTCTTTCTTTCTTTTTTTTTTTGGTGAGATAGAGTCTTGTTATATAGCCCAACCTGGTCTTAGATTTGCTATTCTCCTGTCTTGGTCTCCTTGTCCTGGGATTACAGGTATAAACCACTATGCTCTGCACTTTAGACTTTGGGTTTTTAATTTTGTGTGAAGATAGGAATTGCCTTGATTCATAATGACATAAAGATGAAGTCAGCGGAGGATGATATGGCAAAAAGCTTAGAAGCAAGCAGTCACCTGGAGGGACGACTCCTTTGTCATCATGAGACATCACCCGAGGACATGGGGTGGGGATATCGAGCCTTTTGAGAATTTGTTTCTTCCTGCCGTCACTGATCATAGGTGCACTGACCAAATTATGTTCTCAGTGTGCAAACTTGTTTTCTTTGTTTCCTGGACATGGATGTGGGGACAGAAGGATAGGTGGGTTTCCTGTCTCTAGACACGTGCATGTCACATTCTGTACCTTCTCCGTGGGCATGTTCATCCAGAAACCCTGTTCTGTCGGGCTCTTCAGACAAAAGGAAGTCGTAAAGACAGCCCCTGGTACTCATGACCTGATCTTCTCGGGGTTACTCATCTCATCTTCCTCATCACTTACTTTGCTTATCTTCGTTGCAGTTGTTCTTAAATTTGGATATCATTGGGTAAACTACTTGATAGATTACGTAGACCATGCCACGCTGACTCCAGATCATTTCTACCTTCTGGTCTGTAGTTCTCCAGTCACACACGAGTCTGTCTTAGACTTTGCTCCTGGATTTTCAGAATAAAGGCAAACTCTTTCTTCCTGTCTAGGGTTCTGTGGCAGCTGATTCCGAGCTGCTTCTCCTTCCCTTTGCTTCTGTCTATGGGAGAACTGTAACCAGTGCTTCCACGCTGCTGCTCTGCCTGCGCTTGTGCTGTGCCCTCCACCTGGAGTGATGCTCCAGTCTTCTCTTCCTGTCTGCCCAGCGCGAACGCTCTGTCCACAGATGGGCTTTCGCTTACCCCTGTTAGCACTGCCCTTGGCAGCTCTAATGGGACACCGCATGGTGGCGGTCATGTTCTTGGGACTAGGAGTTCATTGTGTCTCACTTGACTCCTTCGTTGACTGCTTCACATTAATGGTTGGTAACTGTATACAGGGTCGTCTTGAAGTCTAGGCCAGGGTTATGATGTCAGAGTGACAGTCCACGCTCCTGCAGCCCCATGTGATTGAGTGAGATTAAAACAGACCACCGAGAGTGGCTCGGCAAGCATGGCAGCCTGAGTTTGAACATGCGAGGTGGAAGGAGGGAAGCAGTTCCTGTTACTTGTTCTTTGATGTACATGGGGTGTGTCCATGTGTGTGCAACCCATGTGTGTACACAAATGAAATCAGTCACTCCAGCACACAAGTAAATTGGATGGAAGACAGACAAGAACAGTTTATATATATATTAGAATTGGAAGGATTGCTGTGATGACTAGGGGATTTTAATGTGTGAGATCCTTCTTTGTGATTTCTTTTTACTAAGATGTTCTATTTTTAATTATGTGTCTCAGTGTGTGTCTGTATGTGCACATAAGTACTGGTGCCTGCTGAGGCCAGAGACAGCAATTCCTCTGGCACTGGAGCTACAAAAGGCTGTAAGCTGCCTGATGTGGGTGCTGGGATTGAACTCTGGCCCCCTGGAAGAAAAACTCTTAAATCACTGAGCTACCTCTCCAGCCTCCTGGGTCAACTTAATAGTCCTCAAGAAAGTAAAATACTTAATAGTGATAATTTGTGGTAAGATTCCTTAAAATATAGTAGCTATTGTTTCCATATGGATTTGTCTCTCAGATTATGTAGCTTTAACCATTTTAGCTTGATTTCCTCTTTTAAATAATTATAGACATTTTTTCTTGGAATTGGTATTTTATAATAACTTTTTTTAATTTTAGGAAAGTGAAAAAAATCTTCTGATGAGCACATTATACAAACTTCATGATCGATTGGCCCAGCTTGCAGGTATTATTTTAGTCTTCATTGTCTCCCAAACCATTTCTAAAGTTATCTGTGTGTGTGTGCATGCTCCGTCAGTAGACATAGGCTCGCCTTAGTGCAGACTTGTATTTATTCAACAATCTTCTTTAGAGGTTTTTACAAGAAACTCATACAGATGTAATCGAGGCAGTTTTTCTGCTTGCCATATATATTAAATGTAATTTCTATATTGTGTAAATAGTAACAAGTTCTGAAGGCTTAAGTAGTTGCATTGGATATGCAGTGGTTAATGAAAATCTTGGATAGATACAGAGGTATAGATTTTCTTTTGGTGATTATGCGGTTGTTTTTCTGTAGTTACAGTAAATGCAGTATTCTATCTTTAGTTGGCTCTTCTCATACTGCTCTTGTTAGGTCTAGGTATCAAC